>NW_024426552.1:20565315-20570870 GCF_017311325.1 Ursus maritimus
TGAGGGCTGGGACGCCGGGTGTGGGGCGCACATCCCGGGACGCTGCAGGGTTGAGCAGCACCAACAGAAACAGAGTTAAAGTGGCCAGAACATCAGTAGAGAACGGGCCGCAATCCTTCTGTTCCGTGACAGAGGCTGAAATTTGGCCGCTGCTGCTCTGACTCTCAGAAGAGGCACAGCAAACCGCCAGGGAAAGCCGCCAGAGAACAAAAGCCTGGAAATACCGGCTCAGAGAGTGCCCATCCCCATCCTCCCTCGCAGGGGACACGGAGACTCTACCCAAACAGGGTTGCCTGAGTATTGGCGCGGCAGGCCCCTCCCCCAGAACACAGAAGGCAGGCTGAAAAATCAAGAAGCCCACAACCCGGGCGCCTGGGTGGCGCAGTCATTGAGCGCCTGCCTTCGGCTTAGGGCGTGATCCCGGCGTTCCGGAAAGGAGTCCCTCATCGGGCTCCTCCGCTGGGAGCCTGCTTCTTCCTCTCCCACTCCCCTGCTTCTGTTCCCTCTCTCGCTGGTTGGCTGCCACATAAATAAATAAATAAAATCTTTAAAGAAGAAGCCCACATCCCTAAGATCCCTATAAAACAAGGGGCACGGCCTGGGACCCAGTCAATAATTTGGGCTCTGGAAACCCCGCAACCTCTCTTCATCAGAATGACAAGAAGGAGAAGCCCCCCCCAGCAAAGAAAAGACAGTGATTCTGTGGCCTCTGCCACAGAAATAATGGATATGGATGTAACCAAATTATCAGAAATGGAATTCAGAGTAACGATGGTCAAAATGATGAGTAGAATTGAAAAAACTATTAACGAAAAGGTTACTGAGAATATAGAATCCCTAAGGACAGAAATGAGAGCGAATCTGACAGAAATTAAAAATTCTATGAGCCAAATGCAGGCAAAACTAGAGGCTCTGACGGCCAGGGTCGCAGAAGCAGAGGAACGGGTTAGTGAATTGGAGGATGGGTTAATAGAGGAAAAAATGAAAATAGAAGATGGTCTTAAAAAAATCCACGCCCACGAATGTAGGTTACGGGAGATTACTGACTCAATGAAACGATCCAATGTTAGAATCATCGGCATCCCCGAGGGGGTGGAGAAAAACAGAGGTCTAGAAGAGATATTTGAACAAATTGTAGCTGAAAAC
Source organism: Ursus maritimus (assembly GCF_017311325.1). Taxonomy (NCBI): domain Eukaryota; kingdom Metazoa; phylum Chordata; class Mammalia; order Carnivora; family Ursidae; genus Ursus; species Ursus maritimus. Next base: position 20,566,462 of record NW_024426552.1, read on the forward strand.
TTCCCTAATCTAGCAAGGGAAACAAACATTCGTGTCCAAGAGGCAGAGAGGACCCCTCCCAAGCTCAACCACGACAAACCTACGCCACGTCACGTCATAGTGCAATTCGCAAATATTAGATGCAAGGATACAGTATTGAAAGCGGCCAGGGCAAAGAAATTTCTCACGTACCAAGGCAAAAGCATCAGAATTACGTCAGACCTGTCTACACAGACCTGGAATGAGAGAAAGGGTTGGGGGAGCATATTTAAAGCTCTTTCAGAGAAAAACATGCAGCCAAGGATCCTTTATCCAGCAAGGCTGTCATTCAGAATTGATGGAGAAATAAAGACATTTCAGAATCGCCAGTCACTAACCAATTTTGTAACCACGAAACCAGCCCTACAGGAGATATTACGGGGGGTTCTATAAAAGTAAAAAGGCCCCAAGAGTGATACAGAACAGAAAGTCACAGCCAATACAAACAAAGACTTTACTGGCAACATGGCAACATTAAAATCATATCTCTCAGTAATCAGTCTTAATGTAAATGGTTTGAACCATCCCATAAAACGCCACAGGGTTGCAGATTGGATAAAAAGAAATGACCCATCCATTTGCTGTCTACAAGAGACTCATTTCGAACCCAAAGATGCATTCAGACTGAGAGTAAGGGGATGGAGTACCATCTTTCACGCAAATGGACCTCAAAAGAAAGCTGGGGTAGCAATTCTCATATCAGATAAATTGGATTTTAAACTACAGACTATAGTTAGAGATGCAGAAGGGCACTATATTATTCTTAAGGGAAGTATTCAACAAGTGGATATGACAATTATAAATATATATGCCCCCAACAGGGGAGCAGCAAGATACACAAGCCAACTCTTAACCAGAATAAAGAGACATATAAATAAAAATACATTAATAGTAGGGGACCTCAACACTCCACTCTCAGAAATAGACAGAACACCCTGGCAAAAACTAAGCAAAGAATCAAAGGCTTTGAATGCCATACTCGACGAGTTGGACCTCATAGATATATATAGAACACTACACCCCAGAACCAAAGAATACTCATTCTATTCTAATGCCCATGGAACATTCTCAAGAATAGACCATGTTCTGGGACACAAAACAGGTCTCAACCGATACCAAAAGATTGAAATTATCCCCTGCATATTCTCAGACCACAACGCTCTGAAATTGGAACTCAACCACAAGGAAAAATTTGGAAGAAACTCAAACACTTGGAGACTAAGAACCATCCTGCTCAGGAATGACTCGATAAACCAGGAAATCAAAAATCAAATTAAACAATTTATGGAGACCAATGAGAATGAAAATACAACAGTCCAAAACCTATGGGATACTGCAAAGGCAGTCCTAAGGGGGAAATACATAGCCATCCAAGCCTCACTCAAAAGAATAGAAAAATCTAAAATGCAGTTTTTATATTCTCACCTCAAGAAGCTGGAACAGCAACAGAGGGACAGGCCTAATCCACGCACGAGGAAGCAGTTGACCAAAATTAGAGCTGAAATCAATCAAGCAGAAACCAGAAGTACAGTAGAGCAGATCAACAGGACTAGAAGCTGGTTCTTTGAGAGAATCAATAAAATTGACAGACCACTGGCAAGACTTATCCAAAAGAAAAGAGAAAGGACCCAGATTATTAAAATTATGAATGAAAAAGGAGAGGTCACGACGAACACCATTGAAATTGGAAGGATTATTAGAAATTTTTATCAACAGCTATATGCCAATAAACTAAGCAATCTGGAAGAGATGGAATCCTTCCTGGAAACCTATAAACTACCAAGATTGAAACCGGAAGAAATTGATTCCTTAAACAGGCCAATTAATTATGAAGAAATTGAGTCAGTGATAAACAACCTTCCAAATAACAAAACTCCAGGCCCGGACGGTTTTCCTGGGGAATTCTACCAAACATTCAAAGAAGAAATAATACCTATTCTCCTAAAGCTATTTCAAAAAATAGAAACAGAAGGAAAGCTACCAAACTCATTCTATGAGGCCAATATTACCTTGATCCCCAAACCAGGCAAAGACCCCCTCAAAAAGGAGAATTACAGACCGATTTCCCTAATGAATATGGACGCCAAAATCCTCAACAAGATACTTGCTAATAGAATCCAACAGTACATTAAAAGGATTATCCATCACGATCAAGTGGGATTCATACCTGGGATGCAAGCGTGGTTCAATATTCGCAAATCAATCAGCGTGATACATCATATCAACAAGAAAAGACTCAGGAACCATATGATCCTCTCAATCGATGCCGAAAAAGCATTTGACAAAATACAGCATCCTTTCCTGATTAAAACCCTTCAGAGTGTAGGAATAGAAGGTACATTTCTCAATCTCATAAAAGCCATCTATGAAAAGCCTACTGCAAATATTATTCTCAATGGGGAAAAGCTGGAAGCCTTTCCCTTAAGATCAGGAACACGACAAGGATGCCCACTCTCGCCACTATTATTCAACATAGTACTAGAAGTCCTTGCAACAGCAATCAGACGACAAAAAGGGATCAAAGGTATTCAAATTGGCAAAGAAGAAGTCAAAATGTCTCTCTTTGCAGATGACATGATACTCTATATGGAAAACCCAAAAGAAGCCACTCCCAAACTATTAGAAGTTATAGAGCAATTCAGTAACGTGGCAGGATACAAAATAAATGCTCAGAAATCAGTTGCATTTCTATACACGAATAACGAGACCGAAGAAAGAGAAATTAGGGAATCCATCCCATTTACAATAGCACCAAAAACCATACGTTACCTTGGAATTAACTTAACCAGAGACGTAAAGGACCTATATTCTAGAAACTATAAATCACTCTTGAAAGACATTGAGGAAGACATAAAAAGATGGAAAGATATTCCATGCTCATGAATCGGAAGAATTAACATAGTTAAAATGTCCATGCTACCCAGAGCAATCTACACTTTCAATGCTATCCCGATCAAAATACCAAGGACATTTTTCAAAGAACTGGAACAAACAGTCCTTAAATTTGTATGGAAACAGAAAAGGCCCCGAATCTCCAAGGAACTGTTGAAAAGGAAAAACAAAGCTGGGGGCATCACAATGCCGGATTTCGAGCTGTACTACAAAGCTGTGATCACAAAGACAGCATGGTACTGGCACAAAAACAGACACATAGACCAATGGAACAGAATAGAGAGCCCAGAAATGGACCCTCGGCTCTTTGGGCAACTAATATTTGATAAAGCAGGAAAAAACATCCGGTGGGAAAAAGACAGTCTCTTCAATAAATGGTGCTGGGAAAATTGGACAGCTACATGCAAGAGAATGAAACTTGACCACTATCTCACACCATACACAAAAATAAACTCCAAATGGATGAAAGACCTCGATGTGAGACAGGAATCCATCAAAATTCTAGAGGAGAACATAGGCAGCAACCTCTACGACATCGGCCAAAGCAACCTTTTTCATGACACATCCCCAAAGGCAAGAGAAACAAAAGATAAAATGAATTTATGGGACTTCATCAAGATTAAAAGTTTCTGCACAGCCAAGGAAACAGTCAGAAAAACTAAGAGGCAGCCCACGGAATGGGAGAATATATTTGCAAATGACACTACAGATAAAGGACTGGTATCCAAGATCTACAAAGAACTTCTCAAACTCAATACACGAGAAACAAATAAACAAATCAAAAAATGGGCAGAAGATATGAACAGACACTTTTCCAATGAAGACATACAAATGGCTAACAGACACATGAAAAAATGTTCAAAATCATTAGCCATCAAGGAAATTCAAATCAAAACCACACTGAGATACCACCTTACGCCAGTTAGAATGGCAAAAATAGACAAGGCAAGAAACAACAATTGTTGGAGAGGATGTGGAGAAAGGGGATCCCTCCTACATTGTTGGTGGGAATGCAAGTTGGTACAGCCACTCTGGAAAACAGTGTGGAGGTCCCTTAAAAAGTTAAAAATTGAGCTACCCTATGACCCAGCCATTGCACTACTGGGTATTTACCCCAAAGATACAGACGTAGTGAAGAGAAGGGCCATATGCACCCCAATGTTCATAGCGTTTTCTCATTTCTGCAGCTTTCCTTGTATCAGAACCCAAGGATTTCCTCTTCTCTGCTTATCTAAATCCCACTTCTCAGGGGGGGTAATCAGAAGGGAGAATGAAACATGAGAGACTATGGACTATGAGAAACAAACTGAGGACTTCAGAGGGGAGGGGGGTGGGGGAATGGGATAGACCGGTGATGGGTAGTAAGGAGGGCACGTATTGCATGGTGCACTGGGTGTTATACACAACTAATGAATCATCGAGCCTTACATCGGAAACCGGGGATGTACTGTATGGTGACTAACATAATATAATAAAAAATCATTAAAAAAAAAAAAAAA
>NW_024426552.1:20570880-20641685 GCF_017311325.1 Ursus maritimus
AAAAAAAAAAAAAAAGGAACGATGCAATCATATTCTGATGACAATTTTGAGGAATATATGATTAAGATACTGCTCCAATATTTTTTAGAGAAGTTGTAGTCGTGTTCTGTAATAAGAGGTTTTAGAATGATTTAAGGGGAACGCCGTAGGTAGTCATTCAAAATGTAGCAAGGAATGTTGGTATTTTGAAGAACACACAGAATAGTTATTTTGCTTTGAATATGTCCAATACCGTCCAACACCCAAACACTGACTTAAGAATTGCCATGGTTCAGCAGAAGAAAACTTTGTGCCATTGGTACTTTTGTAGAGTTTATTATGAAGAATTAAGTAACAGCTGTCATCATTTCCTTTTGCAGAATTATGGGAAGAATATAAATTGACTTCTTTTTGTAAACACCCAAGCATTTAGAAAGACACCTGAGAAGTAAGAGGATGTTGAGTGGGAACACTTTTCAAGTTTTGCTTGAAAGAAAATGAATTATGCAGGCAGAAGGAGAGAAAATCATCAATGGGTTTAGTTTGTAGCATAGGAGGAACAATAGAGATTCATAAGACATTGTAGAGAGAGAGTCCAATCTTAGAGTAAGAAGAGTGCCAGATGATGAAAAATAAGGGTACTGTGGAATGGCTTCATTATTTCAAAAGAATAATTCTCATTTTATGGTGATGTCAATTTCATGAAATAAAGGACATCCAATACCAGTGATGTAAACAGTAATGAAAGCAGGGAAATGATCTAAGAAGTGTTACATGAGTTCACACATACCCACACAATTTGATGAAACAGGAAGAGATTCAGCTGATTGTTGTGAATGCAAGTAAGCCATTTTTTTTTTCTCCACAAGTATGATATTTCTTTGCTAGATCTTTGGCAGTGACCAATATTTAGATATTACCGAGTGTTGGCTATTCTGTTACACCTTGCTATTAAGTTAAAATAACCCCAAATATGCCATGTTTATACACCTTTATTAAACATGTAGGCCCAAAGCTATCCTGCAGTCTCTTCTGTATTCTTGATGAATTCCCATCTCTCTATATTTTAGAATATTCTGGATAATAAAAAAAACAAAACTCTGAGCCATTTTACTGGATGTGAATGTAACCACACTGATTGTAGGCACGGGGTTTGATTTACCATCTTTCAGAAATCTGACCATATAAGGACCAAACTGAAAGTACCAAACTTTAAGGCTAACCAGGGAAGCCCTCCCAGAGTCTTACTGTCTTCATGTAAGGACACTAAACATACCCAAAATATTTATTTCACTCACCTCACCTATCTTTGTCACCACCAATTCCACTAATGAAAACCCATATCTAAATTTCATTCTATAAATTCACAAGGCAATGGAGTTTAGCATTAAAAAGATGGATGAAGCTCTCCTGTAGTCACCTCCCAGAAAGTAACTTTTTTTTTTTTTAAGACTTATTCATTGGAGTGAGAGAGAGAGAGAGAGCACAAGCAGGGAGAGGCAGAGGGACAGGGAGAAGCAGACTCCCCATCGAGCAGGGAGGCTGACAGAACCCGGGGATCATGACTTGAGTGTAAGGCAGGTGCTTAACTGACTGAGCCACACAGGTGCCCAGAAAGTGACTTTTTAATTAAGTGCTAGCTGATTCCCCATTGGAGTAGGAATTCCTGAATGAGGCAAGTAATGTGCATCTAGATTGTAGATCAGATTAACACACAGTGCCACAGTGCCTGAGCTGAAGAATTCTAACTTACTGGCATCGTAACGTTGAGCCTGTGGACTCGGGTAGGCTACTGGTTACTACTGACTTGTTGCTTCTACTGACCACTCGAATTAATACCTGTAATAAATCATGACATGTCTTATTCACATTCTTTTTTTCTTTTCAAGTCTACCTGTATGAATTGCTGCTTAAAAAGAAACCAATATTCAAGAAACCTGTGCTCGAAAAAGATGAATGTTTGCTCACCAAGTGTTCTGTTTAATCTTCCGTGCAATCCAGATGACCTGAATCTTAGGGAGCTCACCTTCTTCTTACCATCACTCCAGTTGGTTAGGCCTATAAATAATGCAATTCAAAAATTTACTCTTGAATATCACATAGAATGTGATAACCACTACATTTACAACAACTGTCTTTTCAAGCCCTTTCCTTTCTGTGAGTCACTATTAGTCACAAAGTTCTCTGCTTATGATTAGTTCCAAAATTTAAACTATGTATATAAGACTTCCTGTTCTTCAGTTCTAAAAACTCCATGCTTAATATATCTCTTTTACTTGCAAAAATGTGAAATATACAGAAAGTTGATTTAAAATGAAAGTTTCAACATTTTATTAGGATTTTTAAATTTTATTTACACATAGTTGCCCTTATATTTACCCCACCAAAAGTATTTATACTTTTCAGTGTTCTGTCTGTAGTATTACATGCTTTGTGATCTTGAAGCAGAATTGCCCCTATTATTAGGGGGCTTAAAGGAAATTTGATAGAAGTTTGGGAAGTTTATTTATTCTCTGCCCTTACAGATTGAGTCATATTTAAGCTTTAACTTTCTTTTACTTACAGATTTTATTTTGCTCATATTTACGGAGGAGTATTAATTTTCTTCCCAGAGCACTGTCACCACTGAACTGTTAAAGATTTAACACATAAATCAAATCCATCTACTTCTCTTTATAAATGTATTTCAAGGAGGTATGAATTATTCAGAAATATATATCAATCAAAATACACATATATACATATCGTATCAGACATTTTAATAGGTATCTGACATATGCACACATCTGTGTCTATGTACGTACAAACAGTCGTATACAGATAGACATTGCTATAAAAGTTGAAGAATGTGTTTTTCTTAAATGCGCTTTTATTGTGTTAAACATAATAGCAAATTTTGCTTATAGTAGATTTAGATTCAGCCAAATCTCAATGGTCTAAAATTGGCATCATAAGGGAATTAATTAAAATATTCCACTGAGAGAAGAAATAATTTTTGAGAGAATAAACTAACTTCCAATTTCAGTTACTTAAAAAAAAAAAGCAGCTGAGCAGAGCTACATTTACGTTGGTATCAGAACTTTATAATTAAGCTTCAAGAATTAATATTACTAAAATATTTTTAACAAATCCTCATCATGTCATAAAATAACAGATTCCAACTTGAGAATACATGACTGCCAATATTATGGTTAACATTTCTTTGGGTTGACACCCAGAAAAAAATCTTAAAGTGATCATTCAGTTATACCTCTCTCTTTTAAAAGGTATCCCGGAGTATTTGCAAATAAATATCCTGTTCACCTTTTGAACTCTCTCATAATATATTCTGACAAAAATAAAGCTATATAATTGGTTTGTTTCCTTAAAATATTTCCATGAATGTATCAAATAGGAAAGAAGAAATTTAAGCCACACACACACACACAATTGAAGATGAAGAGTTATTCTCTTCAGTGCTGCTTATTGTATCTACCACCTACACTTTCTTTATTCATAACAACAATTTCCAGAAGGCTTGGCATTATTCATGCAATATCTTCTTTTTTAAACAAATCTCAGTTTAAATAAATGTTAATAACAATGAACTTCTTCAAAGGATATGTTGCCATTTTGACATATACAGAGATAAATAATAATTTATTGAATTCTTAATCTGTGCTAAATACTACTCTAAATTTTATAAATTTATTATTCGAAGTATTTATTATAGTAATACTATCAAGTACTTGATAATATTATTCCTATTTCAACAGATGTTGAAACTTAAAAATGTCTAAATAATTTGAAGAAACAAATTTCACCCCATACAGATGTGAGCCCATATACATAATAGGCTGCACAGCAGTAAGATCACAGCCTTTAAAGACAATGGATTTAAGTTCTTACCTTATATCCCTACATTTGTAAATGTAAATAATTTTCACTACACAGATAGTGTGAAACAGCATACTCAGGCATCTGTAATTGTTTTGTGCTTGACCTATTACGTTATTGACATTAATACCATGTAAATAAACCTGGAAATCTCAACATATGTGCTGTGATGAGATGTTTATTTGGGAGGAAAGCTTTGGAGTAGTTTGTTAGATGGGTAGACAGTTTCTTGATATTTATTGTTTTGTTGTGTCATCAAGTGTTCCAGGAGTTGAAAATTGTCTGTTAAATAGAAATATTTAACCTTATTAGACAAATTATATCATATTATGTGGGGATCACAATACAGCAGCAGTTACTAGGTGAGAAGAGAGTTTGTTACTGAGAAGAAACTTTAATGGAAAATCTATTTCCATCTCATTTAAATCATAGTTGTGTGTATATGACTCATATCTGTAGGCTGACTCAACCTTACACTTAATCTGGATCTGTAGTTTCTCAAGAGATGTTAATAATGAACTTCGCAATTGTGTTGTCCAGGGGCTTCAGTTTGAGCCTTATAAAAGTAGTTCTAATAATAGCAACACCCTAGGCAATAATAAAAAGTTTTAGTATAAAAATAATAATTACAATATTAATTACATTTTGTATCTTTCTAGCTTTTTATTTCTTTTATTATTTATTTATTGGAGAGAGAGAGAGAGAGAGAGAGAGAATGAGTGGGAGAGAGAAAGCTCAAGCAGACTCCATGCTGAGTGTGGAGCCTAATGTGGGGCTCGACTTCAGGACTGTGAGATCATAGCCTGGGCTGAAACTAAGAGTCAGATGATTAACCAACTGTACCACTCAGGTGTCCCTTTTCTAGCTTTTTTGATATTATTTGATTCTCACAATAAAAGTATGAAAAGACAGATGAGATACTATTAGTTCTGGCCATAGATTTTTTCTTTTTTTTGGAAATAAAGGTTTTACATTTATTTATATCATATTAAAAAGTTCAAAAATTATACATGTATATGGCAAAGTAAACACACATACACACAAAGAATACCTGTATCAAAAAATAGAACATTTTCTGTACCCCAAAAGGCTCATAGATATCCTTGTCAAAGTGTTACTCTCTTCCTATCTAACTCTCAAAGATAAACAAATCCTAATTTCTGTTATTCTTAGCTTTATAATATTTTGTTATTTACTTCCACTTGCTGATGAACGATTTTGGTTGTTTCTAATTTAAGCTGCCATTTCTAAAAGCTGTGAACATTTTTCATGTCTTTTCATATAGATCAGTGTGCATTTCCACTGGATTCCTAGCTCATGTTGAAATTGCATACATTGAGCTTCAACAGAAATTCTTCATAGTTATAAAATCATTATACCAGTACGTACTACTACCCATTGTGGTGAAGACTTACAGTTGCTCCACATCCTTGCCAATACTTAACAGTATCAGTTATTCTCCCATCTATGTGAGGCATCTCATTACAGTATTTTTAAATTTATTATTGAAGTACAGTTGTCATACAATGTTATATTAGTTTCAGATAGAGAACATATTGATTTGATAATTCTATACTTAGAGCTCACCACAATAAGTGTATTCACCATCTGTCACCATATTGCATTGCTACAATATTATTGACTGTATTCCCTATGCTGTACTTATCATGACAATATTTTTAAAATAACTTCAAATCTTTTAATAATTTTAGATTTGCTGAAAGTTTAAAAGATAGTACATAGATAGTATGCTACTCAAATTTTCCTAATATAACATTAACTGTGACCTATTTTTTAAAACTGAGACAGCACTGCTACAATGATATGAACTAGAGTCTGTTCATATTTCACCGGTTTTTCCATGGATGCATTTTCTTGATTTAGGGTCTAATTCACGATACTACACTACATTTGCTCTTCATGTTTCCTCAGTTTCCTTTATCTATTGTGGATTCACTCTTGCCTTATTTTTTATGACTTTGAGATAACTGAAGAGAAGTAGTGATGTAAATTTGGGTGCATGTGCTGTTTTCTTATGATTCTCCTGGAATTACAGGGAACAATACTTTGTTCTCAGACTTCCAGCCTCCAGAACTGTGAGAAAATACACTTCTATTGTTTAAACCACCCAGTCTGCACTTTGGAATGGCAGTCCTAGCAAACTAATACAGATTTCATTTGTAAAGAGTTGACTTTTCTTCCCCATTTTTAAATCATTTATTTATGCCAATATGGGGTCATGTATATTTATATTCTTGAGATTATAATCTAATATTTTCATGAATATTGTTACACCAATTGTTCTCATTTTGGCCATTGGGAACTCTTCCAGTTTTACCCCTATGTCCCTCTGATGTGCTCCTTTATGTTTTGAGAGCACTTTTTTTTTTTTTTTTTTTTTTGTCCTGTAAGATGATCAAAGCTCACTTTGTATATTCCTTGCCCAATCTCTACAAGTAGATTCCTGGTAGCTTTTATTGTACAAGGGTATTTAGAAACCAAGCAATAAGATTTGAGTGTGTTCATTGCCACTGAGTCATCACTGTTTCTAGATGCGTTTAGTGAACAAAGATAGGAAATCCATATTTATAAAGCAAACCATGTATACTAAAATACCTATCATTAGTTCTTTATCTCTGTATATGTTTGTGTGTTTAAATATAATGTATGTGTGTATAAATATTTATGCACACTTTTCAATATATGGACTGTAGTTGTAATAACTAATGTCTTTGCAAATTGTAGCATATGTCCATTCTAGGTATATTTTCATTGACTGAATTTCTCATCTCCCTGATTCTTTGTTTATCTGATAATCTTTGGATGCGAGACACTGTGAATTTTACCTTCATAAGTGCTGGCTGTTTTTATAAATCGCAAACATTTTTGAGTGTCTAGAAGAGATAATTCAGTTAATATACTTGGAAATCATTGCTCTTTCCTGGTATTCTTTTGTTATTGTTGTTGATGATATTGATGTGTTAAGGCAGAGTCAGGGCAATCCTCATTCTAGGGCTTATTAGTCCCTATTACCTAGATAAGACCTACTTAAGTATTCCACCCAATGCCCCATGAATTATGAGATTTTCCAGCCTGGCTGGAGAGAACAAGCACAACACTGCTTGAGCGCTGGGCATTGTTTATTTTAATCCTTTCAGTGGTCATTTGCAAAAATATCCAAATGAACAATTAAGAAAAAATGTATGCATTAATGATTGTAACATAATAGCATGGATAAATTACTTCCAGAAGATAGAAACAGCTGCAGCATAAACAACGTGTTTGTTCCCAGTCAAGGACCCTCTCCTTTGTATTTAATATAGTCAACTTTAGCATTGCCTTGACACCCTGGATCCCCACTGAGTTGCATCATGTTGGCAATTCTACCCCCTGCATCCAAACTCAAGGGGAACAACACAAGCTTTCAGTAGGCTAATCAAAGCCACTTCCATGCTCTCTAGGAGGGCAAATTAAGTTGATTATTTTTATTGCTCAAATGCAAATGCTGTTGCACTAAAAATTTAAGATATACAATGCATAGGTTGTAGTCAGTGTCAGCATTTTAATATATTCTTGTAGAAAAACCCACACAGTGCTTTTAAATTTACACATAATTATAGAAAATGATACCATTAAATTTTAGTGTACCACTATTATGCAAAAAAAAAATGTGTTAAGTAACTATGGACAGCTTTTTTTTTTTTTTAGAATGCGATTAGATATTGTTTTAACAGCTTATATTATTTCTCATAGACTTTGTAAACACATAGAGTGTAAGTGTCAATAGAAAAACACATAATTTTAAATGGAAATATTACCATTTCAATTATTTGCACTGAATGTCTCTTTAGAAATCAAGTAAAGCAGACACATTCATGTGATAGAAAACTAACATTCAAATAATGCACATCAATATTACAGTTGCACTTCACAGAACCTTTTTCTTTTTAATTTTAATTCTTGTACAGTTAACATGCAGTGTTATATTAGTTTCAAGTGTATGATATAGTGATTCAACAATTCTAAACATCATTTCTCAGTGCTCATCAAAGTGCGCTCTTAATCCCTTTCCTCTATTCCACCCATCCTCCCACCCACTTCCCCTCTGATATACTTTATTTTAAATGAGTACCCACAGTTAAAGTTTTTTTTTTCAACAAGAACATTTTTTACTTGAAGCCTACTTCAGAATACATGGTTCTAAAAGATATATCTAAAACATTCCATCCAAGAAAAATATAATACACATTTTCTTCAAGTATACACAGAAGAATCCTCTGGTCAAATCACATAAAAAAAGGCATAACAAATATTACAAATTTAAGAAGACTACAAACCTTATTCTAAAAGTAGAACCCCCTTTGAATTAAGGAGATTTAAATATACACATAAACATGGTATAAAACTTTTGGAGGGGGGGCGCCTGGGTAGCGCAGTCGTTAAAGTGTCTGCCTTCGGCTCAGGGCGTGATCCCGGCGTGCCAGGATCGAGTCCCACATCGGGCTCCTCCGCTGTGAGCCTGCTTCTTCCTCTCCCACTCCCCCTGCTGTGTTCCCTCTCTCGCTGGCTGTCTCTCTGTCACATAAATAAATAAAATCTTTAAAAAAAAAAAAAAAAAAACTTTTGGAGGGAAAGGAAACATTACACTTGAAAGTTTTATTTGTAATATCCCAACATTAGAAAAAAGAATGGAAGAACGATTAGTTCTTTTTAAATTACGATCCGATGTGGTAGATGGGGGGGTGCAGTCCCTTACAAACTAGATAATGTTGAAATATGAACACAATTGCTAATTGCTTGCTAGGAATAATATAAATTATACTACAGGCTTCTACTAGCTTTTTGAAAGAAAAACTAAATATAATTTAAGTCCAATTATTTCTTGTAAAGGAATTGTCTACCATATTACTTATTTTTTTCTTAAAGCATAATTTTAGATAGATAAAAGTAATTCCTATGGCTATCTGGGTGGCTCAGTCAGTTAGCATCGGACTCTTGATTTTGGCTCAGGTCATGATTTTAGGGTTGTGAGATTGAGCCCTATATAGGGCTCAGTGCTCAGTACAGAGTCTGCTTGAGATTCTCTCTTTCCTTCTTCCTCTGCCCCTCCCCCAGCTCACACTCATTCTCTCTCTTTCTTTCTCTTTCTCAAATAAATAAAGAAAATCTTAAAAAACAAAAAGTAATTCATATATCAGAACCCACAGGATGGAGGCCACCCAGTGGCCTGGCCCATGTCACAAATCTAAACTTAAGTCAGCCTGCACTTATGGGAAATGCCTCACTGTCAAGAAAACCTAACATATACCAGTCACAATCCTCTACCTCAACTGTAGTTGCTTACCTTAGGTAGTTGCTTACCAACTAGCTTACCTTACCTCAGAAAATTGGACCTGCAAACCTTAATGTGTTATGGAAAAATCAATCACAACTGTTAACTCAGGAAATGAACAGGTAAGCCCCAGTGCAGAACCTTGCCCAACTACTCCATTCCAGGGGACTCTGAGGGGGTTGGACAAATGGAAAGCATAGCTCCAGCTGGGTTTGCCAACACTGTTGCCAAACAAACTCAGATAAACTCATCACAAGAGAAGCCAATAACTCAAGAGAGGAGGGTTTTGAAAAGAGCAAGGGAGAAATTAATTTCTGGTGCCAGTAACCAGGGGAGGTGACAGGCTCAATCCTTAACAACCAACTTCTCTGCCTACAATATGGACTCTTAGAATTTTATAAGGAAAGGTTCAGGACTACCTGCAAAAGAGCAGGCAGAGAGCACATGGTCATGGGGGGCGGGGTGGCACATGATCACAGGCACAGAAGGGGACATGTGGGGTGTGGTCTTCCAGGTATTTCATTGCTATTAGAGCTCTTCGGGTCTGGTGGTTGGACTGTTCCAGTAGTTATCAATGCCTCAAGAAAGTGCCATAAGAGATCATTGTTGGGGTCTACACTTGAACAAGACTAGTCATTGACAACCTTCTAGCTAAATATGTCCTGTTTTTATGTTGCCTCTTCTAACACTCTATAAAACTCACTCTTATGCAAAATCCCTTGGAAAGAATGCCCCATTGCTGTTGCTGTTAGGCACTGTACTCCCCCAATCCAAGAACTTTTTTCCATTGAATAAATAGCATCGAACTTGTTATTAAATTATTATTTTTTGTCATTTAACAGTATATATATATATATATATATATATATACATAACACAATTACACTCTGTTTTCCAAAAGAAACACCACCATGTGAATAATCATTTAGTATGCATACATATATTGAACATATGGTGTGATTAATTTTCATAAAAATGTTTTATTTTATGTATTTAAAAAGTAGATGTAGAATAGAATTTATTTAGAAAGTAGTCTTCTTACTTTATAAAGTTTAGAAATTCTTCATGATGCATTTCTAATTGTAGCTATGAAAAAGACAATCACAATGTCTGTACCTGTAGATTTATCTGCAAATAGAAAAGACCATTATTACAATATTATAGGAGACCAGAATACAGACATACCTTGTTTTATTGCAATTTGCTTTACTGAACTTCACAGATAATGTATATTTTACAAATTGAGTTTGTGGCAACCTTGCATCTAGGGAAGTCTGTTGGTGCCATTTTTCCAAGAGCATTTGCTCACGTCATGTCTCTGTATCACATTTTGGTAATTCTTGCAATATTTCAAACTTTTCCATTATTATTATATTTGTTATGGTGATCTGTGATCACTGATCTTTGATACTACTCTTGTAATCATTTTGAGGCTCTATGAACAACATCCACATAAGATGGCAAAATTTATTGATAAACGTATGTGTTCCGACTGCTACACTGACTGGCCATTCCCCATCTCTCTCCCTCTCCTCAGGCCTCCCTATTTCCTGAGACAAAACTGTATGGAAATTAGGCCAATTAATAACCCTATGATGGCCCCTACGTGTTCAAGTGAAAGGAATCGTCATATGACTCACTTTAAATCAAGAGCTAGAAATGATTGAGCTTAGTGAGGAAGGCATGTTGAAAGTTCAGACAGGCCACAAGCTAAGCTCCTTGAGCCAAACGGTTAGCCAATGTGTGAATGCAAAGAAAAAATTCTTGAAGGGAATGAAAAGCGCTACTTCAGTGAACATGTGAATGGTAAGAAAGCAAAATAGCCCTATTGCTCATATGGACAAAGTTTTAGTAGTCTGGATAGAAGATCAAATCAGTTACAAAACGCCTCAATATTCCTTGTCCAAAGCCTAATCCAGAGCTAGGCCCTAGAACTCTTGAATTCTATGAAGGATGAGAGAGGGGAGAAAGAGGCAAAAGAGTTGTTGAAGCTAGCAGAGATTTGTTTCATTATGTTTGAGAATAGAAGCATCTCGATAACATAAGAATGCAAGGTGAAGTAGCAAGTATGGATGTAGAATCGGCCCCAAGTTATCCAAAAAATATGGGCAAGATAATTAATGAAGGTGGCTGCAGAAAAAAAAAAAAAAAAACAGATTTTCAATATAGATGAAACAGCCCTTTATTGGAGGAAGATGCCATCTAGGATTTTATTAGCTAGAAAGGAGAAATTAATACCTGGCTTCAAAGCTTCAAAGGACAGGCTGACTTTCTTGTTAGGGCTAATGCAGCCGGTGACTTGTAGTTGAAGTCAATGCTCATTCATATACCATTCCAAAGGTTTCTAGGGCCTTTCAGAATGATGCTCAATCTACTCTGCCTATGTTCTAGAAATGGAACAACAAAGCCTAGATGACAACACATCTATTTACAACATGGTTTACTGAATATATTAAGCTCACTGTTAAGAACTGCTCAAAAAAAAAAAAAATCCTTTTCAAAGGATTACTGCCCATTGATAATGCACCTGGTTGCCCAAGATCTCTGATGGAGACATACAAGATTAATGTTGTTTTCTTTTTTTAATAATAATTTTTTATTATGTTATGTTAATCACCATACAGTATATCCTTAGTTTTTGATGCAATGTTCCATGATTCATTATTTGCGTATAACACATGCAATATGTGCCCTCCTTACTACCCATCACCGGCTAGATTAATGTTGTTTTCATACCTACTAACACAACATTCATTCTGCAACCCATGGATCAAGGAGTCATTTTGACTTTCAAGTCTTATTATTTAAGAAATGCATATCATAAAGCTATAGCTGCTAGAAATAATTTCTCTGATGGTCTAGGCAAAGTACATTTAAAACCTTCTCAAAAGGATTCACCATTAAGATGCCATGTGATTCATGGGTAGAGATTTAAATATCAACATTAATAAGAGTTTGGAAAAAGTTGATTCCCACCTACATGGATGACTTTGAGTTTTCTGAGGGGGCGCAAGAGAGTCTATTTTAGACCTATTATTTGTTTTTTGCCAAAATGCTCTGAGATTTTTTTTTCAAAGTTAATTTTTATTTCTTCATATGTTGCTCAAATATCAATGACTGAGTAAGTTCAATAGAACAATTGTACGCACCGTTCACCTTGGCCAAGTTAGAGGAAGGCACCTCATTTGAACAGACTCATGGTCCTTAGCAATTTTATTTCATTCTGAAATGGCCTCAAAAAATACTGGTAGGGGGCGCCTGGGTAGCGCAGTTGTTAAAGCGTCTGCCTTCGGCTCAGGGCGTGATCCTGGCGTTCCGGGATCGAGTCCCACATCGGGCTCCTCCTCTGGGAGCCTGCTTCTTCCTCTCTCACTCGCCTGCTGTGTTCCCTCTCTCGCTGGCTGTCTCTCTGTCACATAAATAAATAAAATCTTTAAAAAAAAAAAATACTGGTAGGAAAGCCACACGTTCTTTAAAGTTCTCTCTCTGTCTCTCTCTTTTTAAAGTTAATGATACAGGAACTTTATTATGAATACCTGTCATAGTTGTAATTATATAATTTTGTATCTTTTACTTTTTATTTTTTATAGTAATTTTTTATTATGTAATGTTAGTCACCATACAGTATAGCCTTAGTTTTTGATGTAATGTTCCATGACTCATTATTTGTGTATAACACCCAGTGTACCATGCAATAAGTGCCCTCCTTAATAAAGTTCTCTTGCTATGACATCTTTCCTTAATTTCTAATAAACATTTTTGTTAATTTATTAGGGCTATTGTTAAGCATTTCAGAATTTTATAAGTAAGTTATGATTTATTTCTCTAGAAGACATTTATTGGGTGTGGAGGGAATGAAAGAATAAAATATTCTTAACTTCTTAAAAGTCAAAAGGCAAAAGTACAACATGTACTTTCTCAGGACCTTGACAGTTCTTGTAAACCGTGGAAACTAATGTTTTTTCTTTTGTTATTTACTTCCTTCATAAGAACTCAAATACTTAGATTGTCAATAATAGTCTTTTAAAAAAGGAATAATTTGATGCTAAAGTTAAGCGGAAATGACATATATTTGAAATATGTCATAAATAAATTAATTTTTCCACACATAGAATAAACAAAGATGAATGAAGGAGAAGACATTATGGAGACTTATCAGAGATCACTATAAATAAGAAAAAGGGAAAAGCGGGCATTCAGTAACCAAATTATGCAGTAAGAGAGAAAACAGTCCTCTATTCTGGAGTTTTACCAGGAAATTTATCAGTGCCTTTCAAAAATCCTTTCGGATATCATGTAGATTGAACTTATAAGAGTGCAAAGAACTACACATTTTATGGCCATTTAAGAATGTAATTTCTGGGGCGCCTGAGTGGCTTAGTCATTAAGCATCTGCCTTTGGCTCAGGGCCTGATCCCAGGATCCTGGTATCGAGCCCCACATCAGGCTCCATGCTCTGCACTGGGAACCTGCTTCTTCCTCTCCCACTCCCCCTGCTTATGTTCTCTCTCTTGCTGGCTGTCTCTCTCTCTCTGTCAAATAAATAAATAAAATCTTAAAAAAAAAAAAAGAATGTAATTTCTGATTCTCACTCTCCTAAGGAGGGCACATGATGTGATGAACACTGGGCCTTATATGCAACTGATGAATTACTGAACTCTACATCTGAAATTAATGATGTTCTATATATCGCTAATTGAATTTAAATTTTAAAAAAAAGGAAAAGAAAAGGATTCTCTCTCTTCCTCTACCTCTACTCTCCTCCCACTCTCTCTCTAAGAAAAATCAAATAAAGTAGCAATTATCTATTATAAATACATAAATAAAAAAATAAAAGGTATAAGTACTCTTCACTAAATTCAAATTTAGAAAAAAATTTTTTGATTTTATGTAAGAACTGTGAATTAAAACTCAGTAAATCTGCTTCCTTAACCATAAAATTAGTTGGTAATACAAGGATTAGGATGCAAACTAAAAATTAACAGTATATTTAAAAGAACACTGTAAATTAAAAAGTATGTTCCTGCTTAGTTATTTAATAATTACAGGAGAGGAAAGCAATTTTCTCTCTACCCTTCTGAATTCTTGGCTGAGATTCTTGTAATAAAAGACAGATTAGCAAGAGAAACAGAAGTTTGTTAACATGTATGCCTTACGTGTACATGCAAAATACCCAGGGAAAAATGTGTAACTCTCTGAGGTGTTCTAAACCACCAGCTTAAACACCATATTCAAGAGAGCCGATGGTGGCTCAGGTGGGACAGTTGCCAGGGATGGTGGAGCATGAGGATGGAGCAGGTGTCTGAGCTTCTCTCCCGGACCCTGAGCAGAGTCCCCTGGCTCTCCTGCCTCTTTGAGTGGGGAACTGCCGGTCAGCCCCAGATCACAGAAGAGAACGTGCTAGATATTATGATTTGATTAAATCTAGGATCCAGAGAAGCCCAATACTTGAGAAGAGCTCAAAGTGGTAATGGAAAGTAGTATGGAGGTTCAGGAGAGAAAGGATAACTATTTGGTTACTATCAGGCTCAGGCCAACAGGCCTCACTGCTGTTCCGCAACCCTTAGTGGACTGGGCTTAAGAGTAAAACCTCAGTGTTTTTTACCATTTAAAGGTAAGCTGGAAATCTGCATTTCTGAAGGAACCCACTCAGCAGAGGAAGACATCAACAGGAAGCTAAATGACAAAGAGTGAGTGGCACTGCAATGGAAAACACCAATTTACAGGAAATCCCATACTAGTTATCCTGGAACCTAATAGCTGTTTTAAGAGCCACTTAACTTTAATTGTTTGATATATTTGTTTAAATTCTTTGTAAAATGTAAGACTCATGTTTAATACATAGGTGATTTGTACCTCAAAGCATTTTTTTAACACATGATTTGCAATCAAGATTTAATTATAAGTAGTACCTAGTTGGTTCAGTGTATAACATTCTCAGGATTTGTAACACTTAAATGACCAGACAGAAAAACATCTTGTAGTTATTATGTGTCAGATGAGGTGCTATTTTTCTGATGCCTCCACTGATACTACTTTTCATGTCAAATATTTACTGTGCCCAAATGTATTCAATTTAAATCATAACTGTAGAATAAATAAAACAGAGATGATTCTTGTAATAAATACATACATATATACCATATTCAGCTAAAGAAAAAAGAGAAAAGGATGTGCTTATCAGAAAAAATAAGGTAAACAAGAGTAAGTTTTGTTATGCAGACTTGTCTATGCCTTCTCTATTGATTAGGGTCTCATGTGACTTAGAATCATCTTTCTCCTCCTGTTACAGAGAGGAAGATACGCTTATAAGGATGTACCCTCTATAAATATAAGTTTTCTTTTATATTCTTTCTATAAAAGAGATGACTTCTCAGTTTCAGAGCTTCTCCTATGTCTACTGTTTCTTAGAACAATCAGTTCAAAATAATCCTGTACCAAAGAGGTATATTTGGGGATGGCACATTCTGCTATCTTTCATAATATTAACATTTAGGTAAAGAAAAATATAGCTATTCTTTCCAAAATATTAGAAAGAATAAACAATCAAACTACATTCACACAACAAGGAGATAATGACCTCTGGGCATAACCCTTAAGAAAATCCATATGACATTACAAAATAAAAAAAAGAAAGGTGACCTAAGCAACATGAATTAGGAAAATTCAAAGATGATTTTTATTCAAAAATATTTCTTCTCAATTGAATGTAAATTGAGATCTGCAAAATCATGAAAATAAAAGTTTCAAAGGTTTTATAAAAAAATTCAAAGGTTTTATAAAATTGTATTTGTTTATTCAGGATCTAAATAGAAGCAGCATATGACAACTGCCTATTGTAGATTTTCCAGTTTAGCCTAATCAAACAGTATGTCTTGAATTTTTAATTTTAGCTTTCCTTGAATTTCTGCATTTTTTTTCAGGTTAGAATACTATTTATAGGAAGATAATGTTCTTTCCCTGGGAAATTAGATCTATATTGTCTCTAATAATTCAGTAGAGAGCAGTGTTTTATCAGGATGGTACATCTTCTTGTTTTATTCTATTTCTCACTGAAATAGTGGCATGTGTCTGAATGGCCACACTTGGGTTCCCTGCTGCCATTACAAATGAGTATGAAGCCATTTCCCTGGTGGAAATAGCTCTAAGACTGACATTTCATTATAATGAAAGGAGCTGGTGTTCCTCCAAATACAATGCCACTAAATGCTTCCCCACTTCCCCACTTTTCCGATTAAGAATCTCAAGGAGGGTAAGAACTAAAATGAAGTTTACATTAATGTAGGACCATTCCATTTGTAATTGTAACTTTTTATATAATTACATCTAGGCCCCTAATGGCCTTCATACTTAATGTTCATCAACCTTACAATATTTGTCAAAGATCCAAAACAGTGCTGGATTTTTAAGTAAAAAATTTAATTCAAACTAATATTTTTTTCTTAGTTGTAATTTATTCACTTCTGGCTGACATTAGATGGGAGTACATTTTACGGATAATGAAAATTAATTTGCTAAGTTAAGAAAAAAATATTTCTCCAGTCATTTGACTGCACAAGCTTGTTTATCTAAATTGACTCTTTTATTGTTAGTTTGTTTTTAAGTAGGCTCCATGCCCACCATGGAGCTCAACACAGGGCTTGAACTCAGGACCCTGAGACCAAGACCTGAGCTGAGATCAATAGTGGACACTTAACCCACTGAGCCACCCAGGCACCCCTGAATTAACTCTTTTAATCAAGTGTTCACATATTTTGTACTAAGCATAAATGAATCTGTCTCCTTGCCTTTTGTAGATGCACATGTTGCTTTAGTAAATGTATAGTTTCATTTGTAGTAGTACAATAAGAAGGTAGATACTGCATTTTTTCCAATTGCCAGAAATTAAAAGTCTCACAATATAGAAAACAAATTATTTTCTTGGTCCTATTTAGCAGACACATCATGAAAGAAAGTACTTTGCCTTCATACTTTTTCTAGTGGAACTTATTTTTTTCTCCCCCCCCCCTTTTTTTCTGTTAGTGATTTTGGCAATATAATAAAAAATTCATTTATTCTTTCCTCTATTTAATCAACAGTTCTTACATCCTTATCTGACTAGCTACTCCATAAAATAATCCAAACAAAACCTGTGAGCCTTAAAAATTCTATCATCAGTTAATTTGTGTCAATTCTATTCTAATAATGAATAATAGGGAGTATATTTGAAAATAACCAAGTGAGTTTGTAATGGTAGATACCTAAACATTTGATAAAGTTTATGTTAAAACATTTCATCAAACTCATCAGATATCTTCTTTTAAATTCTGATATTTATTAAACCAAGGTATAATTGAAAAAAACAAATCTGTATAATGAAAATAACTCATTTTCAATCCTCTCTTATTTTAAGTCTATATGCTTTAAAATGAAAGTGACAATAGTCACAGAATTTTGAAAAAATAAAATAAACAACCATTGAATGACATTCTTGGTTAAACAGAATTTCTTCAGAGAGCTTTTTAAAAAAAAGTTATAAAATTTAAAATTGATAATTTAATGGTTTTTGAAGATTATTTTACCTGAACAGCTGTGTTCAGTTTAGCCACGCAATTGTATTCAATTTGACGTAGTGTTTGATTCTGTTTCTGCTTGATTCTCAGTTGCTTATCCTGCAAGTGCACCAAGGGTTGATGCAAGATCAAGTTTGTTTCCGTTTCATAGATTTGATGAAAATTTTCTATTTATTATCTTGGATTAAATTCTATAAAAACATTGAGAATTAAAACATTTTATTTCTTTGCTAAATATATACCTACATATTAAGCAGTAGCTATGAAAGAGTAGTTTGAACAGTCTTGCCTTCTTCTTCTCACTGGATAATTTACACTGTAGAGGGAGCATTTTTTTCTAAGCCTCAGTGAATTGCCATAGTCCTTTCTAAGGTTGGATCAACTTCTAATATGTTATCCTGTGAATTTTCATTGTCATGAAACATCTTTGAGAATTTCCTCAATGTGAAATTTGACTGACCTCACTTCCCTGAAATATCTTCATCTTTTTTTGTTAGTTTCCTCATTTTTGTTGATAAGTTTGCCTTTACTAAAATTCCTTGACTGGATATCTCAAGTCTCTGAAACCATAGCAGTGTCAACTAGTGTTGGCTTTTTACTTTACTGAACTCATACTTTGTTGGCCAGTTCCTTCTTTCTGTTGCCTATCTTGTAAAATGTCACTTGGCTTTACCCTGGGAGAAAGAAAGCAACACAACTACATGCTTCTTGTTTGCATGGGCTGAACAAAAGATGGGAAGTGACCACCACAATCAGACTTCAAAGTACACAAATGTAACTGGTTATGATGAACAGATCATTTATATGGTGATTTGCCAACCGAAGAACTAGCTGTGAAGTTTGCACTTTATTGCAATTGATCACGGTTAATACACCTGCATAACAAATTTGAATCAAATTTTTGGGGGGACTGATTTTAACTAACAATGGTAAGTAGAATTTGTAAACCTCAGAACCATGCAAAACAAGGACAGCATCCATAGCTTCAGATAAAAAACAACTTTAAAAATCTGAATATACATTTTTTTGTGATCTGTGTACACTGAAAAATGACCCCCAAACAACAACAAAAATATGTTATATTTCCTCCATTTAACCAAAAAGAGGTTTTATGGATAATTAATATTTTTCTCCATCTCTCTAATCCTGTTCATCCTAAATGTGTTATTGTGTGCATTTCAAATGACAGATACAAAAAGACTTAATTTTCAAGGCAAGTTTATTGTGTAGTAATCTTCTTGGCTATCCTTATGGATATTTGAAATCTGTGCCTATTTTTGCTTATTTTTTTATAAACTCACACAGATCCTATATTTCTCTCTCACTGTTCCACAAGCAAAACAACAAGTGAGTTCAATTCTGGAACACTTTTGGTACACTTTGTCAATGTCTAGAAACTCTTCAATTCTTTACATTTTTTGACTCATGTGCATGTAGCAGAGATGTATGACTTAGTGTATATCACAGGTACTCTTGCCAGAGTCAAAATAGAAACAGGAGGAGAAAATTATTCTGCCACTCTCACACCACTGTATTTTATTCTTAAATCATTGCAACCAATTACCAGAAAATGTAGCTGATGAAGAAAATGTTTCCTCCCAGTGGGAACAGTATTTTTGATATTCAGAGTCCTTTAGTCGTGAATTAAAGTACTCCCTTAAGATTTGTTCGTTCAGTTTCCTGGCAGGGTCCACTCATACAAACTGTGAAATGGCAGGGGGTCATCAAGCAAATGTCTGGTTAGAAAACGTTTCATGGTAATCTAGTGGCATGCCAATATCAAACGTAGGAACAAACAAGGTAAGGATTAAGAAGCACGGAAAGGTCAGGAAAGCAAATGTTCCCTCTCAAGTACAGGCAAGCTGGTGAACAAATGTATTTGATACAAGCAAAGTTGACAGTTCTCATTTGGGAAGGTCCCACGGTTACTGTGTAATCTGTATTTCACTCAAATGCTATTCTTTTCTTCCCTAATGTTTCTATAAAAATGTTGTCATTGCTAATACTTCTAATACTTCAGAAATAAAAAAATCTCAAAAGGAGGTAGATTAGTGGCAAAGGCAGAGATTACTTAAAAAACACACACACACACAAACTTGAAATACAATCAGATATTTTTTTCCTTTTATACCTTTGTCCCATTTCCTAAATTAGACATGAAATAAGTCACTACTATAAATTGAAGTTTATCTATCTATCTATCTATCTATCTATCTATCTATCTATCTTAAGGGTGTAATCCTCCTTCCCTTAGTAACTTACTCATTTCATGTTATTTATCTTACTCCAAATGCATCTGTAAATGATGGAGTATTAATTAAGCTTTTTCCTATTACTCTGAATTTGAGGAAGTTGAAACAGAATTATTAACTAGGGGTCAAAGATAAAGAAAGCAGTTTTTAAGTGCTGTACATTCTAAAGAGAGCCACGAGTCACCGGGGCAGGTATTAACTACAGGCTTACCAAAAGATGGAAAGAAGTATCCACCAAGTACTGCATCAATACCCCACTTCCCAAAATAAGACCTATAAAATAGAGGAACACACTTTGCCTCCTTTCCTGGTTCAGCCAAAGGGAAGCTAGTTCTAAGAGTGCCACATAAAAATAACCATGTTTAAGATGATGAGGCTAATACCTTGTTTCCTGGTTACTCTTCTAATGAACTTGACAATCTAAGGGACTACCATCCTTGGGACATCTTGATATGTTGACCCCTGAATTTGAGAAGAAGTTTTAAACTGAGACTGGTGCCTCCTTCTTTCCAAGATGCAAGGTTTAAAGAAATAACCCATTCACTCTTCTCCTGGTTGGGGTCTAAAACCTTGGGCGGGTCAGCAATACTTGCAAAACTTACCTCCCACACCCGGCCTCTCTCTTCAGTGTGGACACCCTTACCTCAATGGAGCTCTTACACCCAGGGCTAGCACTGGGATGTCCTCTCTCTGGGCAACCAAAGCTTCTCAAACCAATTTATACTACCTCACAAGGCACAAAAAGTGCTTCTTTCTGCCTACTTTATCTGTACTGGATATTGATAAAATTTTTAAATGTGGCAGTATGATAAATGAATCCTGGTGTCTGTTCATGTATTAATTTGTATTCTTAACAAATAATGTTCATATATTGGATATTTGTATTTTATATGAAATATCAGTTCATTGTTTGCCTTCTTTTTTGTAGAGGTGTTTAGTCCTTTTTACTATGTTGATTTCTAACTATTTTTCTAATTTAATTAGCCTTTCCCTGCATTTTTAAAAGTGTGCCATTTTTTGTTTACTTATTGTTTAAGAAGAGAAGTATTTTATTATTATATAGACAAATACATAATTCTATATTTTGCAGAATGCTTAGAACTGCCCTCTAAAACCAAATTTATAAGGATAGTTATGCCTAAATTGGAGTACACGTGAGCATAATCTAGCATTCTAAGAAAAATGTGATAAAACATTATTGTTTCCACATTAACTGATAAGTTTTCCCATCATTTATTGAATAGTAAAACTTACCACTACTAGAATCAATTTTGTCTCTACCTTAAAATAAATTATCTCATGTATTTGTATTTATTTTAGATATTTTAATTACTTTTATTGACTCATCTATTCCTTTGTTCTTTGTGGTTTCAATCACCATAGTCTTATATCATGTTCTGTCTTATAGTAGGAATATACCTTTTTGTTAATCTCTTTTTATGTGAATTTTCATGGTTACTTGCATTCATTAATCACTGACTTACTTTATCAGATGAACTTTAGATCTATCCTGTTAACTACTTCCTCTCTCAAAATATGTATTGATTTTTTAAAAAAATGTTCGTTGCTTTGTATAAATTGCATAAAATAATTTAAAGGGAATTTACAATTTTACAACACTGAATCATCTTTTTTTTTTTTTTTTTTTTTTTTTTTTTTGAGAGAGAGAGAGGATGGGGAAAGGGAAAGGGGGAGGGAGAGAGAATCTTAAGCAGGCTCCATACCCAGCATGGAGCCCAATTCAATGCTCCATGTCATGACCCTGAGATCATAACCTTAGCCAAAATCAAGAGTCTGATCCTCAACTGACTGGGTTACCTAGGTGCCCTGAGTTATCATTTCTAAAGACAAATTCATTCAGGTCACTTATATTTTCATCTCTTTTATATTTTTCCTTCATACTTGTCCTTTTTGTTTCTTAAGATAGACATAAATATTTGTAAAATATCACAGAGGAAGCTTGGCTACAGATAGTCTTATAAACTTGTATTTTTCTTCATTTTTTCAGCTTTATTGAAGTATAATTGAAAATTAAAATTGTATGTAGTTAAGATGTACTTGATGTTTTTGTATAAACATACAGTTGTGAAATAATCACCACAATCAAGCTAATTAACATATCCATCACTTTACATAGTTACCATTTCTTTCTCCTTCCCTTTCCTTCTTGTTTCTTTTCTTTCTCTTCCTTTTGCTGTGGTGAGAATGCTTAAGATCTAAAACCTCTTACAAATTTCAAGTAGACCATATAGTATTGTCAATTACAGTCATCATGCTGTACATTAGATCTCCACAATTTATTCATCTTACATAACTGAAAATTTGTGTCCTTGACCAAAGTATCCCCATTCTCCCTCCCCCTAGACCTTTACAATTACCATTCTATCTGCTTCTATGAGCTTGATTATTTTAGATTCCACACATAAGCCAGATCATGCATCTTTGTCTTTCTGTATCTCACTTATTTTACTTAGCCTAATATTCTCCAGGTTCATCCATGTTTTCACTAATAGCAAAATTTCCCTCCTTTTTTTTTTTTTTTTAAGATTTATTTATCTTAAGGGGGAAGGGGCAGAGGGAGAGAATCTTTAAGCAGACTCCCCACTGAGTATAGAGCCAGGTGCCAGGCTTAATTTCAGGACACTGAGATCATGACCTGACACAAACCCAAGGGTATGAGGCTTAACCAACTGAGCCACCCCAGTGCCCTAGAATTTCCTTCCTTTTTAATGCTAATAGTCCATTATATTCATACATAAATCCTTTATTTATTCATTGTTTTAAACAAATTAAAGCAAACTTGTCTCTGGAAAGAGAGCAAAGTCACAAATAATGAATCATGGAACATTGCATCAAAAACTGGGGATGTACTGTATGGTGACTAATATAACAAAATAAAAATTATAAAAAGAAAAAAAGAAAAAAAAAAGAAAGCAAAGTCAGTGAGAGACTGTGTTCATGTACTTTAAGATGGGAAGGAGAACTCAGATATATAAGAAAGACAGAACCAAGCCTACACAGAGAAATTTGAAAACTTGTGAATATATTCACAGAAGAACAATAAGAATAACAAAATTTACCAGTGAAACTACACTAACACTTTACTGCATGTGCAATTCAAGGATGTAAATTATTAAAATTTAAAATATTATATTTATCTTATTGAATTTGAAAAGCCTAAAGAAAATATTAATATTCTCTGATGGTAAGATATTTAGAATTGTTTACAATAACAATCTTGTTTTTAAAGAAAAGATATTGCACAGTTGTAAAAGCTGGGCTAAATAAATTATGGCATAAGCCTATCATCAAAGATTGGGTAGCTTTAAGTAGGCAGGATTTTATGTACAGAGTCAGGCTTCTGATTGTCTAGTTCAAATTCGCACCTTCACATTATTGTGAGTCCAGGGCTAAGTTCTTAATGTGTCTCTAACTGTGTCTTTATCAGTAAAAGGCAATTGATGTTGACAATCATCAACTATCTCATAAAGCAGCTATAAAGATTAAATGTTGTAACACAAGCCTTGGCTAAGGACAGTTTTTGACTCATTCTGAACAACTAACATATGGTCTCTATTGATGAAAATAATGTCACATAAATTCTTGTATTAAAAAGAAAGTACATTGTTTCTAGTTTTTGAGTTAAAAATATGAAAAACAGTGTTTTATAACTGTTTTTCTTAAATATGCTCACTCCCCAGAGTGGGGCTCCAACTCATGACCCTGAGCTCAAGAGTCCCATGCTCCACCGACTGAGCCAGCCAGATGCCTCTTTTATAACATTTTTTAATGTCAGAAAAACAAAAATATTACAGATAGTTATCTCTACAATGTGGAATTATGCCTATTTTTATTATTTTTCCCCTCTATAAATTTACAGTACAGTAAAAAATCTAAATAAAGTTAAATTACTAATATGATCCAAACAAGAAATGTTTCTCAGAAAGTCTGTATCTTAAAAAAAAAAAAACAAAAAAACACAATCCCAGTTATTGTTGGTTTGATAAATGTAAGGAAATAAAATATAAACATGAATTAGAAATTGAAGTTTTAGTAAGATGCTTTTTAGAAATCTAGAATTACATGAGTAAAATAACCAGTATAGTTTTCAATAATAAACACAATCTGTTTTCTCCATCAATCTCTGCAACCTAGACAGGAGAAAAATAAAAGAAAAAATTTTTAAAAAGTTCTGAATAAGAGAAAAAAAAATAGCTTGTTAGATACTCAGAACCTGAGTCTGATTTGCCAAGAATTGCGGAAAACACCTTTCTATGCTTCACATGTGCATTTCCTAATGCCTATTTCTTTTCAATAAATAATGACTAGAATTATTCACATTATAACAGGACCAAAATGGAAATTACTCTCATGCTTGACAATTCTCATGGCCATAGAGTGAGATGAAATGTGTGCTATCTTATGTTGCACTATTCTCTGTAGAATAACTCAAGTTAGCTAGCACATGAAAGACAGAAGGAGAAAAAAATATGCAACGGGCAGCGAATTTCTTGAGAGGTGATAATCAGCACTCAGCTAAATAGAGTGGAGCTCAGTTAGGATGAAGAAAGTGAAAGACTATTCAAATACACTTCTGCCCACTTAAATGGTCCCCATAAAGAAAATATTAATAGGCGGGCATGCCATGTACCATTATTACCTCTCCGAAATTTGCTATAACATTTAATATGATTTTGAATTATTTCTCAAGATGGCATTTAAATATGTTTTCTATTTAAAATGCACACCTTTATAATGTTTCTTTTATTTTCCCCACTGTGGCTCTTCTCCATCGAGCTTTTTCATGTAAATTGCTGGCTGCCTATTATTTGTTGTTTCAGCCATTCCCTACTTCCTTGCTTCTGTATATTATTTTGTTGCATGTCTCAGGAGAAAGGAATTTTAATAACTTTTATTTTAACCATATTCTTCATTTTTATTTTTGTGCTGGGAGCTTACATGCTTTTATATATTACCATAGTTTATGCTGGAAGATTTTAATTTTTAATAAGTATTTTTCTACTGCATAATCTGTTTTTCCAGAACTTTGTGCTTAGAGATAAGATATTTTCCCCCTAAGTTGTCATGTTTTTAAAGATTAATTGACTCGTTTTAATCTTGCCATTGTACTGTGCAACAGAGTCCAAAATCAAGGTTAGGTCAAAGTTTTATAAATAGCTATGCTGTTTTTCTTTTCTTTCTTTTTTTTTTTTTTTTTTGGTGAAAGAAGACAACAAACATTTCCAGATGATATTTTTTGAGGACAAAAAATAATTTAAAATTCATGAAAAGTATATATCCCTATATATACACACATACACATACCCACATATTACTTTCTGACAATGCCAATGAATTACTTAAAATTTTTAAAAAGATACATTTTCCATTAAAGATATAGTGTTATGGTATGATAAAATGTATATTCTAAACTCCTCTCTAAATGCTTTAAATATATTGCTAATACCTCATACAACTCTGTGAATTAAGCACTCACATTTATTTACCCTATTTTACATAAAAGAAAGCAAAAGTTAGAGAGACTGAGTAACCAACGTAAGATCATACAGATGTTAAGTAGCAGATCCCAGACCGTCTAGCTCCAGAGCACATAACTTGTATTTGTTATTGCCATTGTTACATTCCTTAAGAAGTTAACCAGGAAATAAAATTCTTAGAACTGGGTATATTTAGAATGAGCCCTCTTAAGAGGTAATAAAAAGAGCTAATAAATATTGAGAATTTTCAGTGCAAGAATTGTTCGATTGATATTACATTTAATAACATTACCTGAATGAAATAATTTAAGCCATAACATAGGGGTCATTGTATCCTGATTTTAGAGATAAGTCTCCTAAGGCTTAAATGAGATTAACTAATCAACCTTAGGTTACACTACTTGAAGTGGTAATGCCAGGGAGGATTCTAACTCAGGGAATTTGGTTCCAGAAGGCACAGTTGTTAACAAGAGATCCCAGTTTAACCTTTCTCACTTATATCCGTTGGTTGCTCACTGGTCCACATGTGAATGAGCAGTATCTAATGGTTTGCCCTTAGATTTAAATCACTGCTTTAGGCTATGGAGGCTTGACTTTAAGACTTTTCCATTCTGAGAGCTATGATGTTACACCTGGAATTCTTAGAGGTCCTGTGCCAAATTAGTGGAAGAAATCCTTCAAAGAAGAGCAACCATGAACCAAATTCAAGACTTAACAAAGGTTGCATGGATGCTTGAAATAAACATTCAAAGTGGGGCACTGCTAAGAGAAACATGGCTACAGGAAAATGCCAGTTTTTGTAAATAAATGCAAACACACAAAACATAACATTTCATAGATAGAACTTCTATGTCTCTAGAGATTATGTACATACATGGGAATGTCATTTTCTGACTAAAAAATCCAAAGAACATGGTGTTTTAACTCTCAGTATGGAGGTACATTTGCCTGCATTATCCCTTGCTTTGGACTATCTAAGTGATAGAAGGAACAAAAATCCTTGAAATCAAAGCTGTGTCTTTCCTCTGACATTAAGTAAAGATCCTACAAAAATCATCTGATAATGGTAGCTAAAACCATGGGGGAATATGGTGTGGGCTATCGGAGTGGAGGCTATGAAAATCAGTCTTAGCTGGTTTCAGTTACACTAAGTACATGAAGACCATAGCCTCTACTTACAGTCCCCTTTTCATTGTGGATGGATGTGTATGTCTCAGCATGTGCATAAATTGTCCATTATTTTTTATTTTCACCCTCTGTCATTTTATAGAGGTGTTCCTATGAACGAATACATTTTCCATTTAGTTTACCTTAATAAAAACAAAAAGACATTATCTGAGAGGGGAAAACCACTGTTCACATACCCTAGAATGCACTAAACAGAACATATGCGATTATATCCCTGTGAGTAGGAGCCACATGTGCATTCACTGAAGCACACATTGTTGTCTGTCTTGTGGAATTTTAAAATTAACAAACCTCAAGAATGGTGTGTGGACGTTGGGCCACCAAAGGATGCAATGTAATGAACGTTATATTTTTCCTGTCCTTAAGGCTTCTCTTTTTTTCTAATAAGAGAAGCCTAAGTTTTCTGTGAGAACAATCTCTTTGCACAGTAGATAATATTACTGGGAGTGTCATTCATGGTCATTGACACAAGACCCACTTCCAGACTGGTAAATATCCTCTTGCTGCCTCTGTGGGATGCAGCACAAGAATTAAAAATGGTTAGACTTGTTCCACTGTGGCCCCGCCTTGGTAAAAAAAGGTCTATTTACTTTGGTCAACCAGATTCCCTTTCTCCAGCCGGTGACATTTCTTTTCACCCTGGTAAGCTATGACCCCCTAAGTGTCAAAAAATTTTTCTTACCTTCATTATTTGTACAACCAAAGAAATAAGGAAATATTTGCAGTTTTCTTTTCCATCAGTGCTTACTTTGCTCACACTTATTTCTTAAGACAACAGATTCAACAAAATAATAACTTTCTAGGGAATAAGTTCCCCTATTGCTCTTAACATGAGCAAAAGCAGGTACTTCTTTTATTTCCCCTTTAAATCTGTTGACCATATAATTTCGTCTTCATATTTTCAAGTTTAAGTGTGATTTGAATGGAAGGGATATATTTACTTTCTTCCAGAAAGTTTATTTTAATAAGTTCCTAAATAAGCTCTGCTGAATTTAAAGGATTTTTAGCTTTTCGTTAAAGTAATATTTCTTAGAAATGAGTCTAATATTTTACAAAAACTTTAAATTAGTACATTTGGGATGGTATCATTTGATTGTACATGGAAATGCATATGGCAAAGCTGTCCAGATTCCCATCAATCATTCCATCATTTTTAGTTTTTAGAACTCTTATTTTGTTTTTTGCAGCAAAGTGCCTACTAAGACATCCCGTTATAATTACATTCCCTTCTGTTAATCATAGGTCTAGAGAAGGTATATGAACGCTTCTGGCCAGTGAGATGTAAGGGGAACTTTGTAGACGTGCTTTAGCAGATTTTACTCTCCAATCTAAAGAGCTAAGCCCACGAAGAAAAATAACCTGTCTCATCCCCTTCTTTTTCTGTTTTTGGCTATTATAGAGTGAGTAATGAAATTCTTAAATCTGCTTCAGCTACCCGAGAAGATATGTAGCGAGGATCGTAGTAGACCAGAAAGATGAGAATGGCTAGAGCTTACCCTATTGTTATCGAGCAGTTGAAACTTCCACCTGCCTCCTTCTAAATTGCTAAGTAAGAATTCTGTTTTTGTTTGTGCAGCTTGGCACTGACCAAAGCTAGAAGGTATATTCTTAGTAAGTGTATATGTGACTACTGTCAAACAACATGGGAATGTGTTCCTTGTACTGTGCAAGGTGCAACATGTGCTTTTGGCACGCGTATGTGCTGGCCCAAATAAGAGAGAGAATACATACCTTAATTGTCTAAGTCACTCCTATTGGATATCCTATTTTCAGCAAAAAATATACTGATATAAAAAATCTGAAAAATAAATGCATACTGGTTAGCTGTTTCTCTTGCAATAAACTGTTATAAATGAATGACATTAATTAGTAATACTTAAAATAGGAATTGTCATGATCAGTTTTTATCATCTATGATTAAACAGGTAATATTAAAATACAAAGTAAACTAATTTATTTTAACTACAATATTACACATTTTAACACTTATTTAGTGACCTGATAATGCCTAAGTTTATAACTACTTTAACTGGATTTTTTAATTATTATTTTACACTGATATTAAATAACTTATAACATTATTCTATATATTAGAAAATAACTAATTGACTATTCCTTAGTTGACCCAAAATAATGTGAGAGTATTTGTAAGAATGCTGTTCTGGTTACAATCTTTATACAAAAGAATATAAGGGCTTATAACAAAATAATTCAGGGTATTAAATGAAAATAAAAATTAAAATGCATTTAGAAATTATGCATTTCTACATAACATACAGTAAAATATGATGAAAACCTCACTTCCTAGTTTAAGAGAAATATATAAATATGCAAAAAATTTTATATACCTATAAATCTAAAAATTTATTAAAGTATTATAAATATTTCTATTACTCATAATTATAAATATAAATGAATTTAAATTATAAATATTTATATTGTTTCTATTATAAATATAATTAAATTAATTAAATACTATAAAACTTAAAAATAGGTACATATAAATTTTAAATTAGTAAATTTATATATATAAATTTTTATTATTAACTTGGAAAGATATAATCTTTCAAGGTGTTTTAATTTGTATGCCAACATATTCCTCAACTTAATTTCATAAAGAAATTTCTATTTGGATAACCTGACAATTGCTGAAGACATAGCCTTGCCTTTTAGGGCGGATGAAATGATTTATATTAAAGTCCTTAAGGACTCGAAAACACATTGGTGTTAATTATTCCAGTTTTTATTAAAAATAATGTGGAGCAGAGTAGTTAAAAAAAAGAAAAAAAAAAGAAAGCCCATTGTCTTAAAAAAAAGGTGCTTCTGCTCAGTCTGCCTTAATTAAACATGAACAAGTTTGCAAGGCTCAGTAATCAAGATAAACTATTTTAAAGATATTTAAGAAGATGGATCATTGTTTTATTTGGGTTCTACTTTTTACCCCCTAGAGAAATTAAATACCGACATGATTGCCTTCATTAGAACACTTTTAATTTCTCTCAAAATGTTTCATCTCTTCTAAAGCTGTAATAAATAGGGTGCAGTGCAAAGGTAATTAATCCATTGTGCAATGAAAGAGAAATATAATGTGCTTACTTTGACTTCTTTTATTATGAATTAATTCACAATCAAAGCTACTGGAAACCACAATTAGTTTTACACCTTAATTTCGTGGAATACATGCTCCTATACTGACATTCTTGGATGCATAGTGAATGTGTATATTAAAAAATGTACAACAGATAAAAGATATATTGTTGAAGAAAGATTTTTAGATGTACTTATTTAGACTACATTTGTGTTGTGACTCATGACTTCACACTGCTCACAGATACAGTGTAATTATGCAGTGGATCATGAGAAGTTTATTTCACCTAGGTTTAAGATGATTAGGTTTAAAATTTTGGCTTGCAGTATAACTTCATAGTATGAAAGGAATCAGTTATTGTTATTATTATTATTTTGAGAGAGAAAGAGAGCATGTGCACAATAGGGGGGAGGAACAGTAGGAGACAGAGTGAGAGAATCTTTTTTTTTTATTTTAAAGATTTTATTTATTTACTTGACAGAGGGAGAAAGAGTGCCAGTGAGTGAGGGAACACAAGCAGGGAGAGTGGGAGAGGAAGAAGCAGGCTACCAGCAAAGGAGTCTTATGCGGGTCTGGATTCCAGAATGCGAGATCACACCCTGAACAGAAGGCAGACGCTTAATGACTGAGCCACCCAGGCGCCCCCAGAGTGAGAGAATCTTAAGCGGGCTCCATGCCCAGCGTGGAGCCAGATTCCAGGCTTGATTTCACAATCCTGAGATCATTACCTGAGCTGAAATCAAGAGTCAGAATCTTAACTATCTGAGCCACGAAGGCACCCCACGAATCAAATATTTTTTTTTTTTAAAGATTTTATTTATTTATTCAACAGAGATAGAGACAGCCAGCGAGAGAGGGAACACAAGCAGGGGGAGTGGGAGAGGAAGAAGCAGGCTCATAGCGGAGGAGCCTGATGTGGGGCTCGATCCCACAACGCCGGGATCACGCCCTGAGCCGAAGGCAGGCGCTTAACCACTGTGCCACCCAGGCGCCCCCAAATATTTTTAATAATATATTTGCTAACAAATATAAGCTGGTATTCTTTGTCTTATATATTTGAATATTAAAACATTACCCTCATACAAAATATCATCTTGTTGACATTAAATTTTTCCTGAATTTCTCCAAATGGTACAAAGGAATACTACCAATTCCAGTTCTTTAGGACACCTGATATTTTTCAGCCGAACACTTATAAAGAAAGAGGCCATTTCTGTGGTCAGGTCAAAGTGTATTTCATCTTTCAAAAACTTGTCAAAAGTTTACTAACATAATAGTGTGACTAATGGTTTTGTAGTTTGAGAAATATATGACTGTGTTCTAAATAAAAAGAAATCTATGTTGATAGATGAGAATACAGAATACTAGACAAGGTTCTATGAAAGCCAGGGAGATATGAAGAAAACTTTCATGGGATATTCCATTAGGAACATGAGAGATACTGAGTCTATTTCATTATATTTATATTTTCTGCCCTGAAAGCAGAGACAGAGTCATGGCAAAAATGCTAAAATTTCTGCCTGTCTTTTTTTCTCTCTTATTATGGCAAGAATTTACAGACCTACAGATTTATACTTTTTTTTTTTCAAGTCTCTTCACTCTTATTAAGAACTCCACAGATCAGGGGCGCCTGGGTGGCACAGCGGTTAAGCGTCTGCCTTCGGCTCAGGGCGTGATCCCGGCGTGATGGGATCGAGCCCCACATCAGGCTCCTCTGCTATGAGCCTGCTTCTTCCTCTCCCACTCCCCCTGCTTGTGTTCCCTCTCTCGCTGGCTGTCTCTGTTTCTGTCGAATAAATAAATAAAATCTTTAAAAAAAAAAAAAAAAAAAAAAAGAACTCCACAGATCTGTTAGGGACCACTAGGGGTCACTGTCATGGCTAATCAATCCTAGGGAATGGACATCTATATTTCAGGACTTGGAATCAATTAATTTACAAGAGTCACTGTCATTTTTGGTTTGTTTGAGAGTTGCTTTTCTTACTAGTAACAAGGGAAGACATTGAAGGATTTTGAAAAGATCTAACTTAAGATCTCAAGTGATTTGTCTGATTGCTGTGTAAATAAATAATTGAACATCGAGGACAGGAGTGAAGATAGCGGAGATCAGTTAGGAAACTACTGTAATATTACAAGTACAAGATGACTGGGGCTGAACCAGTGTAAGGATAATAGCCATGGGAAGACGTGAGTGAATTTCTGCCATATTGTGAAAGTACAGTAGATAGGATTTACTGAAGAACCCAATGTAGAGTGAGGAAAAGAAAAGAATCAAGGGTGAGTCCAGGAAATTTGGCTTAAGTAACTAAAAAACATGAAAGGTTATTCATCAAAATAGGTGAGAATATGGGAGAATGGTTTCTGGGGGGAAAAATCAGGAGTTCAGGTTGCAGTGCATTAATTTGCAAAAATCTAAGAAACACCCATGTGTCCGATAGGTTAAAAAGGCAGTTGGATAGAAGGAGCATTGTGCAGAGAAGAAGCCACAGATTAAGATGCAATTTTAGGTGTCTTCTGCTTATCAGTGATATTTAAAGCTATGAGATTGAATGAGATCACCTGGGAAATGGAAACTTTGGAAGGAGAAGAGGTCCAATGACTGCACCCAGAGATAATCCTTTAGATGTCCAGAAAGTAAGTGGGAGTCAGATAAAAAAGGTAGGGGAAGGGGAAGGGACAACAAACAACCCTTAAGTTGAGAATCACTGTGCTAGATTGCTATAAAGGAAATCACTTAAGGGCACGTGGGTGGCTCAGTCCATTAAGCACCCGCCTTAGGTGTTGGGGTTAATGTAGAGCATGAAATCAGCCACAACACCTGGCTTGCTAAAATGTAACACAGAGGCCACTGGGGGCGAGGGAAGGTTTCAGAGAAGGGCTATGCTTTTGNNATGCCGAGGACTGTATGACCACTCTGCTATAGGAATGCCATGGGGAGGTGCCTTCCTGAAGCTTTCCCAGCCCAAACAGCCCGCTGTGGTCTAACAGATGTAGGTATCGTCCCTTAGGCTATGTGCAGCAGAACTCGTAGAACACGCACATTAACATATATCTTTCCCGGAAACAGATGCTCCCAGTTTCAGTAAGACCCCTTGTCCCACACCATGTGCTTGAGGAACAGTGATAAGGATTTGTGACTATCCCAAAGGACCAATAAAAGTGGGAGCAAACAAGACCAAAGTGTGTTCGCTTCTGAGCGGTGATCCGCTTGCTTTCTTGTTTCTTTCATGTCAAAGTTTGGAGTAATCTTTCATCCATCAGCACAGGGATTGCTGGCCATTTCCAGCAAGTGGTGACTCCAATGTGACCATCTTGCAACAGACACTGGACACTGGTAGCACCCACCCCCCCACGCCCCGAAAATGAAAAGTCTGCACGCAGTAAGTTGGCATCGTCTCACGGCCGAGTTCGGGGAAGTTTCAGGTTTGCGTATTTTTACAGAATTAAAGTTCTCTAAGAACTCCGGATATGAAGGGGCAAAGCCTCTCTTTCAAACAGAGACAATAGGTTTTAAAGCAACTCTTAGGGGCGCCTGGGTGGCTCAGTCGTTAAGCGTCTGCCTTCAGCTCAGGGCGTGATCCCGGGGTTATGGGATCGAGCCCCACATCAGGCTCCTCTGCTGGGAGCCTGCTTCTTCCTCTCCCACTCCCCCTGCTTGTGTTCCCTCTCTCGCTGGCTGTCTCTGTCTCTGTCGAATAAATAAATAAAATCTTTAAAAAAAAAAAAAAGCAACTCTTAATGGCTACCATTGCTACTATAAATGAGAAACAGCTCCTTAAGGTGAGAGGGGCCTCTCATGGAGGACCAGCTTCAGAGTCTGTTAGAGGTTATTGAACAACCTATGGTTCCCTCACTGAGGAACTTTAGATTTAGAAGTATGGGAGAGAATTGGAAAGAACCTGAAAAGTTGCCAAAAACAAGGCAAAAAGGTGTCCTTTGCTTCCCTTACTATGTGGGGTCTAGTCAGGTCTGCCCTGGCCCCTTTACATACTGAGGACACCTCAAATAAAGAAAAAGGGGAAGCTATGACTCCTTTGGCTCCCGAAGTTAGCTCTTTAACTTATCAAGTTAGACCTAACAAGTAAGAAGAGCTCCCTCCTCCTCCCTCACTAGGACATTCCACCACCTTCTCCCCTCCACCCCCCACTTAGTCGATCCTTACTGGGGGGCTGCATTTAGGAAGTGATATTTACAGGGAAAAGTTTCTTAGGGAAGTAGGCTATAGGCTATAAAGACCACGTGTGTTGGAATGCTGCTTAGACCATGATAGATTTCTATCTTTACTGTTTTCCATCAAGTCCTCTACTAACCACTTAAGCTACAAAATTGGATAATTTCCCCTTGTAAAACTTCTAGTGTTTTCCATGAGTTAAAAATGGTGGGTTCTTCAAGGCAAGATAAAATAAAACGTGACCTTCATGGCACAGCCTTCAAGGCATGGTATTTTGGTCCACACACCGGCACCCCTTTTAGTCTAGAATGCGATGGGGAAGCAGAGGAGAGGGATGGCCTCCCTCCTACAGGGACCTGTATCAGTGGTGGTAGTCATAGTGATTTTTTTTTGCGGGGGACGGGACGCCTCGAGTCACTTTGACACCAGGAACCTCTGACACACCCTGCATGGGACTCCACCTGGGAGTTTGGGATTTTCTAGGTAATAGACACTCTCATTCCTTCAGTTCCAAAGCACTCTCCCTTGGTGTCCCTTTTAACCCATTGGAAACAATTCAGATTGTAAAATTTAGTAAAGTACTGATCTCCTGTAACGTTGGATGGCCTCAGTGGGTTCTATCAGTTAAATCTCTGCAGTACAAAAAGGTAAATGGACCTATGGTACCCATTGCTCCTACCTAGGCCTTCATTGCTCTATACTGAACCCGCATCTAAGGTCCTTGCAGGATTGGTTCGCCTGAACGTGTCTGGCTAATAAATTCCCTCCTGACATTTTGGATAATTATCTAAACAGGCCTCCTCCAAGAAAACCCAGGTTATTGGAGGAAACACAGGCCATCCCAGACAAAAGGGGCTACTCTTGACTCTACTTTCCTCACTGTTTAATAGATGTGGGAGCTTCTCCCTCACTCATTTCCCGGGGTTAATGGCTATAATTGGAGCCATTTGTGGTTAGTCTACCTCTGGATGGGGACTTCAAGGAATATTCCCAAGCAGCTGCCGAAACTCCCTTAGTTTTGGGGAAATTCCCTGTCTTCTCTGGCCCGGCATGGACTGCCTATTCCCCCTTGTTGGCGGGAAAATAGGGATTTTTGCTCCTCTGTTGGAGCTGATGAACTCTAGAACCAGGAACACTTTCTCTGCCTTCTGGCTGCACTTGGACTCTTCTGTTTACCTCTCCCCCTTCTTATTTTGCATCACCTTGGTGCAGCCTGCATAACTGGCTTCTAGACCACCTTTGGTGCCTCAGGCACCATGGCTGCTCCTGCCCTTACCATCAGGGAGCAAGAAGAGCTCCCCCTGGACCTAACACCACCCACTCTAGATTTCCCCGCCAGTGTCTCAGGTAAAAACTGACAGCGGGGAGCAAATGGACTTTTAAAAGAGGATCCAGGTAGAACGTAATTCGGTATTTTAACTAAATTAAGTTTGTCAATTTAATTAAGATAGACCTGTCTTTAAGGTTATCGGCATTAAACGTTAAGCTTACTCTGTCGGGATTTACTAAAGGTCAAATACGCTCATGTTACCTCTCCTACAATTTGTTAGCAAAAGGATGACTCATAAATTCGCCATCTAAAGAATTCCGCTGTAGCAGTTACAATTGGTTACTAGTTAGTCTTCACTGGACACTAAAATTTCTAAGAGTGAAAATTCGGCAACTCTGTATGTAGAAAAGTAGGAGACAAGTAAGAAAGATATAACGAATGGGAATTTCATTCTTGTTAAAGGTAAAAGAAGGTAATTTTCTTCTAAATCAGAATGGTTATTTGGAGAAAAATGGCTTGGGACAAAATCTGACTGCAAAAGAAAGTTGTAGGTTTATGAAGGGAAATCTTTGGAAGGTAATTTTAGGTGTGGTCAGGACAGACTAATATTAAAATAAAGGGATTTTAAAAGCATAGTGGTATAAGATTGAAATTCTCTCTGTTCAAAAGACAATCGTTGGTCTGCTCTTGATAAGAAATGTAAGTTTTTTTCTTTTTAGTCGGCGGATAAAAGCAGTTTCTCTGTTTTGCCTTTATCAAGTCTTTGACAATCCCTAATCCTTTAGGCATGTTCTTAAACCTTTCTGAGGTTTTAACAAACTTCCTCAAGATTTAAATCATGACCAAGCCTCGTTGACTAATTAGGCTTGTCTGGTATGTTACCTTTTGGTGTAAGGTCATCAACGGTTGAGATTCTGGCTATTGAAGTGTTTCATGCATCACAGAAGTAACAGTTTCCTTGACAGTTGCAGCATAAAGAATTCTCTTATCAGATCATTAACAGTATCCGTTTCTGAGTTTTTGTCATTTATAATTGTTTTTCTCTTATAAAATGAGGTTCATCTTCAGGGAAATTCGTATAAAGGACTTAGGACAAATGCAGGTTTTTGATATCTTTAAAAAACAAAAAAAACTGAAATGGGTAAAAACTTCCGGAACTAACTCAAACTGATTTCAAATTAAGCAAGAACTAGTAACATGGGACTAAATGAACTAAAAGATTACAGTTCTGTGACTCTTATTTAAAACATTGCTGACTAATGTTTGCTCTTGCAGATTAAGGAACTTTCTCTTAAGATATCAATGACTTACAGAAATGTGATAAAGTATTCATTTGTCAACAAGGCATTTATGTAAATCAGTACTTGGGGCCCCTCAGTATGTGGTCTGGCGTACTGAGTATGACCATTTATGTGAACAGCAAGCTGCTCAGTCACTTAGCAGGAGTTCCTACAGTGGCTAATACGCTTCAGGGGAGAGGTCCATACGCAGATGTGGGATTACTACTTATGGACCCTCGAGTCTTTGAACAAGCTCTCTGTGCAAAAGGAGCTTGGGAACGGACCTCTGATCAGGGCACTCCTCAAGGCTCTTTTGCTTCTATTAGCAGGGCCCCCAAGAACCCTTTATCAAATTTGTCAATAAATTATAGCAAGCCATTCAGAGACCAGTCATAATCAGACTATCATTGAGAGCACATTCTACCCTTAAACACATGATACAAAAACAAAAAGGAGGAGATATGGGTCCTATAGCACAATTACAGAAAGCAATGCTTACTCTAAATCTTTTTTATTTAAATTCTGATTTTGAAACTCCTGCCAAAGAAAACCAGTTTCTCACTTCTCACCAGAAGACATGAGCCCAAATCCTCTCCCAAACACGGGCATTTGGCAGGTACCAGTAGAACTCATAATGTGGCAGTGAGGTTATGCTTGGGTTTCCACTAAGGACTGACCAGTGTGGATCCCCATTAGAAAAGTTAAACATTACCGTGGCCTGACACAGTCAGAATCCAGTCCCTCAGATGAGTCACCTGAATCTAGAAGAAAAAGAGCCATCTGTCATGCGCCTCCCCAGTACTCACAAGGCCAAATTCATGACCTGGGGAGACCTCAAGAAGACGACCCAGAAAGCCGAGAGATTCTACAACAGACCTGTAAACCGTCTGCTCCTGAAAACATGTTCTTGGCTATGATATCTGTGCTTAACACCAGTTCTGCCATGGTTTATATTCTTTTCTGTCTCCTGCTGTTGCCTAAGGCTATGGTACAAATCCCCACCTCAGACTTCGGGCGGATGCCTCTTTTCCGATTTTCAACAATGCCACTATCCGCTGTTAATCTTACCAGAGGTTGGGAAGAATCCAAATCCATTAGCATTCTGAATCAGGCTGTATCTGACGTCAGACGACCCAGGGGCTTCCTGGGCCTGCTCATTGCCGGCATTACCTCGACTGTTTCAATTACTACGGCCACTAGTGTGGCAGGTGCCTCTCTTTCTCGCTTGGTTCAGACTGCTGCCTTTGTGGACCAGCCGGCTATTAATACCACAAGGGAATTTCAACTTCAGCAACAAACTATCGGTCAGAAAATATTCGGACGTCTTTAACTAATGGAAGCTGCTATTGAATATCTTGGGGAAAAACAAGAAGCCTTAGCCTATTGGCAAGGCGTCTTACATGACTGGGTTCCCAGATCCATCTGTGTTACCCCCACGCCCTGGAATCAGTCCATACTTGATTGGGAAAAGATAAAG
Source organism: Ursus maritimus (assembly GCF_017311325.1). NCBI lineage: Eukaryota > Metazoa > Chordata > Mammalia > Carnivora > Ursidae > Ursus > Ursus maritimus. Next base: position 20,608,844 of record NW_024426552.1, read on the forward strand.
AAACAAATGCATGGATTATTCCATGATAATTTAACTTTTGACATTCAGCAGCTAAAGGAGCAGATCCTCGCCTCATTAACGGCGGTGGAAAATCATAAGCTTCATAGAGAAGCTTGACAATCTCTTTCTAACAATCTGCAGTGGCTTAACCCGGCCACATGGTTCTCTTCCACAAAATGGGGATTCTTAGGAGTTGCTATTGTAATAATAATTACTGTTTTTCTTCTCATCATAGTCTGCAAAATTGGAATAAATGCTCTATCTATGCCAGAGATGGGAAGCATATCTCAGTGCAACTCTCTCAAGAACTACGTGCTACCGCTTTAAAGAAACAAAAAGGGGGAGATGTTGGGGTTAATGTAGAGCATGAAATCAACCATTATACCTGGCTTACTAAAATGTAACACAGAGGCTGCTGGGGGGAGGGAAGGTTTCAGAGAAGAGTGTAGGCCTTTGGAATGTGGAGACCTGCGTGGTGACCACTCTGCCGTTGGAATGCGGGGGGGGGGGGGTGACTTCCCAAAGCTTTCCTAGCCCAAACAGCCCCCTGTGATCTAAGAGATGTAGATATTGTCCCTTAGACTATGTGCAGCAGAACTCGTACAACACACACATTAACATATATCTTTCCCGGAAACAGATGCTCGCAGGTTCAGTAGGACCCCTTGTCCCACACCATGTGCTTGAGGAACAGTGATAAGGGTTTGTGATTATCCTGAAGGACCAATAAAAGCTGGAGCAAAGAGCAAAGGGCCTTCGCCTCTGAGCGTTGACCCTCTTGTCTTCTCTTCTCTTTCATGGCAAAGTTTGGAGTCATCTTTCATCCGACGATTCAGGGGCTGCTGGCCATTCCCGGCGATTAAGGCTCAGGTCATGATCTTGCATTGGGCTCCTTGCTCAGCAGGGAGTCTGCTTCTCCTCTGCCCCTCCCCACTCATTTCCTCTCTCAAATCAATCTAGCTATCTATCTAAAAAAAAAAAATGAGAACTAAAAATGAATTAGCATTATGTTAGTCATCGATACACGGGATCTCCCTTCCTGGACTATTGCAGTAGACTCAGAGCTAGCTAGTCTGTCTGCTTCTATTCTTGTTTTCTCGTATTTATTCTCAAACAGCAGCCAGTGTGATTCTGGTAATCCATACGTCTGACCGGGTTGAAAATTATCCATTTCTTCCTAACCTAATCAATGCTAACAAAATGTCTTTAAGGCTGACAGTACCCCACGCTATTGGGACTCATACTACCCGTCTGATCTTATCTCCTTCCACTCTCCCATTTGCTCCTCCCTCTGAAGCTCTTCTTGAAATTCCTGGACAAGACCCCAACTCAGGAAGCATTTTGTGCTTTTTCCTCTTGTGCCTGAGGTTCTCTCTCCAAATGACCATGTGGCTCATTCCATCATTTTCTTCCAGTCAGTGATTAAATGCCAGCTTCTCTGAGAGTTTTCACTTATAATTATTGTTTAAAATTGCAAATACTCTTCCACTTGGCTACCTGAACCATTTCCCTGTTTTATTTATCATAGCAGCACTTGGCACCTTCTGCCATATTACTTATTTTTAATGTCTGTTCATACCCATTAAAAATTAGTTTCATATCAGCAATGCTTTTTGTTTGCTTGTTTTATTGCTTCATTTTCAGAAATGGAACATGCTGGGGCTGGGCAAATATTAGACACTCAGTAAATATCCATTGAATGAATTAATGAAATCATGAGTTAAATGTTTTCTTTTTCTCCCCTGTAAATATGCACAATCAACAAATAGAAAGTATAATTAGAAAAGAGTAGGGCATTTGGGTTGGAAATAAGCTAAGTTCCCATTAATGGTTATATACCCATTTATTTGAATCACAAGTCATTACATCAAGATATTTGATGTTTTTCTGCAGAAAAAAGAAATCTGACATTCAAAAAGCTGTACTTATTTAATGTATGCAACTTGGCTAGTTTGGAGAGAAGGATTCACCCATAAAACTCACCATAATCAAGGCCATAAACATTCATCACCTTTAAATGTCCTTTCGCTCTCTCCATTTTATTATTTTTCTTTTATCATAAGAACACACCATAAAAATCTACCTTCTCAGCAAATTTTAAGTATAGAACATTGTTGATTATAGGCACTGTGTTATACAGTAGATCTCTAGGACTTACTCATCTTGCATGGGTAAAACGTTGTGCCTTTTGACTCATCCTTCCCTGTTTTCCCTTCTCTCTAGTCCTTAGTAACCACCTTTCTATTCTCTGCTTCTGTGACTATTTTATAGAGTCTTTGTATAACTGGGATCATGTAGTTGTTCTAAGCTTGTGGCTTATTTCTCTTTGCATAATGTCCCTTAGGTTTATCCATGTTGTTGCAAATGGCAGGATTTCTTTTTTTTAACACTGAGTAATATATCATTGTATGTAAATAACTTATTTTCTTTATTCACCCGCTGGTGCACGTTTACATTATTTCCCTATCTGGAATATTGCTGCAATAAATATGGTTGCTCATACATCTCTTTAAGATTCTGATTTCAGTTCCTTTTAATATATCCAGACATAGAATTACTGGGTTATATGGTAGTTCTATTTTTAATTTTTTTGAGGAACTTCCATACTATTTTCCATAAGAACATGGTTTTTTTTTTTTTTTTTTTTTTTTTTTTTTTACAATTTGATTTTCTGGGACCCCTATATGGCTTGGTTGGTTGAGCATCAGACTCTTGGTTTCCACTCAGGTCATGATCTCATAAGTCCTGGGATCGAACCCGGCATCAGGCTCCTCATTCAATGTGGAATTGGCTTGAAAGATTCTCTCCCTATGTCCCTCTCCCCATTCTCTCTCTGTCTCTCTCACAAATAAATAAATCTTTTAAAAAAATTTTATTTTTTTATTTTTTATTTTATTTTATTTTATTATGTATAGTGACATAGAACAAAAAAATCTAGCCAAGTTAACAAATGTGTGTCTCATAATATTTATTTTTTTTCACAATTTTATTTAAAAATTCTACTTGTTTTTCTAATCACCAAAGTAACACATGCTCATGGTAGTATGCAAAAATTTTTACACTTCTATAACTTAAATTTTTAAGGCTTTGTCTTAGAGCAGTTTTTGGTTTACAATAAAATTGAGAGGAAAGTATAGAGATTTCCCATGTGCCTCCTGCCTCCACACATACATAATCATTCACATTATCAACATCACTCACCAGAATGATCTATTTATTACCAAGGAGAAACCCTACATTGACATATAATCACCTACATTGACACATCATAATCACATCCTAGTTTACTTTGCAGTTCACTTTTGTTGTTGGACACTCTATGGGTTTGGACAAATGTATAATGACATACATCCAACATTATGATATCGTATAGAATATTTCCACACAAAGATCTGTGTTCTGTCAATTCATCTCTCTCCTCTTCAACCCCTAGCAACCACAGACATTTTTGTCTCCACAACTTTGCCTCTAACAGAGTGTCATATAGTTGAAACATACAATATGTAGTCTCCTTTCACTTAGTATCATACATTTAAGATTTCTCCGTGTCTTTTCAGGGCTTCATCGCTCATTTCTTTTTAGCACTGATATTCCATTGTTTGGAATATTCCATTGTTGGAATTTATTTATCTGTTTACCTGCTGAAAGACATCTTGGCTGCTTCCAAGTTTTAGCAATCATGAATAAAGCTGCTGTAACAGCCATGTGCAGGTTTTTGTGTGTACATAAGTTTTCAACTTTTTTTTTTCTTTTTGTAAATATCAAGGACTATATTTGCTGGATTATATGGTAAAAGTAGTTCAGGTTTGGAAGAAATCACCAAACTGTCTTCCAAAATGGCTGTGCTGTTTTACATTCCCTCCAGCAATACATTAGAGTTTCTATTGTTTCACATCCTCCCACGTACATGGTATTATCTGTCAATATTCTGGATTTGGGCCACTCTGCTAGGTGTATAGTGGTATCTCATTTGTGTTTTAATTTGCATCTGCCTATGACATAAGAAGTAGAGCATCTTTTCACATATTTATTTGCCTTTTATAACTTTTTATTTATTTGTTTTCTTAATTCCAGTAAATTAACATACAGTGTAATAGCATTAGTTTCAGGTGTACCATATAGTGATTCAACAATTCTATACATTACTCAGTGCTCATCATGTGAAGTGTACTCTCAATCCCCTTCACTTATTTCACCCAGCTCCCCACCCACCTCCCCTCTGGTAACCATCAATTTGTTCTCTCTAAAACAAGTGTCTTCTGTCTCTTTTTTGTTGTTCGTTTTGTTTCTTAAATTCCACATATGAGTGAAATCCTATGGTATTTGTCTTTCTTTGACTGACTGACTTCATTTAGCATTATACCCTCTAGATCCGTCCTTGTGGCAAATGCCACTTTTTTTTCTTTTTTATGATTAATATTCCATTGTATATGCCGTTCATCAGAGATACTGGCCTGTAATTCTCCTTTTATGTGGTGTATCTTTATGACCATTACTTTAAATTCTCTATCAGACATATTACTTATCCCTGTTGCATTTAGCTCTCTTGCTAAGAATTTTGTCATATTCTTTCATTTGGGGCATAGTTCTCTGTCTCCTCATTTTGTCTAACTCTGTGTCTATTTCTATGTGTTAGGAAAGTCAGCTCTGCCTCCTGATCCTGCCAGTAGTAGGCTTATGAAAAGTGGGTCCTGTGGTGCACTGTAGTGTAATACCTCTTTTTCACCAGAACCTAGCACTTCAAGAGTGTCTCCTATGTGTGTTGCATACATCCTACAATTGTGACTGAGCTGCTTTTGCCCTCAGCCCAGTCACCTGCAATGGCTTTCTTTGTATGTTGTGGGCAGGGATTGGTCCTTGCACTGTTAGTCGGCCATCTGGGCTTGAGTCAGAGCAGGCATTTGGCAGAGCTGCGGTAGTATTGAACTGCAAGACACTCTCCCTGTGTTGTCACCAGGAAGGCTTTCTTTGGGGGGCAAGGTCTGCAGTCAGACCATATAACTGCCCCCTGCCCCCTGCCCAGTGCTGGTGTCTCAGTTGAATTGGTGTGTGTGATTATCTTCCCCTCTCCTGGGGTAGGAGTCACTTGGAGTGGTGCTGGCCCCTATCAAGGCTTTTTGCTCAATGCCATGCTTGTGGTACTGATTTGGATAGACTGCTGCCAAGGGTAGGTTGGAGGAGATCCAAGAAGAGCCTAGGTACAGAGCATGTGGTGTTCGCCAAGTTTGCCCAGGTCTGCCGTGGGAAGAGACCTAGCACCAATTTGGAGTGCTCTCAAGGGTCATTTGGAGAGAGCCAGTCTGTAGAAGAGCCAAGAATGAAGAGTGCTGTTAGCAAGCTGGGAACTTTTCCTGCTGCACTGGTTCCCACAGGTGTGGGAACCTCTATTTAGGTTGGGAGACAGGAGAGGGAAATGGTGCCTGCCAGCTCTTTTGTTCTTAGAAAAGTGTCCCAAAGATCCTTACCCCTCCAGCACATGCTCTGATACTAATAAACAAGTCTCCCTCCTGTATACCCCAGGTGTTTTTCAAACTGCTGCTTCTATAGTGTATCTGTGGCTGTTTGTTGTGCTGTCTGTCTTTAAGAGTGAGGACTCAATTTCCTCTAGCCTCTAGAACCAACCTCCCTCAATTTTAAAGTTCCACGTATTAAGTTCTATTGATAGTAAGAATTCTAGAAGTTAAGCCTCTCTGGTTTTCAAAGCCAAATGTTAAGGGGATTTGTCTTCCCAGAGAGGGTCTCCCATGCTTGGGTGCCTGGGTTAGGGTCTACTTCTCTCCCTACTCTGTGCCTGTGATGGCCTTCCCTTGAGTGGACAGTCTTGTGGGTCAGCTTGGTTCCTGACCTTGTCTCTGTCCTTCCTATCATTTTTGATGTGGCCTGTTCTCTATGTTTAACTGCAGAGAGTTTAGTCTGCCAGTCCTGGAATCATTTTCTGTATTATTTCCACTGATGCAGGTAATACCTAGGTGTATCCATAGGACAAGATGAATTTAGAATTCTCCTACTCCATCATCTTTCCCAAAGGTCTCCTTAATAACCTTTTAAACTAACCTTTAAGCCATTAACTATGTGCTAGATAATATGCTGAGTACTTCCATATATTGTCTTATTTAATTCTTGTGAGAGCCTTATAAAATAGGTATTTTCTGGAGTTCACATAACTATTGAATACCCTGGACGTATTTAAATCCATGGCTGTTCCAAGCCTAACTTGACTTACACTTTATGTTACACCATCCCCTTTAAAATTTCTTGAGAAAACACAGAATCATTATTAATATTACTATCAAAATTACCCAATTTAATTCATTCTGGTACACAATTTTACACATTTTAACATTGCTGAAATAGGAAGGAATCTTAGTCTTACAATAGATGGTGCTCGTAACTGCTATCAGCCAGATGGCAATCACTACTGAATCATGCTAAATACTTCTCTTGACACTTGCAGGTAAGGAAAAAATCATTAGCACTGGAGCCTTAGCATAAATGAAATAGATGGAAGCAAGGTTAGTATTAAAATAATATTATTAAATGCTTTCTGCAAAGCATTTTTCTAGTTTATTCATGTACTTTAATACTTATAATCAAGGCAAGACTTTCTATCCTTGTTTTGCTGATGTGTATTACTTGTATATAAGTTCTTATATTTCAATGATGGAGACAAGAATTGAATTCAGGTTTCTGAGATATCATAGAAGGAAGAGGTGGACTTTTAACAAATATGTGTTACTGATATTTCACTGTTGTGGAGTGAATGCTTGTGTCCTCCCCAAATTCACATGTTGAATTCTCCTAACCTCCAATATGATGACATTGGGAAGTGGGGTTTTTGAGAGGTAATTAGGTCATGAGGGTGGAGCCCTTATTTATTGACCTTGTAGGGTGATGAAAAGATCCAAGCTTTGTTTCTCTGCTGCATGAGACTGTAGTGTATGAACTAGGAAGAGGGCTCTAACCAGACACTAGATCTGATGGCATCTTGACCTAAGACTTCCAAGATTCCAAAACTGTGAGAAATAGGTGTCAGTTGTTTAAGCCACCGAGTCTATGGTATTTTGTTACAACAGCCTGTGTGGACTAAGATGGTCATGAGCTAACTAAGTCAGTTTGGTCCTTAATCTGTGTTTATTGTTGCATTTATGTTTTTCAAGTATAGTGCTTGTACATAGTTGGTGTTGAACATAAGTTTAATTATTTTAATAGTCATTTATTAACACATCACCAAGGCATTGGTCAAGTGCCTAACTCTCGCCAAATTCTGTCCATATCTCTTCCATCTTTGCCCCCAGAGAACTTTGCTTGTAATTTTAGAATTGTACTTACTATTCCCTGTCTCTCTTTTTATTATAAGAGACAGTTTCCCCAAAATAAGGACGCCTAACGACTGCGCTACCCAGGCGCCCCTCCATCCAAAATTTTTAAAATCGCATTTGGAAAAAATAGCAGAATAAATTTAGATATTTTTGAAACTTGTCTTACTCTGAGATATTTATTTTGAATAATGCTACAAATTTATTAACAAGGAAATATACAGAGATTGATAAAATTCAATATAATTAAAACTGATGATTTTTTTAAACCTTCATTTTAATAATTTAGATGCAATCATTTTAGTTTGAATTATCTAGATTTTCACCCTTCCACTTTGCATGGTCATAGATTAGGAAAAGCAGACTAGGTATTTTGGAAGAAATAATTTATTATTAGTATAAGATTGCTTACAATGTGATTTAATTTGATTGTCCTATGATCTGAAATGTAACAGTTTTGGTTAAATGTGTGTGAAAAGCAAATTTAAGCATGTCTAAATTCATAAGCATGATGAATTAACAAGGTATGAAAGAGCTCCCTCATCACTTTCCTTTGAACTCCTCACCAACCTAGCATCATCACTGATGCTTCCTATTGAACTATTTTTGTTTCAACTGACAGTATATCCTATAAGACTAAATTATATATTTGCATAAAATTGTATGCATTACACATCAGAGTAATCTTTCAAATTTGTCACCTTCCAAAAGAGTAATGAATCAGGGGATATATGTAATTTTGCTCCATTATTCAAACATAATATGAGCGCTGGAATATGTTAAATACATTTAGGTGAAACATGATTTATAGCCCCTGAGTAAAAACTACTGATAATGCCATCTCAATATTATGCTTCTTCACTTGTGTTATTTATTTTAAAATATATTTCATATTTCAAAGAGAAGTAGCATATTCTAACATCACTGATAGAACATTAATAGTACATTCATACATGCAATATGGTCCCACCAACTATCACCTGCAGAATTTCATGTGTAAATTTGTTTTCCCTATATGAATAGTGATCCTTAATTAGATGGTGTGAAATCTTAACTCTGGTAAAATTAAAGTGTATGAGTAAGTATCACAGAATACTTTTTTTATACTTTATACACAGAAAGATACTTTTAAAGATTAATAAGTTTAGCAAAAGTAATTTTAGCAAAGATCCTCAGAGAAGTAGGCTATTGGACATTTTTCACAAATGTATGAATTGTTGGAGAAGGGATATTCCATTTTCTGAATATGTTCCTCGCCCCACAGGATCCTAGTGTCTCTTTTATATACCCACTTATATTACTCCCATTTTTTTTAACACCATGCAGCTTAAAGAATATAAACTTCAAAATAGCCTATGAACATTATTTCTCACACAAACTAATTAAGAGACAAGAAAAAAATGAAACAGTTGCTAAATATCTTTGGAGATTTTGTTGTTTGGAATAAATAGAGCTTAGTCAAAACCAGTTATCTTGAGACAAAGTGTGTAGCTTGGAATCTGGCTCCAGATCCTACTACCGCTATGACTTTGGCCAAGTTTGCATACAGGAAGGATAATAAGAATACTTACATCATTAGTTTTTTATAAAGACTAAATAAATTTGTACGTGTGACTTGTTTAAAATGGCGCTTGAAACAGCAATAGGGCACCTGGGTGGCTCAGTTGGTTAAGCATCTGCCTTCAGCTCAGGTCATGATCCCAGGGTCCTAGGATCCAGTCCAGGTCTGTCAGCTCCCTGCTCTGCAGGGAGTTTGCGTCTCCCTATGCCCCTCCCCCCACTCGTTCTCTCTTGCTCTTTCTCTCTCAAATAAATAAATAAAATCTTAAAAAAAAAGAAACAGCAAGAATAAAATAAGTGCTAAACTTATTTTTTGTGACTCTTTAGATACACAGCTCACACCTTTTTGTTCTTTTTCCTATACATACAAATCATAGATTCTAATGTATATTTAGTGGCACTTTTCTCCTCTGATAAAATACTTAAGTATGTTTTTTATAAGGAATAGATACTTGTTCTGATAAAACTTTTATTAATTGCCATTTTTTTCTCCAACAGAAATGTGACCATTGAAGTGGTCAAGAGAAAAGTTATTCAACTTCAACTTCATTAACTTCATTGTAAGAGAATTACAAATCAAGAAAAAGAAAGTAAATGAAGAACATAGGCATTTATTATTCCTTAATGCTAAATAGTGGGAAAATTTAAATTTCTCAACAAAACAAAAATCTAAAGTTAAAACCAATCACCTTTGCCACTGAATTATCTTTCCCTCCCAACCTAAAATACATGTTTAATATGTATTTATTTTTATTATATATTCTTTACATATTAAATACTTAAAGAAAAAGGACAAAAGTTCAGGACTAAATGAATTCTGATTTCCTCAAGCTTTAGTTTAATAATGTCTAATAATTAACTCATTACATATATAATATATTTTAACTCCTAAAATATTAATTATTTTAATATTTCTATATGTGCATAATAAAAATCCCAGATAGATTAAGGAAACTAGTGCTTTGTTTATGTTATGAAGTTGCTTTTTCCCAATTCGATTTTTGAATTTTTTATAATTTTTTGTACCATGCAATATAAAAGCTTATTATCGAGCCAAAATTCTATTTTCTGGAAGGCTTTTGGATTCTACATTGTGCTAGAATATCTTTGTCATTAAAGGGCATATATTTTAAAAGTACTCCTTTGTTTTTTAACCATGTTTTCAGATTTATCCGAAGCAATCTACACATTTAATGCAATTCCTATCAAAATACCACCAGCATTTCTCACAGAGCTAGAACAGCCCCAAAATTTATATGAAACTACAAAGGACCCTGAATAGCCAAAGCAATCTTGAAAAAGAAAAACAAATTTGAAGGCATCACAATTCCAGACTTCAAGTTATATTATGAAGCTGTAGTGATCAAGACAGTAAGATACTGGCACAAAAACATGCACATAGATCAATGGAACAGAATAGAAAACCAGAAATGAACCCACAACTATATGGTCAACTAATCTTCAACAAAGCAGGAAAGAATATCCAATGCAAAAAAAAAAACAGTCCCTTCAACAAATGATCTTGCGAAAAGCGGACAGCAATAGGCAAAAGAATGAAACTGGACCACTTTCTTACACCATACACAGAAATAAATTCCAAATGGATGAAAGACCTAAAAATGTGAAACAGGAAGCTATCAAAATCCTGGAGGAGAACATATGCAGCAACCGCTTTGATATCAGTTGTAGCAACTTCTTACTAGATACTGTCTCCTGACACAAGGGAAACAAAAGCAAATTTATGCCTTCAACGGTATTCATTTACTTGAAACTGCATATCTCATGTAACTGATATAAACATTAAGATCTGTTTAATTTAAAGTATTTAATGAAAATTGTAAACATGAAGATCTGTTTAAAATATTTAATGAATAACATATGACGAGAAAAGTGTATAAATTGTGTATTCTATATAGTGCAATGCTAAAGATTCTCAACAACATTTTTATCAAAAAGGTCCATATTTAAGTATGTAATAAAACATAATTTTAAAATTGTAATCCTTATCAAATATATACAATAAAATATGTTAGACATGATAATGGATTATCTTAGATCCATCGTCATATTACAAATTTCATAAAGTTATATTAATTCACCTTCAAGTTCTTTTGATGAGACAAACACATATTACACTATTAAAAGTTAGATTGTTAAATTACAGAAAATTTCTTATTTGGACAGATAAAACTAAGTATTACATAAACTAAGTATTACATAAAAAGTGTCTAATCTCTGGGCAGCGATATGTCTGTGTGTATGTGTGTGTATAAACTGGTAGTAAATATGATGACTCCAAATTCAATATTCTAAATAACTATCCAATTAAATACAACATTTTCTGGTAAGGCTTTCTTTATTTCAAGTCAGACATGAAAATAACCACATAAATAAAGTCTATATTTTTGTATCCCACAGAGACTTTTCTATTGACTTCATTTAAATTTTACATTGATGCTGAAACATGATAGAAACCAGATGTATCCAAGTTTTCCAAACATTATTCACTAACTTGCATGTAAAAATTGAACAGTTTTACTTTTCTTTTGAATTGACTTCACCTGTCTGTTCATATTTGCAGTGTAACGGACTGTTTTCTTGCATATCTTGTTTGGAAGATGGTATTGAGGAAAGAAATACTTTAAATTGTATTATTCAGGAATCTAAAATGTAAAGCCCAAAAGATTGTATTTTTTGTTATTGCATTAGCTCATGAAATGCCTCCACAATAAGATTACATTCTTTTCACTGTATAAATCTAAAGTCAACCCAAAACTTCATGAATACTGCCTATTCAATATAAAATGCTTTTCAACAAATTATCTATTATATTTTCAAAAGTTATACCATGCAACAACATTATCAGTAATTATAAAATTGCCTCCTTTTTCAAGAAAACAAGAAGACAAGTCAGAAATTGTATATAAAAGACATATATAGTGATGGACTGATTTCAGAAACACACAAAGATCTCTTAAAACTCAACAGCAAGAAAACAGACAACTTGCTTAAAAACTTAGCAAAAGATCTGAACAGACACTTCATCAAAGACTATATCCAGATAAAATGTATTCATATGAAAATATGCTCAACATCATATGTCATTAGGAAATTGAAAACTAAAACAATTATGACATACAACTGCACACCTACAAGAATGGCCAAAATCGGGAACACTGACAACCCCAAATGCTGATGAGGACATGGAGCAGCAGGAACTCTCATTCATTGCTGGTGAGAATGCAAAATGGTACAGCCACTTTGGAAGAGAGTTTGGTGGTTTCTTATAAAACTAAACTTTTTTTCACCATATGATCAAGCAATTACGCTCTCTGTGAACTAAAGTCTTCTTTGATTTCTTTCAACACAATTTGTAAGTTTTAGCGTATAGATCCTTTATATGTGTTCTTAAGGTTATACCGAAATAAATGCAAGCTGAATAAACTCATTTTCTTTGAGGGAAATTACAAGCGGTATTGTCTTAAATTTCAATTTCCTAATAGTCTATGGTATTGTTATCATTACAGAATAACCCTAAATGTGGGGACTACTTAGAAAGAGTAGTACTATTTTAAAGCTAGAAAGAAACAGAGAATGAGGCACATCTTCTTGGATAATATGGTAGGGGACAGTCTATTTCTTCTTAAACCTATGTAAAAGTTATTTATCTTAATTAGAAATCATTTTAACTCTTTTTTCATAATTTTAATGGATTATAATGTTAATGTTGAATGGTTAGTCATATTGTATTAGTGATTCATATATTTGGGACAAATGTCCAATAGCGTATTTCTCCCAGGACCTTTGCCAAAATCACTTTTGCTAAGCTTATTTCATAAAAATATCTTTTTGTCTATTAAATATTAAAAACGGATTCTGTGAAAATTATCTATACTTTTAAAATTTTTATCACTGATTAAACTGTATAATATCTTATGAAGGACCACTACTAATAATTTTATTAAATGTGAAATATTCAGAATGTTTCTTTTGCAGGAGAGAAAAAGCTGATTCTGAAAGTAGCTGATAATATTTCAATTGTTAAATCTAAACTTAAGTGTTTAACTCTCTTTTGAATTACTAATGCTATGTTAAGCTTTCTATTTTTAGTTGCTCATCACAGCCCACATGCAATTATTATTCATCTCTTCATTAGAAAACCAGAGTTGTATATCCTTTTGCCTTCTTTAATAAAGAGATAATAAAGGGATGTAAGGATATTTAAACAAAAATTCTATAAATGACTTACACGTGGAGATTTACATGCTTAGGATTATGGAAACATTTAAACCAATACACTAGTGATCCAGGTCCCCTGGACAGTTCAAATATTCACTAGTGACTCTTCAGGCACTTCTGGAGCCCACTTTAGAGTTTTGAGGCCACTTTTGGACCATCTAGTGCAGTGAAGCATTAGTTAATGATGTGGCTCTAAGCAACTTTTCAACTTATTGAATATAATTTTAAAAGACTATGAGAAATATAACACAAAAGTTTTTATTTTTTTTCATTGCAAAGTGACAAAAAGCTGGGAGGAGATCTTTTGAGGTCATCTAATCATGTTCTTTTAAGTAAACAATATTCCCCTTCCATTGATTCATGTAGGGGAAGAAATGCCAAATCACCAATGGTGTCTCATATCCAATTTAATAGAGTTTCTTTTTAAGTAGTTTTCAATAAAATTCCTTCCTGGACATTTTAAATTCTTTCCTTATTTCAGGGAAATGGAGATGAGTTGGTAATACCCTGTCATAATGATCCTGTGTATGTAAATCAAATTTCAGAATTCACTTTTTTGTCCCCAAAGAATAATCATCTTAAAATTCCCTTCTTGATCTTTTTATTTGATTTGTTTTCTAATAATCCTTCTGGTTTTCCTTGACTCCATTACAAAGTTGTTCTGGAAATAGAAAACCATAAAGTGACCAGAGTTTGACCAAGTCCAGTCTGGTACATGCATAAACGTCATGTAAGTTAACCAGCACGTAATCAATAAATGTTGGTTTAACAGATAAATGATTAAGTGAAGCTATTATATAGTCTGGCCATTAAGTACAGGCAGAATGGCAGAATGAGGTCGACTTTCAACCTTAATTTCTTTATCTATAAAATGGCTTATTCTAATAGTAAATACCCAAAGGGTTTTATGAGGAATATATGAATTACTGTATGTATAGTACTTAATATAGTGACTGGTTTCTAATAAACATCACTAAATTATTTGCTATTAGAAATATTAAGATTTAAATAAAGAAACAAAATAAACAGGAATAAATGTTTGAAAGTAAATGTGCATCTCAAAAAGATAGTCTCCAAGACAAAAAAACTTTAGTCTTTAAACTGTTAGTCTCATATTTCTAAAATTTATGTGAAATATTAGAATTGGACAGTATTAAAAATCTTCTCATAATTTATGTAATCCCACTCAGTTGTCTCTCTAATAAAAAAAAAGTGGGGCATGTAAATTCACATGTAATCCCCTATATTACACACAATGATTATGTGGATATAGAAACCAAGGGTCTGCAGACTATGGCCCTTACCTAAATCCATCCCACTGCTTCTTTTGTAAGGTATTACTGAAAAATGGTTATGTCCATTCCTGCACATATTGTCTAAGGCTGCTTTTATACCACCACGCCAGGGTTGAGTAGCTGCAAAAGAAATCTTATGGCCCATGAAAATGAAAGAATTTACTCCCTGGTCCTAACAAAATAAAGGTTTGCAGATACCTACTGTAAATGATGAAGAAGAAACGACATACAGGGATTGATTTTATTACTGAATACATATGAATTACGTAAGAATAATAAACTCCTCCATGTTGAATACAAATGCATAATCCTTTAAAGATATTTGCATCTAGAACTAAGACCTGATGAAATAAATACCATTTTCTTACAATTGATTAAGCTTACTCTTTGAAATATTAATGTGCTTAATATATGTAGGGATGGGTGTAACTAAAAGAGGAGATGCTAAATATAGAGAATATTTAGATAATGGACATAGTGTTGAATAATGACTGCATTTTGAAGTGTGTTTAACAACATATATTCACAGCATTTTAAAACAAGAAAAAATACACAATTATCCTCAAACAGATGCATATACAAAATTAGATACATGTTATATCACAAAGCAAACCTCATATTCCATGGAACAGAAACCACAGATTTTTTATAAATTCCACAAAATTAAAGAAAAAAAGCGATGAAAGTAAAAACAATTACAGATACTTCAAATTAAATTTTAAAGTTCTAAAATTATTTAATTAAATAGTAATTCAGAACAAATATTAAAAACTTCTATTAAAAATTTCAGTAAAGAAAACAGCTTATCACATCGAGCCAAAGACATAAAGAAAATGTATGCTCTTGAACATTTTTTCTTACAAAAAGTAAAATTTAAACTAAGGCATTAGCACAAAGTACAACAAAAAAACATCTAAATGCCAAAATCAATTACCATTCAGTTAAAAGGCACAACATTTATCACAGAATTTAAACATCTTTCCTTGGATAAGGGTCTTTAAGAACATTAGCCGATTTAACTTGATGTAAATTACTAAATAGTACATGGAAATAAGCCAGGAAAACAGGTAATCAGCAAAAGAGAGGACCAAGAGATAGTTAATAATTAATCAGTACAATAAATGGGTAGTTTTACAGAAGTCTAAGTTATTTCAGGATGGGGAATAAATTAAGATTGAAGAATAGGAAGTAGTGGTCAGAAAATGAAAGGCTTATAGCAATGTTTCCAGAAGCATTGATGTATTCATAGTTTGATTTAATTCGATATTAAAAGGAATGACGTCAATGTTCTCCAAATTCCCAGCTTTAATGCAATTCCTATGTAAATTCTAGTAAAGATTTTGGTTGACATAAAAAAATTTATTATTGATATGCTGTCATGGGCCTTACAAGAGCAAAAAAAAATGTACAATAAAGTAGCAGGGATCACTGTATTTGATATTAAGTCTTATTATATAGCTGTAATAATCAAGACAGCATGGTACTGGCAGAGGGATAGACAAAGAGACCAATGGATCAGAATAGAGAACCCAGAAATGCACCCACACAAATATTTTTAAAATGTTAAAAATAACATAATGAAATTGTACAAGTAAATCCATACACTTTCTGGCACAACGAATGCATACATACATACACGCATACATATATTCATACATTATAGATACATACTAGAGTCTAAAAAGACTGTTCTGTAAATCAAGTGTGTGAATCTAAGAAGGAGAATGCATTCTAATTCATTTTTAGGAAATGAGAATTTCTTGGACATTCATCATGTGATAGGAAATGTCACTTTCTTTTTCTTTGAATCAGTTGAATTTTATTTTCGATTCCACTCAAAGAACCCCTGTAGTTATCAGATTCAATTCCTTGCCAAAGTGCATCACGTTGCCCCAGTGAACAAGAATCTTCCAGCACTGACCCAAGGCCTAACGTCTAAGTTCAAAGTCTGAGGCCAAGAGATGCTGTGTAGCCCCCAGTCTTGCCACCTCTCCGGGTGCTGCCAGGGAACTTGGAACCATGCTTCCTAGGAGACACTAGGAGATGCTAGGAGATGCGAGCCTCACTTTCCCTCTTCTGGCTGTTTGTATTTTCACTGTCCCCCTCCAATCATACTTCTCCCCATACTGGTCCCTAGGTAACCAGTATTTAGAGCTAAAGTCATGGGCATGTGTACCTGTAGACAAATCCTGTCTTTACTTCTGCAGCATCATCCTCCGATGAACAAGTAGAGCACATCTGTCTGACTTCCCTGCTTCATTGCTAATGTGCGTGCTTGACAGAGTTAACTTGGTCAGTGCTTACTGACACATTTTATATCCTGAAGTGGATTTTTTAAATAATCCCGTTATAAGTCACAGTTGTCAATCTAGGACAAAATGAGTATTATCTGTGGATTAAAATCATTTTAATATTTGCTGTCTGTTTCAGCTTTTACATACAATTATCCTACTAACTAAAGAAAAAATGACCAGTTTCTGGCATTGATAGGAAAGACTAAAAATAACAGGCAGAATGGTAGTGAATCACACAGCTGAGGGCCAGAAAGAAAGATCACTGGCATGCCAATGACTCTGTGCTGATCAACCAAATGCATGTGACTGGACTGATCACATCGTGCATCTGGACAGGCACAGGCATCACCCATCTAAGGTGGAGCTGCCAGCATGGAGAGAAAATAAGGACTTTCAAATGTGAGAATGACTAAGGCATCCTTCCAAGTCATCTTCAACATTGGTAGAAAGAGAGGCTGCTACAATTCCAAACTGCAACGGTAATGAGCAAGATAATTATCCTCTTTGCATAACCTATACATAATTTAATTGAGCCTAATTCTCCTCTTAAATTCCCAAAGGGAGATTATTCTTGATGTCAGAAAATTTACCCTTGGGAATCTTTCTTTCCCACTCTACATATTCCCTTGATGGTGGAAATTACACTGACTGCACGAATCCTGTTTATTTTCCAAACATCATTTTAAAATGTTCAATCAAAAATTGTTCTACCAGTTCTGGCTTGAATTTGGTATTCTATCAAAATTCAGATCAAGAAAAATTTCATTTCAAATTTCGCATCTTCAATAATAAAAGAGACTAAAGCATATACGTGTACACATGTGCACATACTCGTGTGCGCACAAACAAGGAAAACAAACGAGCAAAAAAGATGTTACCACCAGCCATTTAAAGAGCTCTAGGGAAAATAATTAACTTTGTATTTCCTGTTTCCTTATCACATATTTTAAAAAGGCATATATATATATATAGATAGATAGATATTTCTGTTTCAAATTTTTTATGTTACAGATAAGTGCAAAATAAAGCCTTATCAGTCAGTTATACACCCATTTTATAAGCATTTATTTTTATGCAAACTAATTAGTAATATTCTTTGTTTCCCCAAAGCTTTATCTTTAAAAGTGATTTTAAGGTCATTGTTTGGAGAATGCAAATAATTGGCAATTAGGGAATTCTTCTAATAAAATCTGCCCTACCTACAGTGTTAATATGTTTATTGGCTATAAAAACAGCTTTCACCCCCACCCTTTCTTTTTTCCTGAATTTCACTGTGATACCTGTATATGCTCGGCATATAAAATTTGAAATGTGTAATACAGCATAAGGAAGCAGCTTATAACCACTCATTATTCAAAAGCCTGCTCAATGAGAGGGTATTTGTTATTTGTCTACACAGGGTTCTATTTTCCAACGTGCTTACAAATGAAA
This sequence comes from Ursus maritimus, assembly GCF_017311325.1. NCBI lineage: Eukaryota > Metazoa > Chordata > Mammalia > Carnivora > Ursidae > Ursus > Ursus maritimus. Next base: position 20,626,979 of record NW_024426552.1, read on the forward strand.
TACATTTCTAGGGAAAATAGCGGTGATGATTTGGCCCCATCTCTTACAGTGTAATGAGGAGAATTACTTGCCAAAACTTCTACACTTTGAGAGCAGTGCTTACTAGAGAATGTTAACTCTTTTCTTCACCTTTTTCTCCTTCTGCCCTTGGGAAAGCGAGTGATTTGACAGGTAGGAGGGTAGTGAGAGCCTGGTGTTCATTGGCTGCATTTCTTACTGACAGGATAAACGTGACAAAGGCTTGTGATTGGCTCTACTATGTTGAGGCGCAGTGGATATTTCTACTCATCATTTCCATGGAGAAAGTGAATAAATAAGCAGGATTGCTCATCCAAGTCCACCATCTTCCAATCCTTGTTCATTCCTTGGTGACACTGAATCGCTGGAAGGGCCAGGTAGTAGCTGTTGTGAGAAGACAAAGAGATTGGAATTTATTAGGGATAGTTGGACAACTGCTTTCCCACAGAAAGAGAAGCTGTTACTTTGTCATTTATTTACTGGGATTCCTTATGAAAATTCTCGAGGAAACATCCTGTGGTGATGAGAAGGTCAATTAATTACATATCCCAAAACATCATGAAAAATGAACTTCAAGGAGAATGTGCTTCCCGTGTGGTAACATCTAACAGTGTGCCATTAACAACTGTCCGTGTTACTGAATTACAGCCATGAATTACTGTTTCTTTAACACAGCTTCTTGGACTAACCTTTTCATCATTTTCTGCCCTATTATCAAATACTGTATGATAAACTGTTCATATTCAAGTTGCCTCATTGGCAGAGTCCCATCTATGGTGTATGTTGAAGAATATGATAGAGCTACGTAGTCCTATCAAGATACTGCTTTTCAAAGTGTTTATTAATTTGCACAACATTAGCAAAGTTACCAGTGACTTTAAATTGTCTATTTCCACACATTCTTACCAGCACTGAGAATTCCATTTTAACTTTTTTTTTTTTTTTTGCTAACTTGAGACCCATGAGGAAGTATCTTTAAAAAGTTACCTGCAGTTATGTGCATTTTCTTTTTTGTGAACATAAGACTTAAGCCTTTGATTATTTATTTTTGCAGGGTGGGGCGGAAGAAAAGGAGGACAGGAGGAAAGAAAGACCACTTGACATGCTAATTACTTTGAGGGGATCAATTCAAGAGTACAGGTATCCCCCAATTTCCAAAAGTTTGTAATTGCCGCTTTGTTTTATGAAAGATCTACCTTCATACCTGTGTTCTGTAGCTGAAAGAAATACAGAGAAGACTTTTGCTTTTACAAAAAAAAAAAAAAAAGGTGAAAAGCAAAAATAGCACTCAGCATTTGTTTTGCTGCAAGCCATCCTAAGAGGCAGGGTGCACCCCCAGCAGCAAGAGTGATGCCACCCACCTCCTTCCCTAGAACTATGCTTAGCATCACCGTGTGAAGCCTGGTGTTGAACTGTGACCGTGAGCATCTGTGCTTTACCTCGGTCTATTCCGTGCATCCTATGCAAGACGAGAAAAGCCTACGAAAAGCCTAAGAAAGGTTATTTTTTGGGGTCTGAGAATGCTCAAAATGTTATTTCATATAAATTAATGATAATCACTTCTTCTCTTTACGCCATTGAAGCTTACAAAAAGTTTCATAGAAGCACCGGGCTTTGGGACAGCCGGGGAAATCTGGGCAAGCCTGTGCTGGTCAGGCTGCGCATTTAGATGGACACAAGCACCACCGGCTAAGGGCAGAACTGCCAACAAGGCATGATTCCGTGAATATTTCCATGAATGCTCAAGAGGCATCGCAAAACTGTGTTTTTCCAAACATATTACAAAAAAGATTTTCTTTTAATAAACGTATCTTCCTTCACATGCAAATCGTGTATTTTTGATTCTGAATTTCTTAACGCTTTGAGTGCGATTTTCTTTCTTTTTTTTTTTAAAGATTTATTTATATATCTCTATACAGAGATAGAGACAGCCAGCGAGAGAGGGAACACAAGCAGGGGGAGTGGGAGAGGAAGAAGCAGGCTCACAGCAGAGGAGCCTGATGTGGGGCTCCAACCCACAACGCCGGGATCACGCCCTGAGCCGAAGGCAGGCGCTTAACCGCTGTGCCACCCAGGCGCCCCACAAGTGCGATTTTCTTTATTATACTTTATAAGTGTTTATTGCCACTCTAAAAGAGCCTTATTGATCTTTGTTTTCGCAGTTTGTTACTACTGCTTACTGACTTGTAACTCATTTTAAGGTTTTTCCGCTTAATCGGAATGAATGTTCAAATGTCCCTTCTCATTGACATAAACAATATAAATCCCTTTCCCATATATAAAGTATTTATTATAAGCAGTATTATTCTATTGTTTATTTTTAGGTATTTATTCTAGATATTCTATATATATATTTTACAGAAGAAGTATGTTTCTGTTGTTCCTTTGATAAGGGTACAAGAATTAGAAAGGAAAAATATAACAAAAACATTCTGGCAGTTCATGTAGTTTGAGATACCATCCATTTTATAAACCAGAAGTGAAGAATTTCTATACCTTGGGTTACAATCAACTTTTATTTAATAGGAAGATGTAATCATATGTGAGGGAAATTGTGAAAAGAATATAATGTGCTTAGCAAATATTTATTGAGCACCTACTATATATCCGGAAATGTCCTAGTGAGTAAGGAAAGGGTTAAGGTATAGGCAAGGAAGGGTAAGGGGGCCCTGGCTAGGCTCTATTCCTGGCAAGCAGAAGCCTAAGACAGAGTGGACAAGAGATAAGGAAACAGACCACCTGGCCCTGGATCCCGGGAGTATTTGTCTTTGACGGCTACATCATAATCACAGAAAATGACCAGACCTCAAAGAAGTAAGTCATAAAAAGTGTTGTCAATTGTCCTTCCTCAAACCAAGAGGGCACATGAATCTCAAGGCCACAGGCTTCCTGGTCAAGCTTTCAATAAAAGACAGACCCTAAAAACCCTCAGTGGCAACCCTGTTGGGACGCCTCTCACGCCTGAGAGCGTTTTCTATATCCTTGTTTAATAAACTTGTATCACTTCACTCACTCTCCTTTGTCTGCAAGATTCATTCTTTGACTCCGTTGAGACAAGAACCTAGCTCTCCCCCTTCACTAGCTTCTAGGATTCTATCAGTGAACAGAATATTTTTAAAAGCCATAACTGGGGTGCTTGGGTGGCACAGATGGTTAAGCTGAAATCAGACAGTTTCAGCTCAGGTCATGATCTCAAGATTATGAGATCGCACCCCACACTCTGCACTCAACAAAGAATCTGCTTGTGATTCTCTCCCTTTCCCTCTGCAGCAATGCTCCTCTCTCCCTCTGAAATAAATAAATAAATCTTTAAAAATAGAAGAATTAAAAAAGGAAAAGAAAAGACATAACTATCATACAGTTTATAATCTAGGAGCCATTACTAATTTAATTTAGAATAAAGTTAATCTAAATTGTTAGAAAGACATTCCATATTAGAGGTAGAAGTATAAACTCTCAAATATTCACCAATTAAGCAGGAATTAAAATACATTAAATAAATGCATTCTCAAATTGTATCATTACATTCCTGAGTAGAATGGAGTTATTTTTCCAATTACATGGGTGTCATTTTGTAAACGAGTTAGGACTTTTATCTCTCAGGTAAAAGTCATTTTTGGTAAGCTGAAATGGTTTGCTTTTTTGTCTAGCTCTTTCTTCCTACTTACTGATTACAATACAAAACTGAAGAATAATTTTTATTGTTGCACTTTATTAGTTTTATTTTCTACGACTTCATTTGTTTTGAGTGAATTAATGATGTTTTATATTTACCAACAAGAAAAAAACTAAATCAGTTTTTTCTGTAATTGTGAGACTCGATTATATTTTTTAATTTAGTTTTACTTTCCTACAGATATTTGTACAGTTAATTAAAAATGCCTATCTTTATTTTACAATCACAAAATCTAAAAGAAAAAAAATTATTCCATGAAGGTCACATATACATGTGGAAAAAAATTGGCCAAATCTTAAGTTATGATAGTACAGTAAATGATATAGTGAAATCACTTCAACTCTGTTTGATAAACATATTTGAAAAAAAATACATATTTTGGTTGCCTCACATAATAAGTACTATATTTCTTTTATTGCTGTCTTTGGAAAAACAGAAGACATCATTCTGTCTCATAGTAATGGATGAAAGGAAATGAGGAAAAAAATATACCCAGTTGTGATATTGTGATGTATAGCAATAAGTATGTATTTGGTTTCTGTCCCATTTCTGGCACAGAGCTCCTAAAGCTCTTGGAATTTCCTAAGAGAGCAGCAAAGGTGTCTTTTGTTATGTTAATGAGGTGATTTAAAACCCTATCTAAGGGTGGGGGCTGGTTACCAGTAGAGCCAATCATGTGATTAGAGGGTTGGAATTTTCAGTCCCACCCTCCCACCCCACTCCAGGGAGGAAGGAGAGATTGTCAGATTGAGTTCAATTACCAATGGCCAATGATTTAATCAATTATGTCTGTATCATGAGGCCTCCATAAAAGTCCAAAAGGAGGAGAGTCAGAGAGCTTCTTGGTTGGTGAACACATGAATATTTGGGGAAGGCGGTGGGCCTAGAGAGCGCAGGAAGTTCCGTGACTTTCATCATACTTTGCCCTCTACATATCTTCCATTTGGCCGTTCTTCAGTTATACCCTTCTCTAACAAACCGGTAATCTGGTAAATAAAATGTTTTTTTGAGTTTCATGAGCTTCTCTAGCTTTGGAACCTCTGATACGCAGCGAATCTGTCAGAAGCACAGTTAACAACCTAGGCTTGCTACTGGTATCTGCAGCAGAATGGCATGGAGGACAGTCTTGGGGGACTAAGACCCTAACCTGTAACCCGTAGAATCTGATGCTATCTCTGGGCAGATAGCATCAGAATTGAGGAGGATTGTAGGACACCCAGCTGGGGTCCAAGAATTGTTTGGTGGGGTTGGGGGCGGGGGTGGAGAAAAACCCCACACTAGGCAGTTGGTACCAGAAACTTCCTGGAGTCAAAGGTTAGAAAGATACAATGGGCAAGAGGGAAATAGGGACTCAAAGAATAGAAACATGTAAATTTGGAACCAGAAGTCTAAATAAGGAAGCAGTTCTGTAAACAGATTTGCTATTAATGTAACTCAACTGCTTTTCATCTCTTCTATCTAGCAGCTAATCACAGTGTCTATTATGAAAATTAGCCATTTTCCCCATTAGGGCAGTGCCTTCATAGAAAGCCACCACAAAGTCAGTGACTGGCTTCGTATTGGCTGACCTGGTTTCAGCTGCTGACCATTTACTAACTTTGGAGAGGGGCTGGCATTATATGGGCAACTATGAGAAAACCTTTATCGAAGTTGATATCCTGCAAATAGTCCATCTGCAATGGGTTCATCTACAAGTAGTGAAGAAACCTTTATTTAAAAAAAGCTACAGAGAAGCTGTTAGCTGTACAGTAGCTGCTGGATAAATCATCAGCCACACAATTACAAATCCAAATTACACAAACCCCACTAGGATGTAAATTTTCATCATTTTTTCAAAAGATGTCAATCTTGGTATTTACAAATTTCAGATATTATCTATTTTTTTCTCTAAATGGATTTCTATGTCATGCAGGTGTATTTCTTGCCATTTTAAAATTATTGAAAAAAGTAGTTTCATCTCAAAACAAACTCTCTCCAAAAAAAGAACATTGATAAACTACATAATAGGTTTTATTTATTTTTTAATATTTAGCTAAGGGGCACCTGGGTATCTCAGTCCATTAAGTGTCTGCCTTTGGCTCAGGTCATGATCCTGGGATCCTGGGATGGAGCCCCACATCGGGCTCCCTGCTCAGCAGAGAGCCTGCTTCTCCCTCTCCCTCTGCTACTCCCCCTGCCTGTGCTCTCTCTCTCTCTCAAATAAATAAATAAAATCTTAAAAAAAAAAACCATTTAAAAATATTTAAGTAATCTCTACATCCAACACGGGCCTCGCACTCACAGCCTCAAGATCAAGAGCCACTCCCTCTTTTTACTGAGCCAGCCAGGTGCCTCACAATATATTTTAAAAGAGTAGAAAAATCAAACTTTGAAGACCCAAAGAGCAAGAGAAGAAATGGGGGGAGAGGGAGGGAGAACAACAAAAAAAGCTTAAATTGACTAGATTCTAGTCTAGTAGGTAGAATACGAGTATTTCTGTATTCATTCAGTTACTGAAGGGCATCTTGGTTCCTTCAAAGTTCTGGCAATTATGAATAAAGCTGCTAACAACATCCACGTAAAGGTTTTTGTGCAGACATGAGCTTTCAACTCCTATAGGTATATACCAAGTTCACAATTGCTGGATCTTCCTGCAAGAGTATGTTTAGTTTTGTAACAAACTGCCATACTGTCTTCCAAAGTGTCCGTACCATTTTGCATTCTCACCAGCAGGGAAGGAGAGTTCCTGCTGCTCCACACCTTCACCAGCATTTGGTGGTGTCAGTGTTCCCGATTTTGGCCATTCTAGCACGTGCGCACTGGTGCCTCATTGTTTTAATTTACATTTCTCCAAGGATTTAAGTTGAAGATCATCTTTTCATATGTTTATTTGCCATCCGTATATCTTCTTTGGTGAGATGTCAAGGTCTTTGGCCCATTTTTCAACTGTGGTGTTTTTTTTCTTCTTATTGTTGAATTTTAATAGTTCTTCGTATATTTTGGACAACAGTCCTGTGTCAGATGCATTTTTGCAAATATTTTCTTCCAGTTTGTGGCTTATCTTTTCAGTCTCTTGAAATTGTCTTTCAGAGAAAAAGTTTTTAATTTTAATGAGGTACAGTTTATCAATTCTTTCTTTCATGAATCATGCCTTTGGTGTTGTTTCTATTGCCAAACCCAGAGGCATCTAGATTTTCTCCTATGTTATCATCTAGGAGTTTTATATTTTTCCGTTTCACATTTAAGTCTGTGATCCATTTTAATTTAACTTTTGTGAGGGGTGTAAGATCTGTATCTAGATTCACTGTTTTGCATGTTGATGTACAGTTGTTCCAACATCATTTTTGAAAAAAGTCTTTGCCTCATTGTATTGCCTTTGCTCCTTTGTCAAAGATCAGTTGGCTGTGTTTGTGGGGTTTACATCTTGGCTGTCTCTTCTGCTCCTTTGATCTGTTTGTCTATTCTTTTGCTGTCTTGATTCATGTAGAGCTACTTCTTTTCAGATTCTGTTGTCGCCTTTCAAGGAGGACCAATTTGCTATTACCTTTAAAAAGATACATTTATCCCTATTTAGTCTTGATTTTCTTTTTCTTATTCACTCTTAAAAGAGATGCCTGTACTCCATATGTTCTAAATATCAACTTCACCACTCCCTTTTACTTTTCATTTACAGCCTAAGCTCTTCAATAGTATACGTCCTGCCCATCCAATTTGAACTTTCCTCACTCTTGAGACATCAGATTTCACTGAATCTGCTCATTCCTCTGTTTATTATCTGTCTCCCTTTTCCTCATTCTCTTTCTCTCCCCCTCCTCATTCTCTCCCTCTCTCTCATCTCTGTTTCTGCCTCCATCTGTATGTCTGTCCCTCTTTTCTTGGTTCTGTTTTTGTTGATCGACCTGATAATGTCAGTGCTGACTAGAGTTCCATTCAGGACCTTGTGCTCTTCCTGCTCTTCTGAATTCATAACAATCCTGGCCAATTAATTAATTAGGAACTACATGTACTAGGGGTTTTAACATGACACTAAAAATTTGACACATAACATCTCACATAGCCTTCAAAATAGCCCAAGGTGCCCAAGGTACTCTTATTTTTCAATGTTGCAATTACCTATTAATGTGGAAAAATACCTAAAATATAGTAGAAACAAATAAAATTTTTAAAAATATCTTATGATTTTGTGGGTTAGGAGTTTGGGCTGAGCAATGCTTTGCACCGAACATTAGCTTGGTGGTATTCAACTGGTTACCAATCTTACACGGAGAGTCCAAGAGGCTTTATTCACATGTATTTGTGATGGGCTGGTAGGAAGGCCAGTGTCATCCGGACCACTATCCCTCTCCATGTATTTGCAGAGCTTCTCTGACTAGACAGTTGAACTTCTTATATGGTGACTCAGCGGGGTAGTCACAGTCTATACATAGTGGCTCAGGGCTTCCAAGGGACAAGCTGCTGTTGCCAATCACCTTAAATACCAGACCCAAAACTGGCACGACATCAATTCAGCTGCACTGTTTGTCAAAGCCAACCCAGATACAACGTGACAAAAAGAATCCCCTCTTGCCAAAGGGAGGACTCAATATATTTTTGGCCTACTATTATCATCACTATTTTTAGTTTAAGGCATTGAGTCTTAGCTAAGTAAATGTGCTGCATAAATTCACAAAACTAACAAATAATGAGCTGGGGTTGTCATTTATGAACTTTTCTCTTCCAAAACCATGTCTCAGTTCAGACATGTCTCTGGAACTTTACACTGATGCTTCTACCTACTGACTGGGTATAATTTTGTGAATTATTCAGAATTTCTTTAATATGAACATGCTTTATAAGCAGGAAGTTAAAATAATCAAGTAAACAAATACTCAACTTTTTCCTACTTCATGGTCTCACTGTTTTTTACGATATTGCATTGTCGTCTAGTGCAGACAATGGAGAGGATTCCTAAATTTTATTGATCTCTGCAATATTCATTTGCTTATAACTATCCTCTTCCCTAGATAATAAGCTAATCGAAAATAAGTACTTCATTGAATTCCTCTTTGAGTCTCCAGCTTGAAGCATATTGTCTAGAATATATATGTGGTCATATTTGTGGAAAGAATGAATTAATATAACTGGTCTTACTTATATCAATTTAGTCTTATGCATATCAAATTAATCTGTCAAAATGAGAGCTTATTTAATAATATTTAATACATTCTTCTGTCTTTAGGAACTTGTAGTGTACTGAAAAATGCTTTATTGGAAATTCTTGGTTGTAAAACAATATTAAATTTCAGTTCTATCAACTTTTGGGCATCAATGTACTTTAACATTCTTACTGTTACCTTTCTAGCAAGAATAATTTACTTTCGGAAGAATAACAATTCAGTCATACTTAGGGAATAGGAAGAATGGTAAATGATGATTTGAGAAAACAAAAACAAAAGTGATACATTTGTGTATCCAGACAGGAAAAAAAAAAAAGTCAGCTCTCATTTATGTGTATGTATAACTTCAAAAATTTTCCCTTCTAACTGACAAAATATCTATAAGAGGATTTTAGAATTAAGAATACATTAAAAACTTGCTGGGTTTTCAGGTATATTTTCCTTCAATATAATGATACAATATTTGATATACAAGTCTGTGTTGTTGTACATTGTCATAAAGGGAATTGATTGAAACTATAAACAAGGTTGAATAATTTAAAAGTAATAAAGTTGGTGAGTCTCTGCCTTGGTTTCCTATGTGTTACTTTTTCATACACGTGCCTTTGAAGTAACAACGAAGTAACTGATCTCACTTCAAATTCTTCTCAAGTTTCATAATTATGTCATTAGAGAAATTTACCTCATATTTGAACATGTTCAGTAACCCCACCAGATTGTGTAGCTTAATATTCTGAGAAGGAAAGGTTTGAAATGTTATATGAATTGTTGGCTGATTGCACTTGATCTGAAATTGCCTGCTCATTACCATCCAAATCATTGGCAGCTTATCAAGTCAACTCCAGTGATGAGAATGAAGCACATGTCACCATACCGTACATGTAGATGTGCTTGGACAAATTTAGCATTTTCACGCATAAGATATTAAGGAAATATTTTTAAATGATAGTTTAGAAAATAAAACTCAAAGTGAATATTCTATTATTTACTAAAGTCTGCTGTATTTTTGCACTAGTCCAAGATCTGAGTGTTTCTTTAAGGCACATATCATTTCTGCTCTCCTAACTACTACAATTTAATAAATATTTGATAATAATTCAGTTGTATTCCACAACATTACGACAGGTAATATAAAATATAATGCACATAAAATATAATGCACAATTGAATTAAAGTAGATAGTGCAAAGAAGTCTCACAAATTGTTGTAAAAGTTGATAAAAAAAGATTTGCATTAAGTGTTACATTATAACAATATAACAAATGAAATAAAGTGTATGATCTACATTGTATTAAAGATAAAACAGCAAAGTCTATCAGATAAATTTATGTGATTTGGCATTATTTTGACATATGACATTGACATTAATAACAATGCCTCCTGGTTCCATGGTAGTCAAGTTTTTCAGAGAATTCAGTAATTTGTTGTTTGGCACATAAGAACTTCTGTGTCTCAATAAAAACATGTTGGAGGAAGAAATCAATGAATAACTGAAGCATAGACATCACTGTTTTTTCTAAGTTATTAATATATTCTGAATCTAAAAACAACCCTTGTCTGATAAAATGACATAATTCAGAGTGATTTGGTTTCCAGAAGCTTGTGTTGTTATACCATTCCGGAAGAAAAGGTGTGAATCTGAATGAAGGGCCTCGTCTCTAGACTCATCTGTCCCTGATTTTAGTGCAAAGAAAAAAAATAAAAGAGGCAAATGTATAAGACTCTTGAATTTTCCAGAATGCTAAAGGGCCAGGATTGGAAGTGTTCTGTGCTTCCATGCTGAGGTCGGGGATGTTTGACTGTGGCTGTTTATTGCAACATGCTACCCAGTGCAGAATATAACTTGCAGATGTGTATTTAAAAGAAGAGATGGAGTTATACTTTAGCAGTTTCTTCCAACAGAAGTGTACTACTTATTTTGTGAGCATATTCAAGTGAACTGCAATTACTAAAATTGAAAATACATCACAGAAAATACTTTCAGTGAAGATTCTATGCTGGATCAAGGACTCAGTGAAGTGATTTAGACTTACTGGCATCACTACTTCTCAAGCATAGTCAAATTAATGATCTATATAACTAGATTTTACCATTTACAGATATGAATCTGAGGCTATTCAGAAGGCAGTAAGTCCAAAACCCTTATAACCAAGAGTTCTTTAGATCGAAAAACCATAAATCTATACATTTTTATATAGAAGAGTCCTTAGAGGAAACTGCCAGGCAATTATTTTTGTGACCATGAAATGGCACAGAATGCAAGCTATCTTAAAATGTTGTATATTTTACATAGATGGAAAAGTGTATTGTGCTTCAATTCAGGAATGATGAAAGACATTGCACTTACTTAAGCAACTAGAAAATCATCAAGAGGATGATTAGGAGAATCTCTGAAGACTTTGCATTTTAATGAGACCATAATTATTCATCCAACTTTCTCCAAACAAAAGTTTTAGCCTATGATATTCAGAGCTCATTAAAGAAACATGATATTTTGAAGAAAATGCAATGCTATTTTAAATTAAAGGTTAAGTGTTGCAGTAGAAATAAGACATAAACTGAGGAAATCTTAAGTAACTGATAGCAGTGGTAATGAACTTTGTTGTATGATCAGAAAAACAGTATTCTGTAATATACATGGACTGAGTGTAAAATAGTGGTTCCAAGAAGAAAAAAAATCTCTATCCTATAAACAAGTTAGTAAATGTGAAAATTATATCACGCACTCAATTTTAACATATGTAGACCTTAAAAATAATTATTTAGAAAATCATTGCATAGCCATCAACCTCTGATACCTCTTATCACAATGATGGCAATAAATTTCAATTACTTTTTATAGAAATATATGTTGTAAAAAATGCAGTCTATTTTAATTTATGCATTTTCAATAAGGTTCCATTTTATTATTTCTGAATAAAGAGTGTAAAAATTTGAACCAGCTGTGAAAATTAGCATATACACCTTCCCAGGATCAAAAAGAACTTGGGGCCTAAAGCAGAAAACCTAGGAGAAATTTCATATACTTCCCCATTTTTTTTCTTAGTTTAATGGGGAAAAAATATATCTTCAAGGAAACTTTGGCTTGAACTCAAAAGTTTCCAGCGAAGTTTGAATTCTCAGCTTGAAAATTAAGGGAGTGCCTATCAGAGGATTGTTTCTGTAAGGCAAAAATCTGTCAAGAGAGCCTTAAAGACAGAAAGAGATATTGGAATATCAATAAAATGTCATTAACCTCCTATGCCATTTGGTTAGAATCTTTGCTGTTCTCTTTGTATTTTTGAAGTCAGTAGTAAAGCCTGCATGAAGAGTAGGAGCAGGTGGCTGGGATTGATTGAGAGTGTCATTGGACTACTCCTCAGACACCCCCATGTCTTGAGTTCTGTAGACACCAGGGAAGGAGAATGGGGAAGAGGTGAGATCCTTCCTATAAAGAAATTTGTAATCTTAATGATTAACCACCTAAGCAGTAAATACATTCCTTTAATAAACCCTCTGAATTGTGATCCCTGCTCCCTGATCCCCTAAATTGTGACCCTTTTCACTCTGATGTGAAAGATAATTCATATCAATGTTATTTAACATACATGAGAAGTTTAAAGATGAGAATTGTTTGGTCGAATTTCCAGTCACCATTCCCTTGCAAACAGGCTCTTTTTTTTTTTTCTTTATTTTTATAAAGATTTTATTTTTGAGTAATCTGTACACCAAACATGGGGCTTGAACTTACAACCCTGAGATCAAGAGTTGCATGTTCTACCCACTGAGCCAGACAGGTGCCCCATCCTTCCTTTCTTCCTTCCTTCCTTCCTTCCTTCCTTCCTTCCTTCCTTCCTTTTCTTTCTTTCTTTCTTTCTTTCTTTCTTTCTTTCTTTCTTTCTTTCTTTCTTTCCCAGTATACTTAATGTTTAGTGGTTTTCTTTCTTTCTTTCTTTCTTTCTTTCTTTCTTTCTTTCTTTCCCAATATACTTAATGTTTAGTGGTATATTACTTTCAGGTGTACAGTACAGTGATTCAACAATTACATACATTACTCAGTGCTCATCACAATAAGTGTACTCTTAATCCCCTTCACCTATTTCAACAATCCTTTCATTCCCTCCACTCTGGTAGCCACCAATTTTTTCTCTATATTTGACTCATCTTTTTGGTTTGTTTGTTTATCTTTTTTCCATGTTTGTTTTGTTTCTTAAAATTCCACATATGAGTGAGATCAAATGGTATTTGTCTTTCTCTGACTGAGTTATTTCACTTAGCATTATACCCTCCAGATCCATTCATGTGTGGCAAATGGCAAGGTTTCATTCTTTTTTGTGGCTGAGTAATAGTTCATTACATATACATTTCATAATATATTACATATTTCAATATATATAGTATATATCCCAATATGTATTTATATATTATATATTTCAATATATAGTATATATTCCATTATATATCTATATATCTATTATATATAGATAGATATAGACACACACAGACACACACACAGAAACACACACACACACCACATCTTCTTTATCCATTCATCCATTGATGGACACATGGGTTGACTCCTAATTCATCTATTGTAAATAATGCTGCAATAAACATAGGGATCTATATCTCTTTTGGATTTGTATACTAGGCTCTTTAACTGTTGTTTTACATAATGCTCGTGAAGCTTATTTTGTCTTGCTATGCATAATAATTATGCCATATATATATACACATATATATACATATATATGTGTATATATATATATATACGTATATATGTATATATATATAAATATATATATATAATATATATATATATTTAAACTCTATCAAATAGACTTCAGTGCCTTTCCTCTGTTAATGCTTTATATTATTGACTTTGCTTCCCAGGTCTAGACATATTAAAAAAATATTATATTGCCACATAAGATGGAGACATTAAGTCCACTGCTCCCATGTATATGTAAATTCTCACTCCACCCAGGGACTAACAGGGTAAATTTCACTGACTTAACTTTACTGGGAGTTATCATTAAGTTTAACTACAAGGGGCACCTGGGTGGTTCAGTTGGCTGAGCATCTGCCTTCAGCTCAGGTCATGATCTCAGGGTCTTGAGATCTAACCCTGCATCGGGCTCCCTGCTCAGTGGGGAGTCTGCTTATCCCTCCCCCCTGCTCATGCTCGCTCATGCTCGCTTATTTAATAAATAAATAAATAAATAAATAAATAAATAACATCTTAAAAAATGTTTAACTACAACATGGGCGTACTCTTCTCCTCTCTACTTCCCTTCTTGCTACCAATTGCCCAACAAAATTTTCTTTGAGCTTTATATACCATTATATAGGGTTTAGTGTCATTGGCTACTTGTTCTCATACCTAGTCCCACTCGGAAAAAAGGAGTTATTTGGAAAATGTTCAAGGAAAGGAATGTGTAAGCACAATATACTCTTTAATTACCAATTAATCTATGGCAACATTGCTCAGAAACAAAGGTTTCTTGGCACACTACTTTGTCACCATCACTTGTGAGTTTATAGCAAGTAATTTATTTCTAACGACAAGAGGAGTAATGTAATTTATACAAAGCTTATTAATAAAACAGAACATATTAAAAACTTCCAAATAATGTTATTCTTAATTGCTTTCTGATGTGTTTTATTAAATTGAAGAATTGGTGCTAACTGCAAATTTGATGACAACCAGAATCTACCCTTTTGATATTACAGCTATACAGAGTGACAGTTCAAAAACATAGTAAATAGCTTCTTGTTCTATGAAATTCTACAGTGATTTATTTTTTTCTGAAATAATCTTAGTTTGCACATGGGAATGACTGTTCTGTGTCTGAGCCACACAATCCTAGTTAGAGGTAAAAGAAATGAGACTCACTGG
>NW_024426552.1:20641695-20923288 GCF_017311325.1 Ursus maritimus
TTTCTTTCTTTCTTTCTTTCTTTCTTTCTTTCTTTCTTTCTTTCCCAATATACTTAATGTTTAGTGGTATATTACTTTCAGGTGTACAGTACAGTGATTCAACAATTACATACATTACTCAGTGCTCATCACAATAAGTGTACTCTTAATCCCCTTCACCTATTTCAACAATCCTTTCATTCCCTCCACTCTGGTAGCCACCAATTTTTTCTCTATATTTGACTCATCTTTTTGGTTTGTTTGTTTATCTTTTTTCCATGTTTGTTTTGTTTCTTAAAATTCCACATATGAGTGAGATCAAATGGTATTTGTCTTTCTCTGACTGAGTTATTTCACTTAGCATTATACCCTCCAGATCCATTCATGTGTGGCAAATGGCAAGGTTTCATTCTTTTTTGTGGCTGAGTAATAGTTCATTACATATACATTTCATAATATATTACATATTTCAATATATATAGTATATATCCCAATATGTATTTATATATTATATATTTCAATATATAGTATATATTCCATTATATATCTATATATCTATTATATATAGATAGATATAGACACACACAGACACACACACAGAAACACACACACACACCACATCTTCTTTATCCATTCATCCATTGATGGACACATGGGTTGACTCCTAATTCATCTATTGTAAATAATGCTGCAATAAACATAGGGATCTATATCTCTTTTGGATTTGTATACTAGGCTCTTTAACTGTTGTTTTACATAATGCTCGTGAAGCTTATTTTGTCTTGCTATGCATAATAATTATGCCATATATATATACACATATATATACATATATATGTGTATATATATATATATACGTATATATGTATATATATATAAATATATATATATAATATATATATATATTTAAACTCTATCAAATAGACTTCAGTGCCTTTCCTCTGTTAATGCTTTATATTATTGACTTTGCTTCCCAGGTCTAGACATATTAAAAAAATATTATATTGCCACATAAGATGGAGACATTAAGTCCACTGCTCCCATGTATATGTAAATTCTCACTCCACCCAGGGACTAACAGGGTAAATTTCACTGACTTAACTTTACTGGGAGTTATCATTAAGTTTAACTACAAGGGGCACCTGGGTGGTTCAGTTGGCTGAGCATCTGCCTTCAGCTCAGGTCATGATCTCAGGGTCTTGAGATCTAACCCTGCATCGGGCTCCCTGCTCAGTGGGGAGTCTGCTTATCCCTCCCCCCTGCTCATGCTCGCTCATGCTCGCTTATTTAATAAATAAATAAATAAATAAATAAATAAATAACATCTTAAAAAATGTTTAACTACAACATGGGCGTACTCTTCTCCTCTCTACTTCCCTTCTTGCTACCAATTGCCCAACAAAATTTTCTTTGAGCTTTATATACCATTATATAGGGTTTAGTGTCATTGGCTACTTGTTCTCATACCTAGTCCCACTCGGAAAAAAGGAGTTATTTGGAAAATGTTCAAGGAAAGGAATGTGTAAGCACAATATACTCTTTAATTACCAATTAATCTATGGCAACATTGCTCAGAAACAAAGGTTTCTTGGCACACTACTTTGTCACCATCACTTGTGAGTTTATAGCAAGTAATTTATTTCTAACGACAAGAGGAGTAATGTAATTTATACAAAGCTTATTAATAAAACAGAACATATTAAAAACTTCCAAATAATGTTATTCTTAATTGCTTTCTGATGTGTTTTATTAAATTGAAGAATTGGTGCTAACTGCAAATTTGATGACAACCAGAATCTACCCTTTTGATATTACAGCTATACAGAGTGACAGTTCAAAAACATAGTAAATAGCTTCTTGTTCTATGAAATTCTACAGTGATTTATTTTTTTCTGAAATAATCTTAGTTTGCACATGGGAATGACTGTTCTGTGTCTGAGCCACACAATCCTAGTTAGAGGTAAAAGAAATGAGACTCACTGGGCTTGTGGTATTAGTCTTACTTTGAGCTGTCTTCTTATAGGCTGGTTTTCTGAATATTTATTAGATAATTTTAATAGCTCCCAGTTGTACTTGTGAAATTTATGTATCCAAACAGCTGTAAGTTGTCTGACGGTGTGATTGTATCTACAGTTTAAATAATTGTTTAATACCAAATAACTTATTAAATCATATAGGGAACACATCAATATTTTTCAAACATCAAATAGAGAGTAAGAAAGAAAAATCTCTGATTAACTCATTATAAAGAGATCAGAATTCAAGTCTGAAAATTCCTCAGCTAGTTGGTCAATGGGGAATACTTGAATGTTCATGTGTTACATTTATAATACATTTAACTATAGAGTTGGAATAACTGAGTGAAAAATAACATGAATAAGGTATTGGGGGGGGAAAGGCATCCTATTCAACAGAAACATATTGGCACCTAATTTGTACAGCTAATTGTCCAGGTGCTAGTGAGCAAGCAAGTTTCCTTATCTCTTAGAGGTTATGGAAATGTATAAGTCTTTTCAAGTGTGATTGGCATTATAGTATAGTCTTCCTCTCTACACATGTAATGTAGAGGACCCCAAGTAGAAAGTCGTTCAAATAACTGTAGTGGGAGCAAAACACGAGAAAAGTAATCTAGGCAGATGGCACAGCGTGTCTGTAGTCCTCGTCTGAGAGACAGCATGGTATACACAATGACTGAGCAAGAGCGACAGTGATGAATGACAGGTTGAAAAATAGGCTAAACTGGAGGTCCAGTTCAAATTTTACTAAGGAGTTTGGAGATATTATTCTAGGGCACTGTGAATCCATGGAAAGTTTATAAATAAATACAGAGTATTATCATTATTGATTTGGAAAGGAAGAGTCTGGCTACACCTGTGCATCTCACAGATGGACACGAGTGAAGCAAGGGTATCAATTTGGAAGAAAGAGATGATAATGACTTAGATTACAGTGACAGTAGATTGATAGAAGTAGCCAGATTATGTAGATATTTGGAGATACAACTGCTATGATTTGGGCTTAGATGTTAGGATTAAAAGAATGAAAAATTGTTTAATGTTTATTGCTCTACATAAATGTATCAAGTACTACTGAAAAGTCAAGTTAACGATCGACAGGAAGGTTCACTGAATTTTGAAACAGGAAGGAGTACATCATAGGCAACCTTATAATGATAATGTGTCAAATCACATGTGGAAGAATCATGTGTTTTTACACCAGTATGTCCGTCCAGTCAGGTTTTGGTGAAAAGAGACTCTATGGGAGTATGGTTTGGAAAAGACACAACAGAAATGAACTTCCAGAATTCAGCGGGGGTAGGAACATCCTGCTGTGATAGCAAACCTGACTGGGAGGCATTTAACCACCTGAACCTGGATTGGCATAATTATGGTTATTATACTTAACAGAAAGGCAAGCTTAACAAGCAATTATCTGCAAATGGTCTTTTCTGGTCTCTCCAAAGTGATCATAATCATCATATATGGCTTATTTCAAAACATTTCTAATATCTTAATTTTACTGCAGAAACACTAAATCAGAATACTTCTTAGTGAACCTGAGAATATATATTTTCCAGAAGTTTCTTTTGACTGGGCAAATTTAGAAAATATTGGTATAGTTCATAAAGATCCCTTGTTATGTGTAATCACGATGGATCTAGATATTAAACTGACGAAACAGTAAATTTTTATTTAGCTTCTCTGCCATTTTTTTTTTCTTTTGACTTAATAGAGTAAGTAAAGCATGTGTGACATATCTAGGTCTCCTATGGATGCTAAGCAATTGCTAGTAGGAGATTTTTGGAGCAAAGCCAAAGTAACCTCAGATACTCACTTGAAGGAAAGTTATGTTTAAAGCCATAGAGCTTCACTTGAGACTGAACATCCGGCTGTGAAACTTTGGGTAATCTAGGATGCATGGTGTTCATAAGGAGACTGATGCTTTCTAATCTTCCTCACCACAAAGTAGGTCTTCCCCCCATCAGTATTATGTTATGAATTGTGTGTAATCTGGACGTGGCAATAACTGAGAATGTACTAAAGTTCTATTAATGTGTACCTCTAATCCTTGTGCTCCTATTTCTCTACCGCTACAAGTTATCTCTCAGTTCAAAATTGATTCTCTCGAGTTTTACTTCATTGCTTAGAAATGACAGGAAAAAAAAAACCCAAACATTCTGAATTACAGATGGTTCTGAATGATATACTTGCACTAGTTGGAAGTCGATGATTTTGGAATCATACCGAAAAAGAGAAATTCTACATTGATCAACTTTTGTCTGCTTTTTCTGGAGTTCCATTTTTCTCCATCAAATTATTTTTGTTTTAACTGCCCCTCTACTAACATAGAAATGTGAATTTCTAAATCACATATAGTAGATCACATATAGTGATGACATGCTGTAATTAACATCCCCAACTAGGACACGAGAAAGAATAAAACAAGAAAAATATGTTCAGACCTCTGAAGTAATAGTCTTGGTTGCTCCTTGCTTATGCGTTTTTAAAAAATGAAAGTATGTGTAGGCAGGGAGTGAAGGTAGGTGGGAAGGAAACACTTAGTTATTGGCAGTGTTTCTAACTTTTTCCCCTGCAGATATTAAAATACATAGGTCTTTATGTATTTGGTGGAGGGGGTTGTTGTTGTTTGTATTTTTGTATTTTACTTTTCTTGGCTTATTGTTAGGAGTTCTTGCTCTAGTTGATAATGTAGTTGAATTAGGAAGAACGAAAGTAAGCTACCTGTAAGTTATTCAGTGTAACTTAGAAATCATATATGATAACATATATATGTTATTAATATAATATATAGTGTGTGTATAATAACATCTATATATGTTATTTTTGCAGCATGGATGCTTTATTTGAGATGTTCCCATCTGTGCTCTGGTCATTTCCTAAGTGCTTTGGATTTGCTGATGGCCAAGCTCTACACATTTTTTCCTCCACAAGAGGCATAAATATTGTTTGGAGAAATTGGTTGCAGAACATTTTATACGCTGACAGAGTTACAGACTAGATGATATCTTGGGTCCTTGACAGGAAATAATTGCTAGCAAAATCATGTGGTGTAATACTGTTTATGTTCCTATTTCTAGTGTTATTATTATTTTTTTAAAATTTATGTTCCAACTCATTCTAAAATCATTTGAGGTGCCTTATAAAAAACAGCACAATTTTTGTAAAACCACAGACTTTCTCTCAGTTAAAAACACAAATAATCAAAGAAAAAAAGGAAAAGGGGGAAGGAAAAATGTATGTTACAAAAACACAACAGAGAGAAGTGAATTTAAAAATTTAAGTATTTTTTACTTTAACTTAAAGAAAACACATGTACTCTATATATCTCATAGAACGAATATGATTTCATTTTGAAAAATAAAAATTATACAGCTTGCCTTTTTTTTTTCTTACCCTAATTGATGGTCTTGTATATTTGCGAGGAGATAGACTAAAGCTTTAACTGTGGGTAGAGGTGGAATGTGTCTCAGAGAGCTCCTCCAGAGCTGCATCCCAACTTCAATAATCTTGTTAATATGCTAGTAAGATTTGTTACATGAGCTCAGTTCTGTTTTCAGCTTTAGCATTTTATTAGGTCCCGCTTGGAAATATTACTCGATACAAAAATCATCATGTGTGAAGTTTGAGAGGTGAATCCAAGATAATATAGGGGAATGAAAACAAATGGGGAAGTAAGATAAAGGCAAAAGAATGATAAAAAGGCATTGATGAGCACTTTATTGCTATGGCTAACTGGACCTTTATCCCACTGGGAACCTCTGGGAAACAGCATGGAGCACAGAGCATAGAGAAAGTAGAGGTATTTATCCACCAACTCAAATGTATCCTTGGCTGAGTGCTATACCCAGGGGTGTTAATTACTGGCAGTGCTCATCTATCTCACCTCTGTTCCTAATACGGGTATAGAAATGTATTTGACTTTGAGTCTAGGATTTTAAATTTTGTTTTTCTTAGTACCTCCAAAATTATAAATCCTGCTTGGGAAGGCAATTTTTTTTGTCCTTTTGAAATCTCGTTTTGAGAAATTCCATTTGACCATCATACCTTGGGTTAAAATATATGGCATTCTGTTTTCCAAATTTTATACTGCAAAATGGAGCTGTATTATATTAGCCATAAAATGATTTTTAAAAATTATTATATCAAGGCACGATTAAAAACATATAGAAGAATGAATTAGAGAAATGAAGGAAATATTAGGGAATTAGCCCACAATAACTATTGTAAAACATTTATTTTATTTAAAATTATTTTATGACTAAAATCGCTTCTCGACCTTTTGGCTAAGATCAAGTGTAAAATTATTTTATGACTAAGACATGACACTGAAAACATTATAATGATGTTTTTATTTTAAAATAATTTCTATTCATCTCCAGTAAAAGTATCACCGAAGTGAAATGTATACAAAGAAAATTGTACATATATAATTTGTATAGCTGGATGCATTATCACAAAGTAAACGCACTACATGATAAATACTCAAATCAAGAGATATACATTAATATTATCAGAACCTCAAAAATATGCAATGTGTCTCATTCCAGGTAATACCACGACATAACTTAGACTTCTAACAACATAGATTCTTATTGCTATTTTTGAAATTCATATAAATAAAATACTAAAATATATATTCACTTATAGTTGTTTTCACTAGACAATAATGTTTTTAAGATCCATCTGTGTTATTGTATAGAGATGTATCATCATTCCTTGTCCTTGCTATTTAGTATTTCATGCTATAAATAGATCAGTATTTATTTAACCATTCAGCGGCGGATAGATAACAAAGGTATTTGTGCATATTTCTGATAATACACTTATGAATAGTGCTGCTTCAGAGATATGGTGCATTTGTTTTGGTTAATACATTCTCATTTGTATTGAGAATAAATCTGGATGTGAAATTGCTGGGTCCTAGGTAATGCTAATATTGATTTTAAGTAGATACTTCCAATTTTCCAAAGCAGTTGTAGTAATTTATACACTCACTAGCAACGATGTGAATCCCAGTTGCTCAGTAATTTTTTTTTCATGTTTCAAGTTTTTATTTAAGTTCTAGTTAGTTAACATATAGTGTAGTATTGGTTTCAGGAGTAGAATTTAGTGATTCGTTACTTGCATATAACACCCAGTGCTCGTCACAACAGGTGACTTCCTTAATACCTATCACCCATTTAGTCCATCCACCACCCACCTCCCTTCCAGCAGCCCTCATTTTCTTCTCTATCGTTAAGAGTCGGCTTTTTGCTTTGCCTCTCTTTTCCCCGCTATGTTCATCTGTTGCTTCTTAAATTCCACATATGAGTAAAATCATACGGTATTTGTCTTTCTCTAACTGGCTTATTTTGCTTAGCATAATACATTCTAGCTTTACCCATGTTGTTGCAAATGGCAATATTTCATTCTTTATTTTTGTCTGAGTAATATTCTTTTTTTTTTTTTTAAGATTTTATTTATTTATTTGACAGAGATAGAGACAGCCAGCGAGAGAGGGAACACAAGCAGGGGGAGTGGGAGAGGAAGAAGCAGGCTCATAGCAGAGGAGCCTGATGTGGGACTCGATCCCAGAACGCCGGGATCACGCCCTGAGCCGAAGGCAGACGCTTAACCGCTGTGCCACCCAGGCGCCCCATGTCTGAGTAATATTCTAGTTGCTCCATAATTTAGCTAATACTAAGTATTGTCAGCACTTGTCATTTTAAACTTTGCAAGTATTCCATGGAATTACATTTTAAAGTATTAAATAAGTCAAGCAACATTAAAAATGTGCTTATTGGCCTTTTAGATGTCCTTTTTTGAAAATTGCCCATGTAAATCTTTTGCCTGTTCTTTTTTAAATTAAATCCAATATTCCTATTTCTTTATTATATCCACAACCTTTTTCAGATGTGTATATTCACAAATACATTCTTTCAAAACTCCTTTTCCTTCTTTTTTACTTTCTTAATGATACCTATTCGTGAACATAATTTCTTAATTTTAATGTAGTATGATTTATCATTTTTTTTTCCTTTATGGTAAATACTTTGTCCATGCTAAGAAATCTTTACCAACTGCATCATAGTTGTAAATATATATTTTTTTTGTTTTTAAGTAGAAGTATCTATTTTTATACAGCTTACATTTAGAAATACTAACTTTCCTAAATTGATTTTTTGATTATAGTGTTGGGGAATGTTTAAGAATCATTTTGGTTCTATTTAATCAGCCAAGCACAATCTATCGAAAGGACTATCCTTTCTTTACTGCACATGAATGCTGGCCAACATTGTCCCAAATCAGATGACCTTGCACTTGTGGATCTAGTCCTACTCATTACTGTGTTCCACAGGCCTACTTGCATATGTCTACAGAGAGCTGCAGTAATATTTCATATGTTATTCCTACTTCATCTACCATCTTCATGTATCTCTCTTTTACCTAAGACAAATTATTAACCTCATAATCAAACAATGTGACCATAATAAGACCCAATAATGAGCTGAGACAATATCAATAAACATTATATTAAATGCGTGAACCTAGATAGCATAAATTTAAAAGTCCCAAGAACAATCAAGAAATAGATAAAAAGGCACCTACCAGAAATAAAGTAATAGTGAACACAAATTAGAAAGAATAGCTCAATTTTAGAGATAATTTAATGTTGAAATAAGCATATTTTTTGATGCAAAAAACTTCACTTAAATACAGAACTATATTTTTGGCTTTCATAACAAATTCAGAACATTGAATATACATGTACACGCATGTATATAAATACAACATATTACAAATAAATATATGAAAAATATAATAATAAAATAATGCCTTAATAATAAGACTAAGCTAAGATCTATTCTTAAAAATCACCTAAATGTTCTTTGGACCTTGAAGTAAATCTAGGACTTTGTAGCAGGACATTTTCCAATGTCCAGGACTTTTTTGTATAGCAGATGAAAATCCATGGGAGAGTGTCCAGAAGAGGTCAGTTCAGCAGGGCAGGGGTGTTCAAACCTGCACTTTCATAAGAAAGTCTTGTTTTCAGGACTGGCCTTTTGGCAACGTCTAGGAAATAAGTATAAAGTTCAAAATAATCTGTCTAATAAGAATGTTTTTGTACAGCTGAAGCCTTGGGTCACACGGTATTACTGTGCCCAGGTAGCTTATGCTAACAACGTTATGGTGAACACCTGCTTTTGCTCTAGGGGTCTGGAATCTGAATGTCTGAGGTTAATGATGCACATACTACATGCTTACATGACTTTGCAATAAAAAATCTGGACAAGGCCCAGGTGAGCTTCATTGGTTGGCAACACTTTGCTCATGTTGTCACACATCATTCTTGGAAGAATTAAGCATGTCCTTTGAGACTCCATCGGGAGCACACACTTGGATCTTACACCTGGTTTCTCCCAGGCATTCTCCATGTGCTCACCTTTTCCCTTTGCTACTTTTAAATGTAAAATAAACTGGCCCCGAGGATAGCAGCTTCTGAATCCTATCAGTCTTTCTAGCAAATTATTGATACTAATGGTGGTCTTGGGGATTTTCTATGTAGGTAATGACAAAGCATTTATCAGAATAATTACCTTCTACAATTGCCCATATTAATAAAACTAGTGAAAATCAGAATGCTGGCATATATCAGTACTGAACTACAGACAATAGAAAACAGTGAGTTTATTTTGTGCAATTGAAACAAAATTTCTCATTTCTGAGACTTGGCCCCTTAAATCAATATATTTCTGATGTATTACTCTACTAGTTATATACCCCTTGATTTATGTTTACATGATATCTATATTAATGTTTGTCTACATTTCTCTTGACTTCTGTAAGTACTATGCTCTTGAATATACCTCCATATGCAAATTGGAAATTCTAGTTAGTACAAAATAATGAAATACAAGTTAAAAGGTTAGGGTTATCTGAAAACAAGTAATGAAACTAACATTATTTCCAGATGATGTAACTGCGAATATAGGACAAAGAAACTATAAATACACTATTAGAATTAAAAGGGAATCTAGAAAATTGGTTGGATACAACTCAACTAAAAAATTGATTTCCATACATTAGCAATAACTTTTAGAAAATGAAGTTACTAAAATAATAATTTGCAATTGCATTAACCTTTAAATTCATTTTACCAAATACAAATGTAAAAAAATAAGAGCTTTATATAGAAATTTCAATACATTATGGAGAATAATTAAATAAATTCTCAAGAAAATGAAAATGCTTTGTAGATTGATTGAATAATGTAAAAATATATTTTATACTTAATTTTTTAGCTATATATTCAGTGCAGTCACAATCAACATTTCAGCAGATTCTCCTTATACAATTTAACAAAGGAATTATAAATTTTACATGGATATGAAGAGGATCAATAATAGAAAGTGAGCCTTCTATAAGAAGGGAAACAAATTTGGAGAATATAGGGCAACAAATAGCACGATTTGTTAAAAATCTAGAATAATTATATCAGTACTATCACACTTACACTGTCTAGCACTGTCTCATGCACTATTAAGGATAGACAAAGAGAAAAGTACAAAACAGAATGAAATAGAGGTACAAACAGAAACCCAAAAATATATGTTTACCCAACTTATGATAATGGTAATATTGCAAAGCAGGTTAAAATTATAATTCTTTTAGACAAATAATAACAGGTCAAATAGATATACGCATGGAAAAATATTAATCACAACCCCATTCTATACCATGTACCAAAATCAATTCTGGATGAATTACAGATCTTAACCTGAAAGTAAAACAATAAAATTCTTTGTCAAAAAATGCCAATAAGGAGGTTTGAAAAAGAAAATCTAAAAAGTTAGACAAGATATTCTCCATATAAGTAAAACAAAGGGCTTATAACAAGATATAGGTAGATAGATAGATAGATCAATAAGAAAGAAGCCTGCAATCCAATAAGAAAGTGGTAAGAGCTTTTAACAGTCACTTCACAAAAGTGTACAATGAAATAGCCAATAAGAATACCAAAAGATGTTTAACTACATTATACATCAGAGTTGATGCAAATTAAGACCACAGGAAGATACCACTAGACACATACCAGAACAACCACGGTAAGTGAAATAAACCAGGAACATAAGAATAAATACTGCCTGATTCCAATTATATATGGTACCTAAAATAGTGAAACTCATAGAAGAGCTTAGAACAGTGGTTACCAGAGGCCGGAAAGGAGCAGGAAATGAGGAGTCTTTTTTCAACTGGCATAAAGTTTCAGATATGCAAGATGAGAGATCCACTGTTCAGCATTGTACCTATAGTCAGCAGTACTGTATCATGCACTTAAAAACTGGTTGAGAGGGTAGACTTCATGTTGTTCTTACCTCCCACCAATACACATGCATACAGCAAAACAAAACAACAACTAAAAACCAAACACAAGAATGAACAGGTCTGTTATCTTGACTCCGTTGATGGCTTCACAGGTGTTTGCATATGTCCAAGCTCATCAAACTGCATATACTAAATATGTGTACTTTTTGGTGTATTTGTACTTTAATAAAGCCATTTAAAAAATTGAAAGGAAATGTCATGAGTTGGAGGGGATTTCAAACAACTGGCTCTGTCCTATATTGATTCAGGGGGATAAATTGCTGTATTACTTGGAAAAATTAGCCATGTCTGCTAATACTGAACACAATCTATCTTTTATTACAACTCCATTCCTACTTATATATACACCATAACTCGAACTTGTCACCACCCGAAGACATCAGCAATAATGTTCACAAAAACAACATTCATAACAATAAAAATGAAAATAATACAATGTTCTTCTATGGTAGAAGAGCAAATTTATATATATCCATACACTAAAATCCCATACAGTGATGAAAGCTGGTAGATGACATGTAAAATCACAGAGCATATGAAGCCTGACCCAAAAGTATAGGTTTTATATTGATCCCATTTACCAGGCAAAACTGATGATGTTAGAAGTCATGATAGTTACATGAGGTTACATGTACATGAGGTTACAATTTAAGAGTTCTGTAAGAATTCAAGAGAAGGGTTACAATTTGAGAAGGTAGTGAGGGGAAAGGGATGCCTATTATTGAATACTCTGTTTCTAAATATGAGTACTGTTTGGAAATACATTGAAGGGAATTAAGATTTATTCTGGAAGAAAACATTATTAGTCTGTAGAATGACTCTTTGAAATTATTACAGATGATGTTTCTATGTTGCAGATAACTTCCTAGCCCTCATTAGAGCGACACTGTAACAGATGAAAGGTCTTTTCATTTGGCAACTACAGATGGTGAAGGGAAATCACCTGTTAACTCTTCCCACTCATTCTCCCTTCACTTAATGTCATGCATAGAGAGGACTTCATCCTCTAAACTGAATTTGTTTTCTTTTCCTTCCTCTCACCCAAGTATGTTCCTCTTTCTGTATTTCTTTTCTTTTTAAATTTTATTTCACTGTCATTTATGAAAGCAGAGATTTTTAAAGCAAGCCTTCAAATAAATGTAAACTTTCTGTCTGCCCTACATGGCCCTGTGTAATCTGGCCCTTGCTTCTTCCTCCTCATTAAGTTCCTACCTCCTGACATTTGCTCACTCACCTATGGCCCCTTTCTCTCCTTACAGTTTTCTCCTCTCTGCCATTTGAAGCATGGCAGACGCTGTTTTTTTGAACTCGCCTGCTTTCTCTGTAGCTGGAATCTCTGTTGCCTGGCAATTTCATGATTGTTTCTTTTCCAAAGTCCAAGTCTTTCCATTTTTATCTTACATTTTTCTTCTGTGTTACTAGGTGTTCCAAAAAAGAAGTAATTCCATAAGAGCAGAGACTGTGCCAGTTAAATTTAGCTCTTTATTGTGGTATCCCCAGTTCCTAGTACACTGGATGACCTTAGAATGTAGTCATTATGTCTCTGGTGAGTTAATGAATAAATGAATAAATGTGTCTTTGACTTCTTGTTTTCTTATACTAATATCCTAGAACTAATTTAACGCTTTAATTTGCTAAAGAACAAAGAATTCTGTTTTCCAGGGGTTTTGTAGCAGAATATTGATTTTTGATAAAGTGGATTTTGTATAAAGGATTCTATATCAAAAAACCTCATTATCTCTTGCCTGCAGTAGTATATGATTCAAATTTAATAATCATAGATAACTGAACGGAGCCCATGACTAAATAATAAAAATGTGCTTTAATTATTTAATTAAATTAATAATTTAATTAAATGATTTGATCATGAATTCAGTTTTAGAAAGGACCCTACATAGTACTTATGTATATGGCTTTGAAATTAAAGATAGTCTATAATAACAAAACTGTAAAATTATATTCATTGTCATAGAACTCAAACAACACATACACACATACACACGCATGTGCATATACTCAAGGGCAAAAGAAAAGAGGTAGAAAAAAATCTATAATTTATTAGAGAGCAAAATATAGTTATAAATTGATTTCTTAAAAACATTTTTCTATTTGTTTCTTTTTTCCCCGTACATGTTCTCCTTAATGATCCTCAAAATATTTTCACTTAAAGGATTAACTGAACTTTTAATGTTCAATTTGAGTATTTATTATTTCAATGTAGCTATTACCAACTTCCACCAATATGCGAAAAATTTAAATGTATTTCCAGACTCAAAGTAATAGGTAGTTTAAATGTAGTATTGGTAAATTTAATGGTGTCTAAGAATTAGTCAATACAGACTTCATCTTCACTGGCTTCTTAAGATGTTCAAATATTGACATATTTTATTATTTTGTATAGCCATATCTACTCTTTATAATCTATATTCTTATATTATAAGGGCTAAAACTTATAAGGTAAAAGAAATAAAGTAAAAAATTACTAATAACTTTTGAATAATCAAGTAATTTTTGACAATTATTTACTGAAGTTCTTTAATTGTAAGGTGTTCAGCCCTCAGCCTCCCTTGATCTGTGGTTTGTAAGAATCCTTGCAGGTGAAATATTACTCTTGAGCAAACCCATTATCCACTAGATGGTAGTATATCCTTTCTTATTTTATAAAAAAGACAGACAATTTCAATTCTTTTAAAAATTTTAGATGAAAAGAATAGAATTACTTGCCAAAACAAGTTTAGTATTGTTTTGTGTTTGCATTGTTATTCCATTTTTTTAGTTTTGGCTTTTTCTGTATTTTTTTCCAATTTTCTGTTTTATGTTTCCTGCTTATGGAGAGTATAAGAAACTATAATGTAAATATTATGTTGTTCAGTTAATATAGATATATAGAAATATATGTAGATGTATTTAGATATGTTTCTTAATTTATAAACAGAAATTTAGGCATTTTTAACATTACAAATTGAAATATTATTTACTTTTTTCTAGTCCAATTTTAGATACCTGAATTTTATTTTACAGGAAAAACTCTATATTAAAATAAATATGAATAGAATTATTTTACTGTAAATACTATTCTTAATAAAAAGGTATTCAATACTTCAGTACCCTTAAGAAAGTGGAAAAGTCAGTTAAAATGATACATTGTTTTAGAGTGATATCACTGAGTAATAAATGCGTTCTCCCCTAGCCCTTTTCCCCAAATAAGCTGCTGTAACCCATTTAATAAGGAAGGCCAGATTATGTACATGTGGTTTTCAGTATTTATGGAAATAATACAAATTTTACATAGAATGTGCTTGAAGGTATTACTTCTTGCAATCGCTAGATTTATCCATCAAATAGATTACTTTTATGAGGCGTTGCAAAGAAATAGAGTATTGGATCTTCTTAAATGCTATTGTTGGGGTTAAAGTTAGGATAATATGTTTGGAAAGCTATTTTAGAATACCTTGTAATAAACATAATCATTGACATGGAAACCAAATTTCTGGAAATGTATTCTAAAGTATATTTATGAAAATGTGCAACAATTTAGGTACAGATAGTAATCACTATATACTCATATATATATGAGTATGGAAGTTAAAAAATCATTAATGAAAACTCATATAATGGAACACTCAAAAATCATTAAACATGTTTCTATATTAACACACAGAAATGTATGCAATATTAATCTTCATGGGAAAAAATAAAGCATTTGTTCTTTAGTCAAAAGACATGTAAAAATATTAGATTATGAGCACATATATATAAGATGAATTCATAATTTACCTTTATATAGATTTCTGCATATCTGTGTGTATACTTTATTACCCATTTAAATTATATTTTTATCTGAAAAATAAAAACATTTACATGAGCAAAAATAATATGTATTATTGCAGAGTTGGAATGGAGAATAGGTCCATATTTATAATTCTATAACAGAGACTATTAATATATTCAAATTGTACTTTGATGAAAATGTCTACAAATAAATATCATTCATTATAAAGCTAGGTGAAATGAAAAATGTAAATTTCAAGTGTTTCTTGACATTTCTTTAGGAAAAAATAATTTTAAACATATAAATAGTAAATATCCATCAAATACAAGTTGTAGAACAGTTCACAAAATCTTTTCATTTGAATTTAATTATACAAACATGTGAGGCATGACTTTTGTGATAATTGTAATAACTCTCGGTTTCTGATGACCTCATGGTCCTAATGAGTAGAAATTGGCTACCTTGGGGACTACATATAGGAATTTGCCTATGTGTATTTGATATGATAAATTATTGAACAAGAAACTTATGTAAATAAATATAGAAATGCCAGAAGTTCTCTTATAGTAACTCAAATGTCCATACATATTAATTTAATTAATGTTGTATAAAGAATAAAGCATTTCTTCAGATCATTATCAATGCTAATTTGCCTTTTAAATTGTCCAGAAAATATATTTTTCATCAATATAGCATATAGCAAATCAGAAAGTCAAAATGTACCTAATTAATCTGAATCTATAAAATCCATTACATACAGAAGCAATTGTTTTTGTGTGTATTGTTGTGTTTCAGTGGTCTTTCTTTCAATCATATCATTAAAGATTTCTTATTGAGAGCTCCTTTTGGTTATAAAGAATAGAAAAAATTCTAATTTATTATCCATGTATTATATTTGCAATAAAGGTTTCTCAATTTATACAGTTTTCTATAGTCTTCCTACGGCTCATGGGAAGATAACCCATAGATTTTGGGATGTGGGAGGGGGTACACAAAATACTTCTAATTTTTTGGGGGGCACCTGGGTGGCGCAGTTGTTAAGCGTCTGCCTTCAGCCCAGGGTGTGATCCCAGAGGATGTGGGATTGAGTCCCACATCAGGCTCCTCCACTGAAAGCCTGCTTCTTCCTCTCCCACTCCCCCTGCTTGTGTTCCTTCTCTTGCTGGCTGCCTCTCTCTCTGTCAAATAAATAAATAAAATCTTTAAAAAAAATACTTCTAATTTTTGTGGCTATAGGAAGAGATAAAAGCAGAAAGAAATAGAGAAAATAATAATTTCCATTAACACATTAGAAAAATTTTGGGGTGCCTGGGTGGCTCAGTCAGTTAAGTGTCTGGTTTGATTTTGGCTCAGGTCATGATCTCAGGGTCATGAGACTGAGCCCCATGATGGGCTCCACCTTCCTCGTGGAGTCCGCTTGAGATTCTCTCTCCTTTTGCCCCGCCTCCACTCATGCGCTCTCTCTCACACAAATAAATAAATAAAAACTTAAAAAAAAATGTTTTTACTTCTTATTAAACCTGATTTGTATTAGTTAACATATATATTATATATGTATATTCATTAATTTCCTTAGTAACACAAATCATATTTAATATGACATACATATGTAATAAATAAACATAAATATATGAACATAGTGAATCAAACAATTTAAGGAGAATCAACACCTATGTCCTCCTGAACATAGGAGATTTCTATATTTATTTGAATGTGTGTGTGCATGTGCGTGTGTTTAAATTTTGTGTAACAAAATATACAAAATATTATTTCAACATGAAAAATTCTTAAGGTATGTTACATTCTTTTTTTCATACAGAGTCTTCAAAATCTGGTATGTTAGTTATGCTTGCAGCACATCTCCATTTGGATGCTGAATTTTCATTAGAAATACTAGTGTAGTACTCAGATTTCATGCAATGTACAGTTGAGAAAGGTCCACAAACCTAAGTTAGTCCCAAAATAATAAGATGTGTGAATGTTAAGTTTTTTAAAAATTCTGTTAACTAATATGTAATATTAATAGCGTTGATTTCAGTATAAACCAATGTTCACATAATTTAGTAGCAAAGGAGTGTTTTTCTCTCCCTTCTTTCCTTGTTCCTTTAACAAAATGTAAGTGTACAATAAAGTAATGTTAACGATAGGCACAGATTTCTAGAACTCATTTTCTATGGACTGAATGTTTGTGTCCCATAAAATTCATAAGCCCTAATTGCCCATATGATGGTATTTGGAGATGTGGCCTTTTGGAGGTAATTAGATCATGAAGGCTGATGGGATTAGTGCCTGCATAAGAAGAGACTGGAGAGGGATGATGTGTCTCCAAAGTGTGAGGACATAGCCAGAAGGCAGGTGTCTGCAAGCCAGGAAAAGGGCTTTCACCAGGTACGGAATCAGAGGGCACCTTTATCTTTGACTAAACTAGCCTCCAGGACTGTGAGGAATAAAGTTCTGCTCTTTAAGCCATCTAGTCTATGGTCTTTTGTTCTAGCAGCCAGGGCTGCCTAAGACTTGGTTCTTCCTAACTGAAAGTTTGTGGTTATTGATTAGCAACCCTACGTTTCCCCTCCACCCAGCCCCTCACAACCACCATTCTACTTTTGTGTTTTAATTTATCTCATCAGTGCTTTATTAAGTGATTGTATTTTAGTTGAAATATCTCATTAAATTTATCTTTAAGTATTTGACAGTTTGGGTTTCTATGATAAATGGTACATACTTGACTTTTTTTCTTTTCAGTTTTCAATCCTTTGCTGCTAAAATATAGAAATATAATTAATATGGATTATTGACTTTGCTTGCTTTCTACAAAGTACTGAACTTACCAATTCTAGTAGCGTTTTTGTAGTTTACTGGATTTTTAAAAATAATTCTATCTGCAAAGGAAAGCAGTTCAGTTTCTTTCTTTTCCCTCTTTTTTTCTTTCTTTTTTTTTATTTAAGATTTTATTTATTTATTTGACAGTGAGAGAGAGAGAGAGAGAGCACAAGCAGGGGAACAGTAGGCTGAGCAGAGGAAGAAGCAGGCCCCCCCCAGTGAGCAGGAGCCCAACGCAGGGCTTGATCCCAGAACCCTGGGATCATGACCTGAGCTAAAGGCAGACGTTTAACAGACTGAACCACCCAGGTGACCCCAGGTTCTTTCTTTTCAATCTCTGTCTTTTGCTTCTTATTTTGTTTCTTCCTGCTTCATCGTACTGGCTGGAGTTTCCAGTACAATGTTGAAAAAAATGGCCATCCTTGTCATCTCCCTAATCAATCAGAGGGACAAGTGATCATTACTCATGATTAATTATAATTTGTGCTACTAAAAGTTTACTGACAACATATCCTCTCAAATTTGTTTGTTTGAAAAACGTTTATTGCTAGTTTTTGGAAAGATACTCTATCTGGGTACGGGGTTATAAGTTGACAGTTGTCTGGAAAAGTGTCATTGCGTTCTGTTTAATCTGCATCATGTCAAATAAGAAACATGTTTTTCATTCTTTTTTTAAAAAATTTTAAAAAGATTTTATTTACTTATTTGTATGAGAGAGAGAGGGAGAGAGAGAACACAAGCAGGGGAAGAGCAGGCAGAGGGAGAAGCAAGCTCCCCTGCTGAGCAAGGAGCCTGATGCAGGAGTCCATCCCAGGACCCTAGGATCATGACCTGAACCAAAGGTAGGTGCTTAACTGACTGAGCCACCCAGGCGCCCCACATGTTTTTCATTCTTATGTTTGTTTCTCTGAACAAAAGGTGTCTCATACGTCTGGCTATTTTAATATTTTCTCTTTATTATTGGCTTTCAGTAAATTGATTCTGTATGCTTTGGTGTGGTATTCTATATATTTATTTTGCTCTGGGTTTATTCATTGAGATTTTGTCACTGTGTATTTAGAATTTTCATTAAATTTGGAAAATTTTCAATGATTTTTACTTCGCTATTTCTTTTACCTCCTTCTTTTTCTTGTACTCAAGTAATGCATAAGTTTGATTGCTTGATATTGTCCCACGTGTCAAAGAGGGTCTGGCTAATTTTTTAAATTTTTTTGCTTTCTCTCTTTCTCTTGTGCTTCATTTCAGATATTTTCTGTTTTTATATTTACTATTTAATAAATTGTTTCCTCAAGAGTGCCTAAAATGCTCTTAAATTTCAGGTGTACTTTTTTTTTTTTTTTTTTAAAGATTTTATTTATTTATTTGACAGAGATAGAGACAGCCAGAGAGAGAGAGGGAACACAAGCAGGGGGAGTGGGAGAGGAAGAAGCAGGCTCATAGCAGAGGAGCCTGATGTGGGGCTCGATCCCACAACACCGGGATCACGCCCTGGGCCGAAGGCAGACACTTAACCACTGTGCCACCCAGGCGCCCCTCAGGTGTACTTTTTTTATTTCCAGAAGTTATTTTTGGCTTTTTCAAAATATTGTTCTTGTGGCACCTGGGTGGCTTAGTCAGTTAAGCAGCTGACTCTTGGGTTTGGCTCAGGTCATGATCTTGGGGTCCTGGGATTGAGTCCCACATTGAGCTCCACACTAGGCAAGGAGTCTCCTTGGGGATTTTTCTCCCTCTCCCTCTCTCCCTGTCCCTCCCCCAGCTTGTGCTCTCTCTCTCTCTCTAAAATAAACAAATAAATCTTTTAAAAATATATCCTTCTTTTCTCTCACTAAATATATGTTCTTTCCAAGCTTTTATTTAAATTGTAATTAATGTACAGTGTAATATTAGTTTCAGGTGTAGAATTGAACGATTCATTACTTACATACAACACCCCGTGCTCATTATAAGTGCACTCCTTAATTCCCATCACCTATTTCATCCCCCCATCCACCTCCCTCTGGTGACCATCAGTTTGTTCTCTATAGTTAAGAGTCTATTTTTTGATTTGTCTCCTTCTCTCTCTCCCCCCATGTCCATTTGTTTTGTTTCTTAATTCCCTGTATGACTTAAATCATATTTGTCTTTCTGTGACTTATTTCTCTTAGCATAATACTCCCTAGCTCCATCCACGTTGTTGCAAATAGCAAGATTTCATTCTTTTTTACGGCAGAGTAATATACATATGTATAATCACATCTTCTTTATCCCTTCATCAGTCAATAGATATTTGAGCTCTTTCCATAATTTTGCTATTGTTGACAATGTTGCTATAAACATCAGGGTGCATGCATCCCTTCAAATTAGTATTTTTGTATCCTTTCGGTGAATCCAATTGCTGTATCATAAGGTAGTTATATTTTTAACTTTTTGAGGAACCTCCATACTCTTTTCCAGAGTGGTTGCACCAGTTTGCATTCCCACAAACAGCATAAGAGAGTTCCCCTTTCTCCACATCTTCGCCAACATCTGTTGTTTCCTATGTCGTTAATTTTAGCCATCCTGACTGGTGCGAGGTGATACCTCGTTGTAGTTTTGGTTTACATTTCCCTGGTGTTGAGTGATGTACTGGCACAAAAACAGACACATAGATCAATAGAATGGAAAACCCAGAAATGAACCTACAACTATGTGATCAATTATTCATCCACAAAGCAGGAAAGAATATCAAATGGAAAAAAGACAGTATCTTTAATGAATGGTGTTGGCAAAACTGGACAGCAATGTGGGAAAGAATGAAACTGGACAACTTACACCATAGACAAAATAAATTCAAAATGGATTAAAGGCCTAAATGTGAGATGGGAAACCATGAAAATTCTGGAGGAAAACACAGGCACTAACCTCTTGGACACTGGCTGTGACAACTTCCTGTTAGATATATCTCCAGAGGCAAGGGAAACAGAAGCAAAAATAAACTACTGAGACTTCATCAAAATAAAAAGCTTCTGCACAGCGAAGGAAACAATCAACAAAACTAAAAGGCAACCTACAGAATGGGAAAAGATATTTGCAAATGACATTTCAGAAAAAGGGTTAGTACCCCAAATCTATAAAGAACTTGTAAAACTCAACACTTAAACAAATAACCTGGTTAAAAAATGCACAGAAAACACGAATAGACAAGTTTCCAAAGACATACAGATGACCAACAGACACATGAAAAGATGTTCTCTCATCGTATTTATGTTTTATTTTCCACATTGAGTAAAAACATATGGGTATACATAGCATACATATCATAGCCATTTTAACAAATTTGTCTTTTGATTTCTTTATCATTTATCTTTCTATTTCTATTGACTATTTTTTCCCTCCCTCCTAGTTATATGTCATGTGTTTTTGCCAGATTATTTCTTTGGCGTATCAGATTTGCAAATCATACAGTGTGGTGCATTAATACTTATAGTATTCTTGTAAGAATGTTGAAATTCATTCTGATAGTTAAATTACTTAAAGATCAATTGGAACTCTTAAATGCATATTTTTTAAACTTTCTTAGAATAGGTTTAGAGTAGTTTTTACCCTAAAGCTAATTAACCACACTTCTTAGGTATGGCCATTTCAGGATCTGATAAATTTCTGTGTATTTAAGATGTTGTTTCAATACTGACTGTCTTTGTGTGACCTCTTAGAATTTTTTGACTGAAGCTCTCCAGTTATTCTTCTTTCTCTGGAAAGTTTCTTTCCAGGCCTCGTAGTGTTTCATGCTATGCAAGCTCAAATGAGTGCTCAGTTAAAAACTCCACTGGGACTCTTACTCACATAGCTATGATTGCTTCCAGGGAATTACCTCATCATAAGAACGCTATTCCACAAACTATGGTTGCTTTAAACTTTCCAACTCTGATACCTGCTTCATCAATGAGTGAAATCATTGGGCTCCTGTTTGGCTTTCTCCCTTCCCAAACTGCAATCCGTATAGTACATACCACCAGAAGGCTGGGGTGATGTTGGGTAGGAGTCACCTGATTTTTTCCCCCTTCTCTAACTGCTGCATCTTGTACAATGTCAAAAAGTGATGTTTTCTATATTTTATTTTTCTAGCTGTTTATTTTGAGTGGGTAACTTAGGACAGAGTTACTCTCTCTTGAATAAAAGCATTATCAGGAAGCAATATTACAGGAATATTTCTTTTTTTTTTTTTTAAGATTTTATTTATTTATTTGACAGAGATAGAGACAGCCAGCGAGAGAGGGAACACAAGCAGGGGGAGTGGGAGAGGAAGAAGCAGGCTCATAGCGGAGGAGCCTGATGTGGGGCCCGATCCTGGCACGCCAGGATGCCAGGATCACGCCCTGAGCCGAAGGCAGACGCTTTAACCGCTGTGCCACCCAGGCGCCCCTACAGGAATATTTCTATGTTTCTTAATGGTCTGGACTTTCTGAGCAAAAATCGCTAGCAATCAGAGGTAAGAGATGAGTAAGTAACTTGGAAGTTAGAGATTATATATTTCTCTGTAGTGGTTTACAGTTTTATCCCCCCTGGAGCCACATGTTTACCATCCAAATGGTAATGAATTTAGAGAATTTCCCTCTGATCCACAGAAAGGATTTACTTATCTTAGCAAGATAAGGTCCCCTTCTCCTGAGGGGAAGACAGAAGTTGTACAGGCTGTCTTTTATAAGCTTTGATAGTCATAATTTCAGAGCTTCTCTACTGTGAGGCAAGCCCACATTTTGCATGTACGGACGACATTTGAATCTTCTGTGTCCTCTTGTGGGGAAATCGGGGCATGGAGAACTGTCACTTACATCTTGTGAAAGTAAATAATCTGTCGGCCTTTGATCCAGAAACCTTCTATTTACTGGCATGATAAAATAAATAAATACTTAAAATATCAAGCAAATGTCACAATAATGTTTTATTAAATGATGCTATCATCCTCAAACCATACTTCTGATAAAGGTAATATAGTTAAGGAAATATAGTTGGCCATATTTAAAGCAGAAATTGCAGTTAAAGGTCAGCTACACCTCCAAAAATCTAATAATGTATTTGAAGATGGTAGTTGCTAAAATTTACAGTCCATGATACTATCTTTATCTTATAGCAATTACTGATTTGCTTCTTTACCTTAGGGTTCAATGTGCTTTTTTCAAATAAAATTTTGTAAAACTTCATAGCTCTCTACTAAGTATTAAATAAATTCTGTGATCATGGATCATATTTAAACAGAATATAGTCATTAGTAAATATAAACATTTGAGTTTTTATATTTTTTATATTTTCAAATAATCTTAATTACATGAATTACTATTTGTACCATGTGAAAGAATGCTTAATTTTTTAAAAAAATGATGCATTTTTTAAAAATAGGCATTAGTGCCCCAGGAAATTACTCCTTCCCCCATCTTTATGAAGTATATTTGGTATACAAAAACCTGCACGTAATTAATATATACAATTTGGTGGTTTGGGAAATAATCTATACTCATGTTACCATCACCATAATCCAGGTAATAAACTTACTCATCATCTCCGAAGTTTCTCTTCATCCCTTTGTCGTTCTTTCTCCTTTTCCCATTCCCAGGAAAGATACTGTGGATATAACAAAGAGCTATGGTTTGTAGATACTTCTTGGTTTTAGAATGGTAACGCTTTTAAGAAGTATTTTCTAAAATAACAGCTCAAGAGATGACATTGAGGCTTTGCAGTCTGTAATTAATGAAGTTGCCGAAAGCTGCTTCTTATGATGTATTTGCCCAATCTTGATTTTTTTATCCAGATTCTCATGTATTATTAAGGGCCTCCGTTAATTAATTGTCTTTTCTTATATAAATGAGAGTTTTGTTTTCTATTTCTTTTATACCTGCAAATATTTTAAGGAATAATTTATGATATGATATCCCCCAATAAAAATCATTTTTTAATAAAAGCACAAAGAAGTATTAATAATGTTCAAAATCTGATTATTTGGAAGGTAAGATAATTTATGTATTTCTACCTAATTAGGATATTTACATTCCAAAAGTTAGTTTAAAGCTCAAATAATCTGTTATATCTGTGCCAAATTAAAACCATAGCTCTACCTATCCCTTATCACTGCCAAATGGTTAATTGTGGGGTGGAGGTGGCTGGCAGGGGACACCTTGAAATATGACCATCCTGCCTCTCAAAGAAGTTTTGTACATAGTGCATAACCATTAAGTGATTATAATTCCTTTATTTATTGAATGGGAAGTAATCCTGGGATTTTTTAGGTATCTAACACCAGAACATGTCCCAATTTTTTATTTGTGCTTGAGTTATCCACACTGATGTCACCCTGAGATTAGTGCCCTTGCAATAATGATGAATTACCGGAATGGTCATGGCCAGACATCCTGATCTCCACGAGTAAAACATTCACCATGCATCTTCAAGGACATCACTGGCTTTCAGGAATGAATGTCACCTGCAGCCTCACCAATTCTCTGTCCCGAGCAACCTAAACTTTCATTATCTAATAGTCTGCCTTCTGTCACTGACAGTTTTCTTATAGCCTTCATTCATTTAAAGCTTCCTCAAGCTGTTAAGTGCCTGTTTTTCAAAGGCATCTGATCACCCCCTTCAAGACTTCATTCTTCTTCTGTCACGTTTTGTCTTATTGCTAAAAGTGCTGAGGTTGTTAGTAACTCATGGTCAAATATACAGGAAAATAAGATGAACATACATGGCATATGTCATTTGATGATGTTGAGAACTTGTTCCCATATGAACTCATAGACGCTATATCCCACTAAAATTTAAGGGGAAAAAAACTAAATTATAGGATTTAATAATGGAGTAAGCTTTACACTAAAATATTTATTTAATTACCCTTGGCTTATTTTATATGAGTTCAGCAAACAAGTAATTAATTTTTAGCCAGCCTTGGGCTTTCAATAGTAAAGTAGGAGTATTTATAATAAATTTCCACTGAATAATAGGTTATTTGTTGGCCATAATTTATGTATTCTTATGGGGTTTTGAAAATTTAAATTAAAATGGTTCATAATTTCTTCACCCCTCCCCCTGTTTTCTCAAAACAGCTTCTAATAACTTAACAATAAATCAGATTATTCTAGTTGTTCAATCAGCACTGAAACAACCTCATTTACTGCTTCATAAGCTAATTATTTTGGTTCCATTCTGTTAAAGACCCCCACCATACTGCAAATTTCCCATACAAAATAAAAATGACAAAGGAATTATTTGGAATATTTAGATCGAGATCTTATTATAACTATTTAGTGTAGTTTCCAAAGGTACAATTCACCTGTATTTTATGACTAATCTTGTCCCCATGAATGAATTCATACAATATATTTTCTTGCAATCAGACATATAATATTAGATAAAATATGTGCTCTATCCAAATACCTATTCTAGCAGAGCATAAAAGGAAAAGTGTGTATACTACTTTTTATTCAAAAGTTTACAAAGAATGATAAGCATCATAAACAAAGAAAGTGGTGACAAGTGCCCAGCAGAAGTTAAAAAAGAGTATAGAGTATGAGACATATTTATATGTGGGTAAAACATTCCCAAACTTGTTTTCATGACTCAAGGGACAGAGACTAGAATTTAGAACTTAAAACCATAGTCCCAAAGTTTGTTCAAGTGATTCATATCTCCATATAATTATAGGAAGTTATTCCATTTTCACGAAAATATCAGTATACATATATAACATAAATATAAAAGTAAGTTTAAAACTAGAAAAACAGAGAAGTACTTCATTGAAGAACTAGAGGCATTGATGATATAAGATTATTTTGCTCTTTCTACTGTATATCTCATTTAAGTCTTTTGCTAGAGCAACGAGTATAGAAGATAACACATATGTAAAGGAATCATTGATAGTATTTAGAAAAGTGCTTAATAATATACGGAGTATATTGTCATGTAGCTGAATCATTTATATATATTTTTCTGGCACAAAAGCATTTGTTGCATATAAAATTAAATTAAGGCACTTCCACATTTTGTTAGGATATAGAAAGATTTAAGAGATGATTGTTTCCTTATAATGAAAGGGAAATACCAGATAAGCTCTTTCCAAACAAAAATGAGATGCATGGTTGCTTTCAGCTCTAAGGCCATGTTGAAGGAATGAACTTCCATACAAGAGAATAAGAAGAAAATATTGGAATGGTTGGTCAGTCTTAATCTCCAAGTGTGGATTGGTATGAAAGAATATAGTTTCAGTATGTAGTGCCAGTAAATGGTGCCATTCCTATCCCCTGATGCTTCAACTAGGTGCTTATTAACAGCACATTGAAGGCTCTCAGCTCTCAAGACAAGAGGAATCCCCTGAGATATATGTACTCTTCCCCATTGACAAGGCTGCTGCAGGGAAAAAGAACTCAGGAACATCACCATTTGGTGCATGCTCCTTTGGTAGTGCATTATGGTACCCCACAGATGACTGGGCATAGGGTAGCAGGATGGAGAGATAACTGGGAGGTGGGAAAAGTAGGAGGTGAAGATGGATGGCAAGGTGAACACCACAGTAAAAACAATCTCATAGGTTGCTCTAAACCAGAGAAACATCCCCTCCAGATTAAAAAGCTGATATCTGGGTTGTAAAACATACAGATATCTACAAGTTAATTGATGCCCAAATGCCAAGACTTACTAAAAAAAAAAAAAAAAAGCTTTAACCTGACTTAAAAATATTTGAAGCCGGTGATAAATTAAACCTAAATCAAGCTATAATAGATCAAGAGGTAAAAGAGTTAATAGACACTGCCCCACATTAAAAGGAATGCCCAAGACATTTGTGACAATTTAAACAGTGTAATATGTAAAATTAGAGTCCTATAAGAAGTGAATATAGAGAATGTAGCAGAATAGTTATTTAATGAAATAATACCTATAAGTTGTCAAATTTAATAAAGGACAATAACACACATATCCAAGATGCTCAGACAAGACACAAAGCTTAGGATAAATAATAATAACAACAACAAAAATCACCTAGATAAAATGGAATACCGAGGATGGCATTCACTCAAAAAAGACATAAAATGTGGGGCGCCTGGGTGGCACAGTGGTTAAAGCGTCTGCCTTCGGCTCAGGGCGTGATCCTGGAGTTCCGGGATCGAGCCCCACATCAGGCTCCTCTGCTATGAGCCTGCTTCTTCCTCTCCCACTCCCCCTGCTTGTGTTCCCTCTCTCACTGGCTGTCTCTATCTCTGTCAAATAAATAAATAAAATCTTTAAAAAAAAAAAAAGACATAAAATAAGAAAAAGAAGAAAAAAAAAACAAATAGAATAAATAGAAAACCAATAAAAAGATGGTTGATTTAAATTGTACCCTGATAATAATTAAATTAAAGGTGAAGAAGTGAAAATTTTCACTTAAATAGAAATTTTCACTTCAGTGGAAGTTTCACATGAACATTGTATACAAATATGTATTGGCTACAAAACACAGTATAAATATAAAGCTGGAAACAGAGATAGGTTGAAAATAAAAAATTAAAATGTTAGAATGAGATACAAAATAGGAAGAGCTTAAGAAAGGTATATTAATATGTTCATCTATTAAACTATATTAATATCTGACAAAATAGAATTATTACCAAGTCATTTTATAAGGATAAATTTCTTTAGGAAACAACACATTTTCTAAGGGTGTTTGCATCTAATAAAGATAGAAAACTAGGTGATATCCCACTTGAACATAGTTGCAAAAGTCTTAAAACAAATACTGACAGAAATAAGGGGAGGAATATAGATAAATCCACAGTCATAGTGGGATAAACACTAGACTCTCAGTAATTGATAGAACAAGAAGATAAAATTGGCATAAAATTATCATATTTGAATAATCCTGCAGCTCAGCCTCACCTAGTGAATATTCTTTTCAGATTTACGTTGAGTATTCACCATTAGTGCCAATATAGGCCATATTTTGAGTCATTAAATGCCACAGTAATGTTCACAGGATTAAAATTACGTGCAGTTTGTTTTATTGTATTAACATAGAAATCAATTTCAGTTACCTGAAAATTCCCAATATTTAGAAATTAAGCAACACACTGCTAATACATATTCAAGTACTGCCTAGAGGGCTGATCAATGTCACCATATAAGGTAAGTACCTGAGGTTTACATCACCACACATTTTAATCTGGTATGTGTTTTAATTTGCAGGTTAATTTTACTGAAAGTAAGCCAATGTTCTGGCAGTTTGTTATTCTTCAGATGAGTAAACTGAGGGAAAGATTAAATCATTCATATTAACATAACATTCTCTAATAGGGATCCAAAATAAACTAGACTTAATGCACAAGGTGGGATATATCCTCATGTTAGATCCCCAAAGACGGTTCAAATGCAGATGCTCTATTTCACCCTAAGGAGGATGCTCCCACCCCATGACCCCCGAGTATGGTTTGCTTTATGCAGTAAGAGTTCAAGAGATTATTATTATGTATTAATAATTTTGTAAAATGTCATAGATAATTCAGTACCTTGATCATCAAAGGGGAAGAAGAAGGGAAATGAGAAAATGAGAACAGGATGACTGGATCACTATTTCATTATTATTTTCAACCACATTGAAGCGGTTCAGTCAACGACATTAGAACTGGGGTTTGCCGACATCTTCCTGGGTGATCTAATTTATCATTATCCATACTCTAGGGTAACATAAAGGAATAATATGGGGGTGAATAGTCAGACAAAAATTAGGTACATGGACAATTATACTGGCTTGTTTTTCCCCACAGAACTTGTGAAATGGTGAAAGAATCCTAATGGCATCAGAATAATTGTTTGCATGGTGAATTAGATTACTGGACAAGATTTATTTGGTACAGAAAATTATAACAGGAAGAAATTTACTACAAGACAAATTTTTTTAATCTTCATACAAGTTGATATAAAAATCACAAACTTTTGTTTACTAAAAATTACACCATTATTGTTTTTTAAACTATTTCATATATGCTCTCATGTTTTCCATACTCCTTTGATTCTTCTCCATTACAGAAATATTCATAAAGTCTTAGACAATTTTAAGGAATCAGATAAGGCTATACTTCTCTAATTAAGCAAAGTTCTTACAAATTTCCACGTGCTGCTCGATCTCCTGCATTTCCACCCTACCATTAGCTCCTATGGCTACAGTGCTTTTCTCTAAACCTCCACATTGTTTCTTGGAACAGTCTCGATGACAAATGCTCTCTTTTCCTACTATGTCTCTAGGAAAAAATCCCGTTCATCCTACCAAACTGCTTAAATGGAATTTTTACTGTTATAATTCGCAAACATTACCACCTTGTTATTACCTTCTCTATCCACTGCTGGAAGTGTCAGTAAATTCAAGACTACCTAACTGTAATACAAATTAGATAAGTAATTTGCTGGTAGCTAGAGGTTCTGTGTCAGTGAGGATTATAATTTTGAGTTAAGAATAAAACATGCATACATGAACAGAATTTGGGGTAAATATTTTAATAGATAGCATACGGTGTGGCATTCTACACAGCATAGATACACCTGTTGAATTCTAGGTGCTTGTTTAAATGCTACTAGAAGGGAAAAGATTTATTTTTGTCTCAATAACTCAATCACAAAACTGAAACTTCAAATCCCTTCATCCTTCTTCCCTGCACTTATTAAAATATCTCTTGTGTGCTCATGAAATTAGCTTGCTTAGCTTCCTTCTTCTCTGCCACTGTCA
This sequence comes from Ursus maritimus, assembly GCF_017311325.1. Lineage (NCBI taxonomy): Eukaryota > Metazoa > Chordata > Mammalia > Carnivora > Ursidae > Ursus > Ursus maritimus. The sequence goes on from NW_024426552.1 coordinate 20,671,349, forward strand.
CTGCTCATAATGTCACTGGACATTGTGTCCAATTCCCCCCATTCTTATGCTTAACGCACCTTGCAGAAGGAGAAAAATACCACTCACTCCTGATTTGTGTTCTATCATGCCTGTCTTTGTCCATTCCAGCTGCTATAACGAAGTACCACAGACTGGATAGGTTATAAAAATAACTTTCTATTCGCAGACCTGGAGGCTGGAAATCCCAGATCAGGATGCAGGCATGTCAGGTGAGGGCTGTCTTCTGGTTTACAGACTTCTTGTCTCCTCACATGGTTAGAAAGAGCTAGAGATCTCTCTCGAGTTTCTTTTATGAGGGAACGAATCCTATCTGTGAGGGCTCCATCCTCATGGCATAAGCACCTCCCAAAAACCCCACCTAGCAATACCACCACCTTTGGGGGTTAGGATTTCTACGTATGAATTTGGTGGGGACATAAACATTGAGACCAAAGCAATGCCAAAGAAACTGATTTATTTACCCGAAGCACTGCCATTTATTCACAAGTATTTTTATTAAGAACAGTTAAAGGTGCTAACTTTGCAGTCGGGCTACAGAAGTTCTTGGCTCTGACACTTGACTCTCTGAAATTCTATATGTAATTTGAAAAATATAATTAGAAACATCTTCCTCTAGGATGTTTCTAGAAACTCTAGAAAACCTCTTCACAGAGTTAGAAGAGAACTATTTGTTACTGAATAAACATTAATCAAAATGTGATGTTCATCACGGGCAAATTAATAAGAGATGACAAAGTGAAAAAGAAGTCTCACGCTCTTATAGAGCCAAGGAGATGCAACGTATCTCATATTGCTCTCAAGATAAACAATAACACGTTCCCAAGTAAGAGGACTTGACAGCACTATTTGTCCCATGCAGTTCATCCAAAATTCACTGGATAATTAGGGTGACCATCCAAGTTAACTTTTTTTATTCAAAGGAAAAATAAACTTCTTATATCTTTATGACAAGAAGTAGTCTTGCAATTTAGGGTGAAGTGCTTAAATTAGGCCCGCAGTCTCCCTCAAAAACTGGGAGATTATTTAAAGAAGTTATAGGGAAAAAATTAATTTAAAATTTTATGTTCCCAATTTGGTTTCCTTTGAAATAATTTCTTCAGAAACCGTGGTTGGGACTCCCAGCACTAAGCATTTCCAAACTTGTACCATTTAGGTTCTGGCACTTTTATATACTATTAAGATAGAATAGAAACCTGATTAAAAGCTAGCAAAATATGTGTAATACATTGATGGCCATAAACTGATACAATAGGAAAACAGGATTGAGAGACATTTTATAACTAGAAATATGAGTGGAAAGAGGCAAAAAAAAAAAAATGCCAGTCCATAGGTTGATTTTTTGTGGAAATGCTGATTTCTCAGCTCCTCTCTTAAATATTTTTACTATATTCTGCTACATAAATGAACATCTTTCCAGTATCTCAGAACTTTGGAATACCTTTACTTACTTTAAATTAAAACATACCATTTCTTACCTTGGGGAAATAATTTAAACCATTTATATAATACTAATGTTAATGATCTTTGATATATAGCTTCCTTGTGTCTGAATTTCTACCCTGGTTTTAGAAGCTTCCTTTAGAGTCTTTAAGCACCTTTTTTGAACCATGACCCCTCACTTTTGTACCTCTCTGCTAATTCTCTCTATTCTTAACTTCCTAATCGCAATCTCCTGTCTGTTACAGCCTTCTGACAAGCTTTCTAAAGCATTTCAAGCCATTTGAAATGCCCACATAGCTATACCCTAACCCATCACTAGTCTAAGCCATCAGTATCCTTGTTGCAACATTGTCCCATTTTCAACTGTTACTGGAATGACTTCCCAATGACATAAAGTGGCATGACTTCAACTGGCATGTTGTAGTTCAACAAAATTTTCTTAATTTGACTTTAACTCAGTGACTCTATTAGTCTCCAGTCACCACAGCTGAAAACTTCAAGTGCATGTAATTCTGGTCCTTCCCATGGCCAGTAGAGCTAATCAATCACTAAAATCCCACATTTCATTAAAAAAAAAACCTTTACTATATAATTATTCCTCTTGTCACATACTGCTTTCATCTTATATTAGACACTTCAACATCTCAAAATTGTACTGGTCTATAATCTTTACTTCTTAAATTCTACTTCTACTTCCCACTTCTACCTGCTAGATTCCTACAAATTTTGTCACCAGATTAACTTTCTTTCTTTTTTTTTTAAGATTTTATTTATTTACTTGTCAGAGAGAGAGAGACAGAGACAGAGAGAGTCCAAGCAGGGGGAGCAGCAGGCAGAGGGAGAAGCAGACTCCCCGCTGAGCAAGAAGCCTAATGCAGGATTCAATCCCAAGACCCTGGGATCATGACCTGAACCGAAGGCAGACTCTTAACTGACTGAACCACCCCAGTATCCCAATAGATTAACTTTCTTTAAACACTGCTTTCAGTGCAATATTAAAACTCAAAAGTCTCTCTCATATTATTTACCCTGATCTGTTTCACATAAAGAATAATTTTTTTTTTCTTACCATATCAGAAAACTTTACTGGTATCTGCTTTGAACTTGACTGAATCTTCACTTGCACTCATGAATATTTCTTGCCCTTTTAAACTCTCATTCACATTTTATTTCTTCTGTAACTTCTTCTATGAATACTCCAGATAAAAGTGACCACTTTTTTCACGGTTCCTGTCATGTCACATGACATCATTTAAAGAGTCTTAACTTGGTTGCCTTTCTACTGTGACTTCTGGTGCTGTTTATGGGCCCGTGCCTGCATAAAACTAACTTAAAGGTACTGCATGTATGCAGAGCCCACAGACATCAGAGGACAATAGGATTAACCCACAGATAAAGCAGGTATGAAGCCTATATTCAAATATGTGTCTTCATCAGATGGACTGTATATCTCTCCCAAGTATATTTACATGGACTTTATTTTTAAGTCTTGTGCATAAAATTTATCAAATCCTGTGGCTGGAAAATTCTCTCCAGAGTGTTATAGATCCAGCTACTGTTAATACTTTCTTAATGCCTAATTTCTGCTACACATCTGAGTTGTACCAAGAAAACAATTAAAACAATAGAGGTGGAGCTAATTTCTAAGAGGAAAAATGGTTACTGGTAAGGATTAATGACTATAATGGCTCCAGACTTTGCTCTTAGAATATAAAATGACTTAAAATTATGGAGCATTGGTGTTACACTTATTATCAGGTTAAAATTGTGTTCCCAAATAGACGCTTATTTTCCTTCTTTAATGGGTGCAAACTGCGTAGGTCAGGCAGTCAGGTCAAATCTCCACTGTAGGAAATCCAAATTTTAAATCTTTCAAAAGGCATTCCTTCTTATTCTCTGTAATTAAGCAATTAATTCTACTGGGGTTTATAGACTACACACAGTGCAGAAAAGAGAACTAAAGAAAAGTTGTAAAATCAAATATTAAAATTTTACTTTAAAGGTCATGAAATCATATGACCTACTTCAGAAGTATTTAACTGAAAATAAAGAACTCAGGAAATAAGCTGAACAACTCAAATTATACAATTAGCTACTTTAGTTATTAGGTAAAAGGTTTTCTCTTAAAAAGCTCACTAGTGTGTTTACACAAATAATTTTAAACTATTTAGTAAATACTCTGTGCTGTATCTTATTTATCCTTCATTATTTTCAGATACATATGGGATAATACATAAGATGTGAATTCTCTTGAATTCTTACCATGCAAAAAAAAGAGATAGAATAACAAAGAATTTTTTTTCTGTCATGTTATGACATTGAAATATGTTTTGAAGGATATGAACAAAAACATTAACTTTTGGACATCAGAATCTAAATCTAACTTCATTTCACTGTAAAATATTAATAATATTTATTGAAGAATATATTTGTGAAATTTCTGTGCAAATTAGTTGATAAAGTAAAATACGATAATCAATTTGTTCTTAGTTTATAATGATGGGGTAAGGTTAAAATTTTCCTACTAATAGCTTAATGATAAAATGATTTTCAATAGAATAAAAAATACAGTCAATTCAGTACCCAGGATGTTCTAAGCACAAATATTAATCTTTGAGATACTCAATCATTTAGATTGAATATTATATTTAATAATTACACGTGAATTATATTTTCTATAAACAATATACCTTCCATTCAAACCTCCATGGTACACAGATATGTGGTATATATTATTAGGACATAAACAAAACATTTTCATATGCAAAAAGGAAACAGACATCCTCAATAACACTACTACAGCTCAGATGCTCTGATAGTGAATATATAAACTGTGGTATTCAATTCAAAGTGCTGAACAAATATATTCTCTTAAATATGGATTTAGAACATAACTATAGTAATTATCATTAGAAAATCATACTAGTTCTATATTGTTACAGGAGCTGTTAACCCCAGTGTATGGTAACCCCATTTTCTATACTTACATAAGTTTTCAGTGGGCCCACAGGGCACCCAGCTAAAGCAACTTTCCTCAGTCCCCATATAGGCATTGCCTACATTGGTCTAGATTCTGATCTCATGTGTATTTGAATACAAGCAATGTGCACAGCCCAAATCATGGCCTTAAGTGGACGAAGAGTACAATTCCCTTCAGCAACTGCAATGCCATTATAAACGTGAGAGAAAGGGTGGTAACCATGGGGACTGTCTGTTGAGTATGGCAGAACAACAAGAGAGAAAAATCATGGTTGCATGATCCTGGAAAGTTCTCTTTTCAATGTTGAACAAGCCTGGACACCCACCTGAGAGAGAAAAAACTGTTTGTTTAAGCCATTGCATATTTTAGTATTTCTTTACAACTCACCATTTATCCTAACTGATGCATCTTTATATTTTATTCCGGTCACACCTGGGCAATATAATTATTTCAAATTAATGATAGTGACTCATAGTACCATTTTTTCTTACCCTAAATGCAGAAAACAGGTAGAATCCATCAAAACTCCAATAAATTTGCTTTTTATGCTATTATAATTTGTATGTTTTCAATTCGTTTATTGCTAATGTAAAGACAGAATTGATTTTTGTGTATTGACCTTGTATTCTACAACCTTGATAAATTCACTTATTAGTTCCAGTAGTTTTTTGAAGATTTCATTTTATTTTTTTATACAAGAAAATATTTTTAAAAAGACTAATATTTTAAAATTTCGAAGCTTAGTTACTGGTGAAGATACAGGGAAAATGTATTTGGAAAAGAAAACAAAAACCTCCAGTAAATCTTCATCTTGCCCATATGATGATATGTATTTAAAGGAATAACAATAAAAATGTCAACATTTAAAACTAATTCTGTAACTGGAAAATTATTTCACCAGCAATTATTTTAAAATTAATAAATAATAAATGGAGCCATATGAAATTTAAGTTTTAAAAACAATAAAATCAAATGCAATTAAAACAATAAGGTCCTGGCCAAATAAGAGAAAAAAATAGGCATAATGAAGAATTAAGATATCTGAATATTATTGGATATTTAAAATATTTAAATACTGTAATTTGAATCAATAAATGAAATTGGCATATCTAATTCTATCTTGAGGAAAATAAAATTGGATCTCTTATGTTATATGTGCAACATCAAGAAACGACCAAGGAATATTGTTTCTACTAAAAATAAAATATATACAGTTAATGAGAAAGAGAATATCTCTACAGCAAAACAAAAGAAAATATGGATGTGCAAATCACAAAAGAAAACCAGACATCTGTTCAACTTTCCTAGCTATTGAAGCAATAGACATTGTAAATTGGAGATTAACCTATATTTTCCATTTTATACTTTGATATGTATATCCATATTTGTAAACAAAATTATATTTTATTTAACCAAAAAGGATTATTTTAAAAGAAAATATCATCACCTTTATACAATTCATCCTTTAGTTCTTCATTCATCAGTATCTATGCATAATTTAATTTTTGCAAATCTTACGGGATTTATTCTATGTAAACAAAAAATATAACTATACTCAATTAATGACAATTGCCATAAATGCAGTAAAGATTAAGTGGTCTATGTATTTTAATTAGAGTAATTTAACTACTGAGATATACATGCATATATATAATAGAAATATAAATTTCTAATTTATAAACTATAAATATAGAAATATAATAGTTATTCTCTTGGTTAGACTTCAAGATATATTTGAAATCTGTCCATCTTATAGCAAGATCACTGCTATCATCTTGATCCAATTCACCATCATTTTTCACCTGTATTATTACAATAACTGCCTTATTTGCTACTCCTGAGTTTCTATCTTTTATCTCCATTGACCTTGACCTATCCTTTTCTATTTCAGGGATTTATTTATTTTTTTTCCTGCAGATTTCCTCTATCTGGAATTCTCTTAGTCTTATATCTAAGTCATGCATGATCACTTCTTTTAAGCCTGTGTTTGCATTTAACATTTTCAGTTTGCTTTCCCTTGATCAACTCTTTACAAAAAGCAAATACTCCTTGCTCTGCAATGACTATAGGTCTTACCCTGCTTTATTTTTCCCATAGTATTTATCAAAATATGATGTGTATTAGTATATTTTTAATTATCTGTCTTCCCCATGCTCATGTTAAAGGAAGCATTCTGTGTCTGTCATTGGTGTGCCTTCTACTCTTAGAATAGGTAATAAAATCATCACTCAATATTGTGTGAATAAATGAAAGAAAAATGGAAGGAAAAGGAAGAAAGGAAATTAAGACCTTGGAGTAAAAGGAAAAAGAAACAAAAAGAATAAAAGAGGAAAGAATGAAAAGTAGCAAATACTAGGTTTGGGATTCAAGAAGGTAAGTGCATTTGAAGTGACATCTAAGTAAAGGGGAAGGGTTAAAACATGGAATATAAATAATACCAAGTAATCCAGATTGGCCAGAGCACAGGGTGCAGAAATATATAATAATGGTGTGTTGGGTTGGGGCCATAACTTGGACACAATATCTCTTTATCTTATTCTGATGATGTTGATGCTGTTTGGTTTGTTGCTTGGCTGGTTTTGCTTGTTGGTGGTGGCTAGTACTTATGAGTATGAAATTAAATGTCATGACATGTAGATTTTGCAACGTCATGCATAGATATGTTTGTTGAAGATTGAAGAGTAAATATAATCACCAAAGGAAGAAATACAGACAGAAAAGTCAAAATAAAATAAAATTCGAAAGTGTATAAATTTGGTGAAAAAGAAAGGAATAACTTAGAGCAAGAAAAAGAAAACAGTCATTATGTAGTAAGAGGTATAGTGAGGAGTCTGCCTTTGGCTCAGGGCGTGATCCTGGCGTTATGGGATCGAGCCCCACATCAGGCTCCTCCGCTATGAGCCTGCTTCTTCCTCTCCCACTCCCCCTGCTTGTGTTCCCTCTCTCGCTGGCTGTCTCTATCTCTGTCAAATAAATAAATAAAATCTTTAAAAAAAAAAAAAGAGGTATAGTGAGGAAAATTGATGGAAGCAAAGTCTTTGTTAATCTTACCCACTGATATTTCTTAAAAAATTAGCACAGATCCAAACAATAAGAAGAAATGTTTAAATAAATTGAATAGAATTGAATCACAATAAAAACTCTGTAAAAGTCTATAAGTAGGTAGGTTAAAATGAATAAAATATAGTATTATATTTCATGATTCATGGTAATTTGAAAAGAAAACAACATAAATTAAATCATAGTGATAGATGAATGTATATTTTTAAGAAGATAAGTAGGCAGGGTGCCTGGGTGGCTCAGTCAGTTAAGTGTGGGACTCTGGATTTCAGCTCAGGTCATTCATGATCTCAGGGTCATGAGATCGAGCCCCATGTTGGGCTCCACACTCATTGTGCAATCTGCCGGAGAGCCTCTCCCTCTGAACTTTACTCGCTCTCTCTTTCTCTCTCACAAATAAATAAATAAAACAAACCTTTTAAAAAAAGAAGATAAGTGAATAGAAAAGAAACAAATGTGCTGGATTGGTGTAAATCATTTTAAGAATGGTTTTGAAGAATAAATCATAAATAAAGCATCATGTAGTATGTTCAAAGGTTCTATTTACAGGGACACTTGGGTGGCTCTGTTGGTTAAGTGTATGCCTTCAGCTCAGTTCATGATCTCAGAGTCCTGGATCAAGCCCTACGTCAGGCTCCACACTCAGTGGGGAGTCTGCTTCTCCCTCTCCCTCTGCCCCCCCACTCATGCTCTCTCTCTCTCTTTCTCTCAAATAAATAAATAATCTTTACCAAGAAAAGGTTCTATTTACATATCTATTATAGTTGACACACTAGCACATGTGACAGTGTGGAAAACATGAGGCTTTGTATGGCTAGTGATCAAATTAGAGTTAATCAACATTTATTACTATACTGTTAATTCATGAGAAAACCAATGAATTATTTATTCTATCATGGCATATGGATCAATTTTAAAGCGTTCTTTCAGTCAAGCCCTGATGGTTCCATTTGGACCATTCCTTTTAAATCTTCAGAACAGCAAACTACGAATAACAAGGATGGGTGCTTTCAACAGCTGTGCTAAGTTCCCTAGGACACATGAAGTATGGTTTAGATGCAGAATTCACCTGTCTCATAGATTTTCAATTCAACAGGGACACATTCAGCTTTAATAAAACAGTGTTTGAGATTAATAGCAAGGTGGTAAAGCCTTTTTCTATACTTAAGGCTTCCAAAAACTAGCTGCTTCTTTGTAGTATGGGTATATCCAAGGCCTTCAGGCTTTTTTCAGTTAGGGTTTAAGGAAAAAGTAGGGTTGTGTTATAGCTTTTGCCATTCAACATGTTCTAATGGATGCTGTCCATGACATCTTAGAAATTCTCAGGTTTTTGGGTTTTTTAAAGATTTGTTTATTTATATGAGAGACAGTGAGAGAAAATGTGGGTGTGCGTGTGCATGTGAGTTGGGGGAGGGGCAGAGGGACAGAATCTTCAAGCAGAAGCCCTGCTGAGCATAGAGCCTGACCCTGTTCAATCTCGCAACCCCTGAGATCACGACATGAGCAGAAACCTAGAGTCAGTCTCTTAACTGACTGAGCCACCCAGACACCCTGAAATTCTTAGTTTTGTAACTAAACCAGTTAAATTAAATTTTAAAAAGTTGTTTTATTTTCTTTAGTTAATTCTGGCTTTTTGAATTACTACTTTATTCCAATGACTCATTTTTTAAAATAATTCTGTCTAGACCACTCTAGTAATCTTAAAGTTATTACATTTATCATCTGGAATGAATATTTTCCCTATTTTTTCAATAAACATTGGCAACAAAAAATATAGATGGAGGAAAAATTTGGGCTAGCCAATAAAATATAGAGATGGCCTTCATTTTTTTCAATTAAATATATATGGTGATATCAAAGACTTGGAATGAGAAGAAAATCAATAAGTAGGCTAACAAATTGTCAGAATAAGGAAAATTATGGAGTTCTGGAGAAAAGAAGCACTGAAGAAGGGGCATTAAACAGAGAAAGCTCTACTGAGTCCATGGCCTATGACATTCTAGAAGACACAAGGAGTGCAATCCTATAAAATGGGGGACTGCTAGACAGAACTTCAAACAAGAGTGACAGAAACTCAAGGGTGATCACATCTGAGTCATTGAGAATAAGGGCTTCCATATATGTGTAAGACACAAAAGTAGACAGACAAAATATTTTTGAGGGACACATTCATATCTTTACATTTCCCATCATACAAAAGAGTCTACATTCTTAATACTCAAATATAATGGTCACATAATCAATGCTTTTATATTGTTTTAAGTGAAAGCTACTTCTTAGGAATAAGATACCAATTGGAATTAATGTCACATTTCTGGTTTTGAAAAACTAAAAGCTCAAAATAAGTCAACATAATCACACATATTTAGAGTTTTTTTTAAGTAACTATTTCCTGAATCTCTTCTTCTCTGTACAGGTGTGTGTGTGTATCTGTCTGTCTGTCTGTCTGATTTCCCTTTATTTAGTAAACAGGAGATGGCAGTATCTCACCATTATTTAAAGCATAGGGTAATTGAACTTACCTGGCATTGACATCTCCAAATGTGTCATACACACATAGACAATGCCCTCTATTGTTTTGCAATTTAGAGTAGAACATTATATATTTAATTTGACAAAGGCACTAGAAAAAAGAACAAAGATCTCATTTGCCTTTGTTCATATATATGAGATATTGGTGAAATTTTTTTAAAAAGCTGTATTTTGATAATGAATAATGAAAATATTTAGAAAGTAAAAAACCCATGGAAGCCTGCACTTTTAGGAAGGTTGTGTTCTTTATGCACTGGATAGATCTATAATTTTGATGAATAAAGTTTTTATTTACTGCCAATGGAAGACGTTTAACAATCATTTAAAATATATATAAACAGTTAAATCTCAAGATACTGGTTAACAACTGACAAAGAAGGAAACTTTAACTGAAAGAAAATATGAACAGCTTTACCAACCAACTTGCTATTTTAATCTGTGTAAGTTAACGGGTATTCATAGCTGTGGCACACATTGTCCATAGTCTCTCAAAATAATTTGTCCTTGCTTTTTCCTGCTCCCAGTGTCTTCATCTATAGAAATGAACAATGCCAAGTCCTCAAACTATTGTCCTCCTTTTCACTAGAACAAGAATCACCTTTGGGGAACAGGAGGGTGAGTAACTGAGAGACCTCTGAGATCTAGACTTTTTTCCTGATAGAAGAGAAGTCATCTGTGAAGAAGGTACTCTTTTTCCCCTCTGTTTTATCAATACTGAATGAAAACATATTCTTGGAGCTTCCATGCCACCTGATGTACATGGGAGAGAGGGAGACCCCACAAATCACAAGAGAGCTGGTTCAGATAGCGTATGCTTTTATAGCTGCTGAAAGTACCGGCTAAAATGTTTTGCAGGCCTAGTGCACAATAAAAAATAATAGTAATAAATAAAAATTTGAGACACTTTCCTCATAAAATAAGGAAAAATGTTGTAAATGTAATAAAATATAAAGCTTTTCCCTTTTACCCATGGTTTCCCCCTTAACATGTATGTATTTTCACTTCACATTTACATACTTCATTGCCCCAAAGGACTTCATCTTCAAAACACAAAAACTGAGAAAATCTAAGAAAAAACTATTACGAATTGTAAGATGATGACAGCATAGCATAAGCCCAGCACCCTTCTGAGTACGGTGCTTTAGTTGACTGTGTGTCGCAAACCCATAAAACCAAGCCTGCTGCTGAACTTTATCTTGAAATTAAACATAGGTAAAAAAAATAACCAGTTTGGTTTAAGCCACTTCTAATTCATCTACTGGATATTCTCCATTTATCCGCCACATGCAATCCTCCACAACCTCTGTCTTGTCCAAACTTGCACATGCCCCAGATAGTCAATGATACACACACTGAATCATCCATAAGCTGTTGCCTTTGTCTCCCAGATGGGTTTGGTCAGAGAGGGTTATTGACAGTAGACTCGTGGGTGTGAGGAGAAAAGAGTTCAGGATGTTTAGTCTTCCTCTTTGTCACAAAATAATGTTCTGGTAATGGCTCTATTTCTCGGCTGAAGACCACAGCTTCAGATGGGTAGTTCCTGCATCCTTGGTGCTAGGTCCAGAGATCACTTCCTCAGACCGCTCTGCTGCTGTATTTCTGGATGCCTCACAATCTCTTTTCTGTCCTGTTCACCCTTTCCACACATTAGTAAATGATCCTTTCATTAACTCTTTCTAATCATTTCCCACCTCTTTGCTTTTAGAATTCTTAGTGATGCAGTCAGTGAGACCACACTCTTCATGGAACCAAAAACAGCCGAACTCCTGTAGTAATATGACCCAGGCTCTGACAATGCCTTCCAGCCAAAAGAGCATTGTCAAACACACCTGTATTGAAACAAAGTTGAGTGTAATAGTTTCATTGCAAGAGAAAACCCCCACCACAGATAATTATGGGAGAGGGGTGGTCTCATTAAAATGTTGTTAGAAAAAATTATAGAATTTGGGCTGGGTTGCCTGGCTGGAAGTTGTGACTCTTGATGTCGGGGTTATGAGTTTGAGCCCCATGTTGGGTATAGAGATTACTTAAATAAACAAAACTTTAAAAAAAATAAAAGGAATTTGGTCTGGTGTTAGGTGATTCTGTGGCTGTTTCAGTGGAAGCAGGATTTGCTTTGGTTATGTGTGATCAGAAAGTTGGGGTAAGGATAAGATTGTGTATCTTAAGCCATTTAATCTAAAAGAAAAATAAAACAGAGTTGAGCTTTTAATTGGAAGATGCAGTATTCATCTGGGAGGGGAAATGTTTGCTATCTTCTGTGTTTGAACAGTGACTAAGCTTTGGTCTTAGTTCATCATGGTGCACACTGTGAATTTGTCTTACGGTGGTATTCCTGTGAGACTGTCTACATTCAGTAAGAGGCCACCAAAGCCTAGCTGGTAGTGGCAATTACCTCCTAACGACACCAACATCTAGGAGTAACATGGCCAGTTCACAGGTAACAGGAGTTGATTTTTTTTCATCCCTCACTTGTTTAACCACATGCTACTTATATTTTTGTGTACAACTCAAACAATGCCAATTATCTTAGGACATTTAAAATTGATTATTATTCTTTCTCCCCCAGACACATTTCCTCTTTTATCCTCATAACTACTTATACCCCAAAAAACTTAAATTAATTTTTGTATACTTTATTAACTTCAACTCTTTTTATTGAAAAAATAGAATAATTGACATACAAGATTGTATTAGTTTAGTTATATAACATAGTGTATTAGTTTTAGTTATACAATATAGTGATCAGATATTTACTTATACTACAAAATGGTCACTACGATAATTCTAGTTACCAAAAAAATTGTCACAGTATTATTGACTATATGTCCTATCCTGTATACTACATTCACATGTCTTATTAATTTTATAACTAGATTATATATAAATATATATTTTATATTTTATATAAATATAATAATATAAATATTATTTTTAATATTTATATAAATTTTTACATATATTTATATATGAATATATTATATATTTATATATAAATAAATATATAAATAAAATATAAATATATTAATATTATATTATATATAATAAATATATATATATTATAACTAGATTTATATATATGTAAAATTAATTTTATAACTAGAAAATTGTACCTCTTAATCCCCTTCACCTATTTTGTCCATCCTTTCCATCCCTCTCCCCTCTGGTACCCATTTGTTTGTTCTCTGAATCTATAAATCTGTTTGTTTTGTTTGTATTATCTTTAAGATTCCACATATAAGTGAAGTCATACAATATTTGTCTTACTCTAGTCTGATTTATTTCATTTAGCATAATGTTCTCTAGGTCCTTCCATGTAATCTCAAATGCAAGATTTCATTATTTTTTATGGCTGAGTAATGTTCATATATATATGATATATATGATATATATCACATATATATGTGATATATGATATATATATCACATATATATTCTTTATCCATTTACCTATTGATGGGAATTTGGGTTACTTTGGTATCTTGGTTATTGTAAATAATGCTGAGATGAACACAAGGATTCATGTGTCTATTTGATTTAGCGTTTTCATTTTCTCCTGATAAATACCCAGAAATTGAATTGCTAGATTGTATGGTAGTTCTATTTTAATTTTTTTAGAAAACTCCATACAGTTTTTCATAGTGGCTATACCAATTTACATTCCCACCAACATGCATGAAGAGTCCCTTTTCTCTATATCCTTCCCAATACTTATAATTTCTTTTCTTTTTGATACTAGTCATTCTGACTGGTGTGAGGTGACATCTCACTGTGGTTTTGATTTGCATTTCCCTAGTGGTTAGTGATGTTGAGTATCCTGTAATATGCCTATTGGCCAGCAATGTTTCTTCTTTGGAATATGTCTATTCAGGGTCTTTGTCTATTTAATTAATTTTTTTATACTGAATTGTATGAGTTCTTTATACTCCTTGTTGGGTATACCATTTGTGATAATCTTCTCTTATTCAACAGGTTGCCTTTTTATTTTGTTGATGGGTTCCTTCACTGTGCAAAAACTTTTTAGTTTGATGTAGTCTTATTTGTTTATTTTCACTTTTGCTGTCCTTGTCTAAGGAGAAAAATCCAAAAAAAATATCATAAGACCAGTATCAAAGAGCTCACCATCTATGTTTTTTTTCTAGGAGTTTTATGGTTTTAGATATTACATTTAAGTCTTTAATCCATTTTGAGTTTATTTTTGTATATGGTATAAGAAAGTGGTCCAGTTTCATTCTTCTGCATGTAGCTGTCCAGTTTTCCCAGAACCACTTGTTGAAAAGACTGTCTTTTCCCCGTTGTATATTCTTGCCTCCTTTGTCATAGGTTAATTGACCATATAAATGTGAGTTTATTTTTGGACTCTATTCTGTTCCATCGATCTATATGTCTGTTTTTATGCCATATCATATTGCTTTGATTATTAACTTTGTAGTATGGTTTGAAATTAGGACGTGTGACATCTCCAGATTTATTTTTCTTTCTTAAGATTGCTTTGGCTATTTGGGGTCTTCTGTGATTCCATAAAAATTTTAAGGTTATTTGTTCTAATTCTATGTGAAATGCCATTGGTATTTTGATAGAGATTACCTTGAATCTGGAGATTGCTTTGGATAGTATGGACATTTTAACAATATTAATTTTTTCAATTCAAGAACATAATATATCTTTCCATTTATTTATGCATCTTCAATTTTTTTATGAATTAATCAGTTTCAGAGTATAGGACTCTCACCTCCTGATTTAAATTTATTACTAGTTATTTTATTATTTTTGATGTAGTTGTAAATGGGATTTTTAAAAAATTCTTTTTCTGATATTTTATTATTTGTATGTAGAAATGCAACAAATTTTTGTGTATTGATTCATGTCCTGTAACTCTACAGAATTCATTTATTAGTTCTAATAGGTTTGTTGTTGTGGTTGTTGTTCTTGTTCTTGTTCTTGTTGTTGTTTTATGGAAGCTTTAAGCTTTACTATACATAATATGTTATATGCAAATACTGACAGGTTTACTTCTTCCTTTTTAATTTGGATACTTTTTAAATTTCTTTTTCTTACCTAACTTCTATGGCTAAGAAGACATTACCATGTTGAATAAAAGTGGTCACATCAGGCTTCCTTGTCTTGTTCCTAATCTTGGAGGAGAAGTTTTCAGCTTTTCACCAATGAGTATGAGGTTAGCTCTAGGTTTGTATATGTGGTTTTATTATGTCCCTCTATACATGCTTTGTTGAGTGTTTGTTTGTTTTTTATCATAAATGGATGTTCAATTTTTCAGTCTTTTTCTGCATTTATTTTTTTTGTTCATATGGTATATCATGTTGATTGATTTGCACATAGTGAACCATCATTGCATTCCTCAAATAAGTCTCTCTTGTTCATGGTAAATAATCCTTTATAGGTATTATTGAATTGGATTAGCTAATATTTTGTTGAGGATATTTACATCTGTGTATACCAGGAATACTGGCTTGTAATTTTTTCTTTTTGTAGTGTCTTTATCTGGTTTTAGGATCAAGGTAATGCTGGCCTCATAGAATGAGTTTGGAAGTAATCCTTCCTCTTCAATTTTTTGAAGTAGTTTGAGATTGATAGGTATTAACTCTTCTTTAAATGTTGGTAGAATTCACTTGTGAAGCCAATCTGGTACTGGACTTTTGTTTGTTGGGAGTTTTTTGAATAGTGATTCAATTTCATTACTAATAGTCAGTCTGTTTTAATTTTCTATTTCTTTCAGATTCAATCTTGGAAGGTTGTACTGTATCTTAATAAATGCTTTTTAAGTAAATGATAATCTCAAACAAACAAGAAATGATTGCAGTTGGCTTCAAAAAGAAGAGGTACTGATTGTAGTGATGTACATATTTTCACAACTTTTATCTTGATAAATAAATATATATATTCATGTTTCTCATACACTAAATTTACTAGTAAATTTACAGAATAAAAAATGTTTTTTGTTTGACTACTACATACTTGTTTTGAATCTTTCAAATTAACCCCTTGTTAAGTGGAGCATAGGGTGAAGGATAGTGAGCAGTAGTTCAACAATACACCACAAGAGAAATTGAAATAGTGCATAAACCATCTCACTGTTCCTGGAGAAAATACCCAGCATGCCTTGGGGGCTAGAGGGGAAGTCAGGTCACTCTGCAGAGACAGAGAAGGCAGGACCTTAGGAACATGTGTCTATTAAGGTATGTGGGTGGAGTGTTTGGGATTCCTATGCTAAGACCAGATTGGTCAATAAAAACCAAAAGAGTAGGTTTGGTAAGTCATACAGGAGGGGTCTTATCACTAGGAACACACAAGGGGAAGATGCTGGGAGTCAGAGAAGACTGTTGATCACAAGAGTTGCTGGGGATGTCATATCAGGAGCTTACATTTGTTTGCAACTATGCAGGCTGTTACCAAGGGCATGTACTTGCATGAGGAGACTAACGTCGGTTTAAGCAACCAGTAGGCCAACTAGCCAAATGAAATGGATACTGGGGCAGCAATACCGTGGAATAACTTAGCTAAACTCTCAACAATGTTCCACTCTATATGGAATTTCTAAGGACATGATTTTCAATGGGAAAGTAAACAGAAATATCTGGAGTAGTATTGCTTAGCCAGAATGCTAAGGTTTTGGTTTTAACAGGATGTAGGGCTACAGCCATCTCATGGAGAATATTGTTCTCTGAAATTGTTGAGATAATGAGCCTGAACTAATAAAAATTATACTTAACATTATGGTGATACTTTCTGCAAAGCAAGTGAGTTAATGTTTGCTATTTATAAATATGTACATATGGTTCACAGCATCAGCTCCCTGTTAAAACCCAAAGGGAAGACACAAATGCATTGACACTCATGTCTAAAGAAGTGCTTAATTATATTTACATGGGCTCCAGATAATGAAAAGCATATCATTTATTCCTTTCTCTTTTCAGGCATAAACCATCGTATGTAGCTATCCACTTTTACTAAGGTTTTCCTTATGGCAAGTGTTTCCAATCTGTACCATGTCATTGGTCTTCAAATATCTTATACTTTTCCATATTGCCAAATGTTAGAAATGATATGTATTTATTTATAAATTTGAATTTGAGACTTCAATCCTTCCTTTTGTTATGTAAATTAAATTTATATCTAAAGTTAACAAAAGCAGACAGGCCTTAATATCTTATAAAGGTATGAGATGAATTTTCCCTTAATAGAGAACTATATTGAGTTATGAAAGCAAGTAAAAAGCAAGGAAATATGATAAATTTGCCTATGGATCACTCTGATATAGGAGATTTATAATAGTTTTTAAAAGAGAAAATAGAGCCCTATTTGAAAAGAAGACCTGTAAGCACCTCCCAGTGCTTTCTTCCCAATCTTGTTCCCATTCGTAGGCAACACAAAAATCAAAATTCTATTCCTTGAAGTGTGTAGCTCTGAAAGTGGGCAAATGAAGTGGTGATACATGGGAAATGTTAATGCATCGATACTACGATAAAGTAAATAGATCTGTGCACTGTGCAGGTTCTACCGAAATTGCCTGCTTTAAATATGATTAGACTGGAAAGAAATCATATGGAAGCTATAGACACTTATAAATAGAAGAGCACACAAATTTGAAAAAGGACTAAGAATATATTTTTTAAACAGACGAGTGACAGAAAAATTCCCTGAAGTGCCTCCTCTGATAAAAATTAGAACCTTATGCTAACATGAGCTTAAGATCTCAAAGATGTGATGATGGGGCAGCTGAATGAGATGAAAATAGAGATTTCAGTGCAATTAGAAAACAGAAGACACACAGAAGAGTCACTAATAAAAACTGAGTCAAAGCTAAAGGGGTTCTTTATATTATTACAGGAAGTGTGGAGGAAAAATTGGAATAAAAAATTGGAGAAACGAAAAATGATATGGAGAGACCAACAGTACCCAGTTTAATAAATGATATACAAAATCGTTATTTATGTGTAATAGAAGAAAACCACCTAAAATGAAAACAAAAGTATATCACAGAGCATATAAGAATGTAAATAGAAACCTTAAATTAAATATATACCCTTATTAATTATAAAAAGTAACTGATAGAGTTAGAAAATGTCATATAAAAAATGCTTATGACCCACAGGAAAAGAATGAAGTTACTTCTAATTTTCCACAGCTACATTCAATGACAAAAGACAGTGAAACGCTGCCTAAACTAAAGGGTGACCCAAATGAATGATCCTCGGTTAACTTGTCAGAAGAGACAGAAATTCTCAATGTGAAAGAACTGGAAGAATCTCTCTGGTTGTTGGGAACATGCTTGTTCCCAACCCTGTCTAAATCTCAGGCACTGTTCCTTCTAATCTTTTCAGGTGCTTCTTTCAGTATTAGGGTATTTTCCTCACACAGGTGCTGATTTATACTCGACTGAATACTCTGGAGGTCTTTTGCTGTTTTTTCCTCTCCCATACTCTTCCTTGTGAATTCTCACTGTGTTATGTTTCTTCGTCTTACAACCCTATCTCCTTACCTCAAGTAGATTTCCAAAGACTTCCAGATTCCACCTTCCTGAACCAAGCCCTATAAACATTCTCTAGGCAATACATTGGGACCATCATGAGGCTTCCCTTGTCTATCTCCTTTCTCTCATTGTTCAAGGTCCTTCATTGTCTAATATCCAATGACATGAGACATTCATCTTTTGTCCATTTTAAAAATTCAGGTGGATAAGTAAATCTAATATCTGTTACTCCATATTGGCCACAAGAAATCAATCGTAGAATCAAAGATAACTTACATGTTGTGGCACTACCACCCCACCTAATTTTTTCCCACAGAGTAAGAATGAAAGGAAAGAGAACAGGTAGAAGAAAGAGAAAGTTATTTTCTCCATTCCACTAAACTGCCGATACTCAATGGTTGTGAACACTTCTCTTACCAGCTTCAGAACTTGTGGAATGTAGACAGAATGTGGAACAAGATAGTGCACTTCTGTCATGTTTATTGTCTACATATCCCCCGTTGTTAAGTTTTTACTAGGTGGGAGAAAAACAATATCGTCTGTACTTTGTAGACAAGAAAATAGATAATTCATTCTACCTATGACTTCATAATTATTAAAGTGACCGTATGATTATTGTGACAATTGTGAAAATAATCAACTTTAAGAAGGTCAAGAAATTGTGAACATTTTATACTTACTATATTCTCATCATGGTCATCATTTACCATGTTTGGATGTATGCCCTTCTGGGAACCAAAGAACATATGAAGCTACAGTCTATCTAAGTGGATTTATGTTGCATTTACATAAAATTGTCATATATTCTTTGACAGCTACATATCACATAGGGAATATCCACAATTTTTAAAAGAGACAATTTTTGTTGTTCTTGTTGATTTCCTGCAACCATTATTATCTCCTCTTTTCCTGTTTCAGTGTATACATTATTGCCTCTCCTTTCACCAAATTTACACCCCAAAGGTTGCATTTTTCGTTAACTGCATTTCATATTTGTTGAAACAAATATCCCTGAAACATCAAAAAATGTATGAAATGTTGTACTCATTGATACAGATCAACATAATTGTAGTTAGTTAATTAAAACCTAAATTTGGTGATGGCTTAGACTCAATGAAATATATGTGCTAAAGTCTCTTTCAGCAACATAAAGGAGGGAATCAATTACTTACAGTGAGTGGTAGCACTGCTGGAATGGATTTTTCACATGTGAATCATCCATTCATTAGTAAATTTGACCCAGAATACATTTATTCCTAAGTCATTAACTGTATATTGGTGCGAGAAACATACAAAATCTGTTAAAAATACTGCAGAAATCTCAAGTCCTATAAGTTGTGGAATAGAAGGTAAAAGTTCTTCGTATTGAAATGAACTACTGGTATGACTGGAATGATAGAATCCTGGACTGTATTAGCAAAGAAGCAACATTAAAGTAAAAGTGACAAAAGACATTCAGAGACATCTAACCATTGTCATTTAATTACAAGTTACAGAGTTCCCAGGAAATATATAGATAGGCCTATCACAAATACTTTTTATCACTGTACTTGAAAATAGTTCATATTATGGAATATGGAGACTTAAAAGAGCCAATCACGAGTCTGTGTCCTCAATTTCCATACCTGAGTCATTTCCCAGACTCAATGCCCCATCAACAGAAGGGAGTTTATTCTTGGGAAAGTTCCCTGTGCTATGAATACAGATACTTAAAATAAATCTACCCCCTAAATTTGGCAAGATAATACTAGGATAACTTATCAGGTTTACTCTTAACTGGAGAAATGAAAGTCTCCTAGTAATTTGGAAATGATTAGATCATGAATCTGAGCTAATACTAATCTTTGAGGACACAGAAGAAAATTGTTTTCCACCAATTAGAACAGAATCTTATGAGTCTCATATGATAAATGGAGTTTCAGTCTGAGACTTTCACAAAATGATGTTATTTTATTTGCAAAATTATCCTGTAATTACTTACTCAGTTTCTGAGAGTACAATCAAAATACAACTATCAGAATGTCCATATTATGCCATAAAATGTGACTTCTTAATAGATTCTTGATTTAATGAGAAATGCTGATTCTCTTAAATATCTACCCCCTTCCAACTCTCATTGCTTCTAGAACTATGAACAGATGCAAACATTAGAAGGCCCCAGGAAATAGTTTCAAAGTGTAACTAAGACATGGTATTACGCTCACCAAAAGAATTGCAAGATATCCTCATTCTTTTATTGACAGAAAATTAAGTAACATATAGTAGAATGCTAAATTAGGACCAAAGGACTATAATCCTAGATCACTTCAAATATTTTATTTAGACTACCATCCTGGACCTTTTGGTAGCCTTCATTACATGAAGCTATGATGCTAGAACTTCCCTGTATATTACAGAGGAAAGTATCCAATGGCTAGAGTGGATATATTTGCATGACTGGCTCAACCACCTTTAATGAAATTCTAAAGGCATCCCTCATTGAGGTTTTTGGAAACACATTGTGGTAGCTGTTCTCTGCAGGCCAAGAATGACTGTGTGAGTTACTCACATCTATGTAGGCTCCTTGAATGAGGTGGAGATGAGGTAATCACAGAGTATCAGAGGAGAGTTAGTGACATTTTCCTGCCAAAAACAAGGTGGGCATGGTTAGTGTAATGAACAGTAGTACGAAAGTACTAATCAGAAGGGATTAATGCAGAGAAATCTTACGTGGTAGCCAGTTTATCATAGTGTCCCTAGAAATAAAATAGCTCTTTAGCCAATAAAACTGTACTGATTTGCATAAGGGAAAAATTATCCACATCTGTCAAATATAGTAGAGCCAGTAGAGTTATTGCCCCTACCACATCCCCAGAAATGACTAAAATTGCAGATTCAGAATCCCTTGAATAAAAGTGGAAGCTGGGTCCCCTAAGGAAGAACCCTACCATAAGCCAAAAATGTTCACTGTAAATATTCCTTCTGGTCTTCCCAAAGGGGACATGTGGCCATTTTCTCCAGCAATTGAGGAAAGGAAAATGCTATAAATTGTTGGGTTACTGGTTGCAATTGTTGGGTTACTGGTTGCAATTCTTGGTGTTACAACTACTCAATATAGGCCACATAAAGATTTATGGTGATAAGATTATAAATGGAATTTCAGCTCAGGTCCATTTCACAGTGAGTTCAGTGTGGTCCTTAACATGCACCCCATAGTTAGTTCCCTAGTTCCAGAACATATAATTAGCATAGACAAATGCAGCTACGGAAAGAATTTCCATTTTTTAAAATAGAATCTCTATTCTGTTTCACTGACCTATAAAATAATGTATATTAAAGTGGGGAAAACCAAGCAAAATGGCCTACCGGCTTCTTTTCTTCTAGGCCATTTTCTCAGCGTTGCATTTCTTGAGGTATTTTAGAAATTAGTGTCATCAAAAGACTTGAAGAGCATGGATTATTATCCCCACACATTTAAAATCAAGCAACTTACTTGGTTTCTACAGAGGATAGAACGGTCTTGGAGAATGATAGTGGATTGTCATAAATATAGTCAAGTAGCAATTCCAAATGCAATTGTTCTAGATATTTTTTTTTTTACTGTTATTTTCTGAAGCAAATCAATGAGAGGTCCTGACACCTGAAATGTACTCATTAAACTGTTGAACTCTTTTTTCTCTCTACTATTCCTCTTAATAAAGACTAACAGAAGCCACTTTCTTCGACTTGAACAGGATAGTTTTCAATCAATCCCAGGGGTATATAAATTCTTCATACCTCTGCTACGACCTCTTTCACAGAGATCCTTTTGCTCATTTTACCACTCTGGTCTCCTATATGGATCATGGTATGCAATGATTTCCTTTGTAAGAAGTAATGATATTTACAGTGGTGACAACATGCCTCCCCACTACATGGGATACCATGCTGATAAGACTTAGAGAAAAGGAAATAGCAAATAACACAGACACCCTTTGTAAGTTGTTGCATCTGGTGCCCCCTCCCACACACACACCCCTACTGGGAAAGATATATAACACCAGTATACATCTTTTGATTTGGGAGGCAACATATATCAACCCATTTGCATTTGGAAGCAACATATATCAACCCAGTTACTAAGCAAACTGAGAGGTTGCTGGTTTTGATTAAGACCCAAATCAGAAGAAAGCTTTCCAACAGATCCAGACTTCTCTGCTCCGCAGTACCCAATAGTTCCTGAAGTATCTGTGATAGCTGAACATGCTCATGGAAACTCTGGCAAGATCCTGTCTATGAATTGCAGTGCAGAATTACAGAATTTGGGAACAAAGATATGCTGTCATATGAAACAACTTTTTTTAAATTTCCTTCAAAAAAAGCATCTGACTTTTTCTATGAGCCTGAGAAGAGATTGGCTGCTTGAACATATGCCACCAAACTAACATGCAACCTGAGCCACGCATCATGAACGGGACATTAATTAAGTTGCCCATATGAGGCAGTAGTAATCTATCATCAAGCTCATCCATCCTCATGGCTTTAATATGTTTGATGAGTAAGTGATTCTGCCTCCCTTGCTTAAACTCCTACTGAATACATACCTCTTCCCCAACCTATGGCTATAGCTTCGAGGAGAGTTCCCCATTACCAGTTAAATTTTACCAGCAAAAAAATAAAATCAGGCCAGATTTTCAGATGTTTTATGCAATATTCTGACTTACTTGAAAGTAAATTGCTGCATCTTTATAACCTTACCCTGCAGAGATTCTGAAGTATAGTGGGGAAGGAAAATCCTTCCAGGGACAGACATTTAAGCAGGGCATCTGGTTGTTTATCTTACCTAGAACAAGAGAAGGTAAAGAATTCACATCTATATTGATTTATAAGCTGTAGCTAATAGTTTGGCTGGATGGTCAGGGGCATGGAAGAAACACTCTTGGGCAATTGATGAAACGACCACCTCAAACAGGCACAGGATTGAGGATATTTCTGCTTCAGTTAAATGCTTACCAATTGTAAGCATTGCAGAAAAAAAAATCAGTTATCAGCTGGACAAAATAATTAATTATAAAGATGTCAGTCAGGTTCTTTTCTGGATCCCTTTTCTTGTCTAACAGACATTTTGAGCAACTTGGCCATAAAAACAGGAATGCATGTTATGCACAAGTTTAGCAGTTGAGATTTCCATTTCTCAAGCCGATATGGCTCTAGCCAGTGTTGAATCACCAACTTAAAAATAGCAGAAACCAACACGGGCCTCCAATAATTCTCCATTCCTCCAGAGTAGCAGCCTGGTGGCAGATTGTTACATGGATCTTTCCCAACAAGGGGGTGGGGGAAGGGGAGAATAATACTTCTGTGAAAATCACCATCCTTTGACTTAAAATGTCTTATTCACTACCATGTATCCCACATATCAGTACTTCTGACAAAGGACCTCATTGTAAAGCAAATGCATTAAGACCTGTGACTATGGAATTTACTGGTCTTACCATGGTTCCCAATACTCTGAAAAAAAAATAATAATTTGGTAGAATAGAGGAATGCCCTTTCAAAGTTTCATTTATGATGTCATCTTGGTGACAAAATTTTGTTAGACTACAGAAATGTTCAATTGGGTGTGGTATATATGTATATATGGGTCTAAGTATACACATATATATGAGAACAGTGATCAATGTATTGTGAAATTCTTCCTATTCATGGGATACACAGGTATAATTGAAATGGTAGAAATAGTAGTGGCTACTCACTTTACTACGCTTTATTATACACTAGCCAAATTCTGCTTCCCACCCTGCCCTTTAGCTTTTGCTGGTTAGAGGAAAGTCACCAAGAAGCGTCAGGACTACATTTAACTGGAAACTGAGATGCCACTTAACCACTTTGGGCTCCTCACTCTGTTGAGCCAGCAGACAGAGAAATGTTTACTGTATTGGCCTCAGTGATGAATTCTTACTATCAAAGACAAATTGGGTTGCTACTACGCAATGTGGGCAGGGAGAAATACACTTAGAATCAGTATATTCTCAAGGAGAACTCTCACCTCTCTAAAGCTTGTGATAAGATTAAAATTTAATAATATATTAAAGAGATGACCGCTTAATGACACAAACTATGCAGGAATAAAGGTTGTCACCTCATCAAGGGAGGATCGATCACAAATATTTGGTGTGCTTGCTGAGAACAAAGCAGATATGGAAGATTCCCTGAAAGAAAGAATTTCTAAATACCCGCTATGACCATTTGAACAGGTTTTTGTTTTTTGCTTTGTTTTTTTTTTTTTTTTTTTAGATTTCATTTATTTATTTGAGAAAGAGAGAGCGCGCGCGCACAAACAGGGGAAGTGGCAGAAGGAGAGGGAGAAGCAGGCTCCCTGCCGATAAGGGGACCAACCCCAGGACCCTGAGATCATGACCTGAGCTGAAGGCAGATGCTTAATTAACTGAGTCACCCAGGTGCACTCCTTTTTTTGTTAAGATTTTCATTTGAATAGTTGAAGAAATAAGGATTGATGAACATATCCTGCTTTGTTTGATGTGAAAAATTACTTGCAAATATTAACCAAATCTTTTGTATTGCCCCTCTCTTTTGTTATCAAAATAAAGTATGGTAAGAGTGGTTAACACTGTATCTCAATATTCAATTTCAAAATATTTAATATTGCTATTTAATATTAAATGGGAGTTATACATCAGCTAAAAGATGAATGTTATTCGAAAATGAATAAAGTAGGATGTTGTAAATACTCTTTGGGGAAAGGGTTAGTATGTCCTTATTGTCTAAGCACTAGTTGTATTGTGTTTGGTGAGAACATGGCATTGCCAATGTTTTTGTTAAGTTAAACACTGAATATGAATACTGAGTTCTTATCTTTGTACCATTGCTCAGCTCTTAAGCCGAGTACATTCTCTAAACTCATTTCTATATAATCCAGGTTAGATTTTTGTCAACTAGTTGGTGCTTTAAGAGATTTGAAAAGCAGAAGTGGCCAATATCCTCAGAAATTTATGGTTATTAGAAATGATGAGGCTATAGAGACAGCTAGCTAGCATGCAGGTCCCGGCATATCCTTGCTCTCCTTCCTTCCATTCTACCTTCAGGTCTCAGAAGTGGCAGCTCAGCAGAGGCAGTGGCTTCCACAGAATTCTCCATGAGTTCCCCCCCTTTGTAGTGCTATGTCATGACACACTTAATGTCTCTTGAAGTTTTCCATGAATTCTTAATTGCCCATCTGTTCCACGGCTTCAGGCTTTCCTGGTTGCTTTTTCTGATCTTCTAACTCTTTGAAACGTTTGCTTCCTAAACACTAATACACATTTTAACCCCCTCATTCACATAGTACTTGGGTCACTCTATTTCTTTTATTGATAGAGAAGAAGAGATTGTTAATTAATAATAATATCTGTATTATAGCATTATTTTGTGCTACTTATACTACGTTCTGCCAATTTGTCTTACCTTTGTAACTGGCTTATGAATTTACTGGACAAGCAGACAAAGAGTCCCTTAATCCTAAGACTAAAGCATTATATGCATTGTTTTATATTGTCATGCATTTATTTGATTTTAAATAACATCAATATATAGAACATTCAGAAATCTCTTCTCAAGCACAGACAATCCCCCTGAACCGCGGAAGTGTGCACCTGATTTGCAATCTCCAGTGGTATAACACACAGGCATCTTAAAGTTCACATAGCCGGTGGTGATCTTCTCCCAAGGCTTCTGCAGCAATTTTCTAATGTCCATTGAAAGCATATCCATTCTTTTAATTATTCAGGCCAAAATCCTTGGTGAGTTCAATAAATCTCTGTTTCTCGGATCATATAAGAAGTCTGCTTGAAAATTCTATCCAATTGACTTGTAAGATATCCGGCACTTAGGCACTTCTCTTTAGCCCCGACCTACAGTCCAGTCCTTTTCAATTCCCTCCCTGTTATTAAAGTAGGAACATCTTATCTGGTCTCCTAGTCTTTCCTTCGAGCGCATTTCAGTCTGTTCTCAACAAAGCGGTCTTCGAGACCGCTGTTAAAACATAGCTGAGCATGACACGCCTCCGCTAAAAACCTCTGTTTCTCATCCCACTTTGAGAAGAGTAGGTTCCTTATCCTTTTGACATTTCCTACTCATCTCCTACTCATGAAGCAACACTTCAGTGACGTTGACCTCATCACTGTCGTTTGACCAGAAACACTGCTGTCTCAGGCATTTGGCTGACTCTCCCCCCAGATACATGCAGGGATAGCACTGTCATTATCTTTTAGGTCTTCACCAAAAGTCACCTCTTGTATTAGCCCTTCTCATAACCCCATGTAAAATTTTTAATATTCACATGGCAAAAATCTCATGTAGAAACCCCACACTCTATAATATATATTACTATCTAGCATAATATGTATTTTACATAGGAATCTTACTTATTTTTGATGCTCCCTATAAAATGTAAGGTCCCCAAAACAAGGATTTGTCTCTTTTGTTTACTGATAATTTCCAGCACCTAGAACAGGACAGGATACACAGTAATCATTTGATGTATTATTAAATATATTGTTAAATACATATACGTTTGTATAATCAATTGAATAACCTTATTATTTAAGACATAAATTATAATCTTTTTTAAAAGGTTTTTATTTATTTATTTGAGAAACAAAGAGAGAGAGAGGACACAGAGGGAGAGTGAGAAGGAGAAGCAGGCTCCCCGCTGAGCAGGGAGCCCGATGTAGAGCTTGATCCCAGGACCCTGAGATCATGACCTGAGCCGAAGACAGACTGAACCACCCAGGCGCCCCCGAAATAAAATATAATTTGAATTAGGTAATCTATGCAAGAAAAATGAATTTTAGATTTGTCTGAAATCAAATAGAAACCTAAAATATTTTTGTTAAATGAAATATGAATGAATGAGCAGCTTAAAACCATAAAGAGATCTTTCTTCAAATGTTTTATGTAAGCCTGACTCTTTTTAAAAGTTCTTTCTTTTGCCTTTGGCCTCATATAAGTATATACTTAACTTAAATATGGGCCAAGTAGTTTTTAATAGTTCTTCTTAAAAAGAGATCAGTAAGACAGATAAGGGCTCTGTTCAAACTGAAATAAGTCCTTTATCATAGTACTACTTGACATCTCTTAGGAAAGTAATTTAATAATTTGACCTTAAAAAATAACTCCAGAAAGTCTGTGATATTTACTCACACTAAAGTATTCTGAATATATTCAACAAAGTGTGGCACAAAATTATCATATCTACTATTTAAGTTACCCCATGTATTAAAAACTATTAATTTACATTTTGTCTTTTATAATGCAATTAATACCTGATTTTATACTAAGATCTTTGTTTATGACATTTTCTAGCTTACTTGTGGTATTGCATCTAAAGTTGGGTGTGTTTTTTTGTTAAGTTTTCTCCTTTAAAATTTACCAAAATTATGATGAAAAGGCCACGAATGACAAATACATGTATGAAATAACGCTTATCCTCATTTATCATCAAGGAAATTCAAAAAACAATTGAGATATCAATACATGCCCATTTAAATGACTAGAAGAAGAAAACCTGACAGTAGCAATTATTGGTATGAATGTGGAGCAACAAGAGTACTCATTCATTGCTGTTGGGAATTTAAATGGTAAACTTATTTCATAAAGCAATTTGGAAGTTTTTTATAAAGCCAGTCCTCCAATATAACTCATTAACTGTGTTTCTAGACACTCAACTGATTTAAAAACTCATGAACACACACACACACACACACACACACACACACAAAACAGTCCACAAATGTATATAGCATCTTTACTCATAATTGTCCCAAACTGGAAGTAACCAATGACCTTCAATAAGTGAATGGAAAAACAAACTCTTGTACAGCAGTAGAATGTGATACTATCTTACTATAAATAGGAATTTGCTATCTTGCTATACAAAGACACGGATGATTCTTAAATATATATTTTTAAGTCAGTAAAGCCAGTATGAAAAGACTACATGCTGTAAGATTCCATCTATGTGAAGTTCTAGAAAATGCAAGATAAGAAAGACAGAAGTTCCCGGGCATTTGGGGAGAGGTGATGTCAAATAAGTCTAATTGACAGGGTGTTTCTTTAGGGTGATAAAATATGCTGTATGATACTGTAGTCATGGGTACATGATACTATGTATGTATTGAAACCATAGAAATTTACAGCACAGAAAATATGTCTTAATGTATTAGCATTAAATATATATGCTTAATTATATATATAACCTTATACAATGTGTAATATGTACATACACACACACACATATATGAGGTTGACTGCTCCCAGGAAGGAATGCAAACTCTGAAAAAATAATCAAACCATATTGCTAATACATTAAAGACATGACTGCAGGTGAGTGAAAAATGCATTGGCCTAAGAAACTTTGGAAATAAGTCTCATCTGACAAACCAATGTTAGAAGGAGCTGTACCTAGTACTATACTGTAGTTGATGCAATGTTAATGGCAGCACAGGTTAACAATTCTGGTAACAGTATAGATACACACTGGGATTAAAAAGGTAAGTAAATGCAAGGTAAATGGAGGGATTCAGGATTCTCAATGCTGATACAGGAGATTGCAGATAAACAAGGGGGAAAAGCTAAGATGACTCATGTGGTAATGGAATAGATTTGGAGACATCAGCGTGAACTCATATTTAGCTTAATATACATAAAAATTGATTTATAGATAGATGTAGATCTTTGTATACAGAGATAGATCTACATACATAGATAATTGATAGATTTGAAGATCTATCTAAAAGGACACAGGCACGGTGTGTTTCTACCAAGTAATAGAGAACTCAGAAGAAGAAAAAGAGATAATTTTAAGGTAAGAAACCTAACAAATACTACCTCAGCCAGGTGATTGAGGTTAATATCAACAGTGATACGTCAGCCTAATATTATGTAGCCTCATGATAGGATTAGAAAACCCTTTTCTTGGGGTGCCAGACTGGTTTAGTCAGTAGAGCATGTGGTTCTCAATCCCAGCGTCCTGAGTTCAAGACCCATGTTGGGCGTGGAACCAACTAAAAAAACCCCAAAAATACTTTTCTTTTGTGGTCTTCCTCCCCAAAACACATAAACAAGTATAATTATGAGAAAAACATCACCCAAATCCTTCTGAAGGACGTATTTCAAAATATGTGACCAGTTGGACTTAAAATCATCAAGGTCATTAAAAACAAGTCTGAGAAAGGACCACAGCCAAGAGGAGGAGTCTAGGTTGACGAAACTAAATATACTATAGTTTTCTGGGTAGAAGCCTGGAATAGAAAAAACACTATGTAGAAATTGAGTAAATATGAATATGTATGGACTTGTCTTAATAATTTTTTTAAACTAACAAAAATTTTAAAAGCTGAATCTAGAGGAGGTGTCAACAAATGTGAAAAGGGAAAATATTTCCCAAAAAGCATTAATAAATAGAATAAAAGTGTTTATATTGTGTAGTCTTTTTAATTTCTCATACTCTGATACAGATTAGATTTTTATACCTTTTTAACCAAGTACATGCAAACTGTTATATATGCCATAGAGAACGAATTACATAATGGTAATTTTAATAAGCTATTTTAATAAGTAAAAGAAACAGCAACATACTGACTGTATTCTTACTGAAAGTATACATGTGGTTAGCAATGTCTGAAACAAGACCATTTTTAAAATTATAAGAATTGATTTGGGGGCACCTGGATGGCTCAGTCGGTTAAGCATCTGACTTTTGATTTTAACTCAGGTCATGATCTCAGGGTTGTGAGAAGGAGCCCCAGGTCCAGTTCCCCCTCAGCATGGAGTCTGAGATTCTCTCCCTCTGCCCCTCCCCCTGCTTGGTCGCTCTCTCAAATAAATAAAATCTTTTTTAAAAAAGAATTTGAATAATTATGCTTAAAAGATCATCCTAATGTCATTTGAGAAAATCGTATTATGTTAAAGATAAACTGAAAATAAAATATCTAAAATATTATAACTTCCTTTTCTCACCTTTGAGTTTTCCTGTGTTTTAATAGGTATTCTTAAATGTTGGCAATAGCATCAACCAATACTAATTAGAGTGGCTGAAGATGTTATCTGATTCTCTTTCATGTGGATGGCTCATAACTGCCTCTTATTTGTTAGACCTATTACTTTGTAACAATTTTAAAAACAACTTTAAAACCTCTCCCCCAGTAATAGCATTAAACAGCACTACATTTCCCACTGAAAGTTCAAAATGCATTTATTAGTCAAAGTTCATTGTCCCTACTGAACACGTAAAATCTCTTGAAGTTTTCACAACGTTTTGTTAATAGTTCTATAAAACATCTAAAACTGTAGAATTTTTAAATTCATTTTGCTCGTAAGAGAAATATTTTACTCCTTCCTATCTGCTGCCACATATAGTTGAGCTGTAAGTAAAACGTCTTGCAGGGTTCATGAACCCAAAGATGAATACGTTCAGGAACATGGACAGAACAATCTCAGAATTCGGGTGGATTCATAGAGGGTCTTCACTCAGCTCTGTGATATTCTTTTAATAATTTCCTTAGAAATCAAAGATGGTAAACAGGTTTTTCAATTTAATGTCTATGCAGATAACCATAGCTTAGGAAGCAAAACTCTTGAAAATGCAAGGGCTACTTCCAAACATATCTGGCAAATCACTTCCCTACAAAAAATTTTCAATTACTTCATTAAATCATTTGCAGGTTGCCTGGTAATTAATTTGGTGATTGTCCAATTCCATTCTAATTTGTTCTGCTTTAGCACTATGCTGCAGAAAGCATGATTATCATTTTGTGTGCTGAAGAGGAGACAAATGCATGTGGATCCTTGTGGATCAAAGACCGGTAAAAGCTCCACTTTGAAGTTTTCTGCACTGTGGGTGTCTAGAAGAGACTCTTGTAAGGGCTTTCCCAGGTCTTCTTGGTACAATAGCTTCCTTCCATTTCGATTACTAAAATTACGCAAGGTCAAAGAAATCACAATCCGTTGCCCTAGAGAATGTAAGTCTTTCCTGAAAGATGAGCACACACAAAAAAGCATAAGCTCTCTAAATAGGTGTAACAATGCAAGCTAAAGTGCTTATTACTATTGTGTATAAGATATTTTATACCTATAGTAGTAGGTACAAAATCTGATGTTGAAGTACCTTCAGCAGAAAAAAATTATCTGACTTTGTATGGTCACATACAATGTATGTGATACAACGTATCACAACACAGTAAACTATTAGGATAAGAATGCTTTCTCCCTTTACACATCAGTCTTTGGATGAAACCAAAGAGAGAGCCAAATTATGTAATGTTAAGCGTAAACAGAATTTTTGGAAGCACATGATGAGTACTTGCAAAATGTCCAGGAACTAAGTGAGCTCTAGCATGCGTCAAGTCATAAACATCAAGATCTCCCTGGCTGGGATGTTATTGCTGACATCACCACCATTGTCATTGGACACTATGGCTACTTTGAACGTTTCCTCCTTCTGCCTCTGGACTCTCAGGTCAACCAACAAAACTGTGAACTATTAAACTCCAACTGACCTTGTATTTTTGTTACTTTCTCAACAATCAACTATCAAATGGAGTGTCCATTGCCCAAGCCTCACGCACATGCCTATAGGTTAAGTTACTAGAGAAGGAGGGGAGTAAACATATATTTTCATTTAACGTATATCGTTGGAAGACTTTCTCCCAACAGTAAAGGTGTTTAGAGGTTGTTTGACAGGATATTTCTGATTAACACTAGAGTTCACTACTTTCACTGTTCAAGAAAGGCATGCATGTTTTCCACCACAAATACACTTAGAGAAACTGGTGCTGACACCAATCGCAATGCAAGTGTCCTAGAAGATATTGCACAGGAAATAATTTTATTCTTTTGAATATATCAATTTATTTCAAGACAAAATACTTTTCCTTGAATTTGATCAAGCCATAAGTTAATTTAACCATTTATTGAACTTTCACTACAAAATTAATCCTCCAAGGCACTTGAGTCATCATTCTTCATTTTATTAAGTCTGGTATTGATCAGATTGACTATATGGAGGTTTACATTGGGACCAATATAAAATCAGATGAATTATGGGATTAATTAGAATGGAATATTTTATTCTCATACAAATGTTTGAATTTTAATGTCAGGTTTTGTTCAGTCAGTATATAATATTTCTTTTTTCATAAGCAGAAAATATTTCACATGGTAGTTAGATGTATTCCATCTGTATTCCTAGATTAGATGCTTTCTGAACGATTTCTTGAATGCTGTAAGCAGTTCTTATTTTTAAACCTTAGCTGATTGTCAGTTATCTTTGATAGAATAAACATCCTCAGGAACTCCATGGAGAGAGAAAATAAATCATATTGAAAATCCACTTGAATTCAAGAAGTAGGTTAAACATATCTGTCTGCCTACAATCTGTATTACAGAGTTCAAATATAATCCTGTTGCAAAAACTCCATAATGTAATAGACAAAATGGATTTTTTTAACTCATAAAACACAAACACACACTTTGTATAGTCATTATAAGGAAAACAGTCATGTCAGTAAGACAAAATAATATTGCCAGAATCCTGAAGGACTGC
Source organism: Ursus maritimus (assembly GCF_017311325.1). Lineage (NCBI taxonomy): Eukaryota > Metazoa > Chordata > Mammalia > Carnivora > Ursidae > Ursus > Ursus maritimus. Next base: position 20,704,433 of record NW_024426552.1, read on the forward strand.
CATATGCCTTTTATCACAGTTCCCTCCCCTCTAAAGTTAACCACTATCCCAATATTTCTGGCGAACACTTTCTTGCTTTTGTCTCTTATGTTTGTGCCATGTATTGTGAGTATTATAGACTCAGAATTTAGTATGGGGTAAGTTTAGTAAAGTCTTTTAAGTAAATGTAACTAAAAAGAATACAGTGAAAATAAGAAATACGCTGAAGAAGATAATAAAGTTCTGAAATTTGTGTAGAATGATTTGAAGTTCAGAGTTCCAGTTGGTACTTTAAAGAAAATTCTTCATTAGCAGGTGAAAAACAAGCAGAAGATAGCAGGTTTTATCCCTCTTACTTTCAGTTGTTAGGGGCTGAGTGGGAGCATTTGTTTTGTTCATTTCCTTCATTTTGAATGTAAACTTTGTGCTAAATTTTAAACGAAGTGCTAAGAATTGTCTAATATTTTAAGCTATATTCAACCCAAAGTAACTAAAATATTCATGAGTCTAGAGATGGGAATGGATGATTATCTGAGAAAATGAGATAAAAGGAGACCAGAACTAAAAATGTACACATTTCACACATACTTAAATATTGATTACATTAAACTTGTAGTAGTAAACGATGTACTTTATCTTTTACGTTTTCATTGACTTTGACCTCTGTTGCAGAATGTGGAATACAATGGATTTCCTGGGTGATCAAGTAGCCTAGCTAGTAAGCAATTCATCTCTGACTTGACCTCTCAGGCTGGTGAATATTTAGCCAACTTGTTTTTTCTTCTTCCCACACTAGTGCAGAGATTCAGTGATTGGAAATTTGCTTTCTGAAATCTTTGCTTAGATTCTGACATGTTTAACTTTCTCATTTCTTGTCCTCATATTGAAAGGGGAGTTCTTGCTCTCTTGTTTAATTTCAAGGTGGTATGATAAACTCAGATTTATGACTTTAATCTGCTTGTACCGAAATTGTGAGATCACATTTCAACCATATTGAAAAATTGAATTAATAAAAACATTTGTTTATATAGCCCTTTGGCCTCATGATCTGATAGACCTTTAAAAGTGTTACTTGAAGGGATATGTGAGCTTTATATAATCTTGCCAGAGAGAATTATACAATGATTAAAATTCAATAAATGTTTGCAACAGAGCTGGTTCTGTTCTTTCCCCTCCTTGAAGGGCAAAAAGGAAAGCTGTGAAGTCAAACAAGAGGAAGTAAACACCATAGAACACAATGTTTCTGTTATATTTAAGAATCTTTGGTCCAGCAAATAGAAATGCCAACTCCTGGGGCGCCCAGGTGGCTCAGTTGGTTGAGCATGGGATGCTTAATTTCAGCTCAGGTCATGATCTCATGGTCATGGTCTCAGGGTCATGGGATGGTCAAGCAGGGATACTTTCCCTTCTTGGGGCTCCGTGCTCAGCAGGGACTCTACTTCAAATTCTCTCTCTCTGCCACTCCCCCCACGCCCGCTCATACCTGTACACTTTCTCTATAAAATAAATAGATAAAACTTTAAACAATAAAAAAAATCAAAATTTAAGAAAAGAAAAGAAATTTCAACTCCTCCTTAAAACTGACAACCTGATTTTGTTGAACCTGGGACTGTTCCCCATGTCAACTTGACTCTCTTCATAAGGAACATTACAGTAGCAGCTGGATCCGTGTAGACTGACCTAGAATGTACATTTTGGCTATGTACTTTCCATTTATCCTTTTAAACTAAGATTAAAGCATTCTTTCCACCCAAAAGAAAGTGACCTCTCTGACCATTATAGGTTAAATAGAGTTAAATATCCTTTCTTGTACTTTTTCCCTTTTTTGAATTTATTTTTTTTTGACCAGTAATCATTTTTTATTTTTGCTGACTTTGCTTTTCTCCTTTTTTTTTTTAATTATGATGTTCTGTTAGCCAGCATATAGTCTAGCACCTCATTAGTTTTAGATGTAGTGTTCAACAATTCATTAGTACTCTTGCAAATGTTAATTAAGGGTATGGTAAGAAAGGATATCTAACACCAAGTGTTGTGATGAGTACTGGGTGTTAGATATCCTTTCTTATCAGACCCTTATTTAGTATTTGCAAGAGTTCATTTGGGGTCTAGAGGTTGACAGGGGACAAGAGTTCATTATAAACATGGATTTCACATATTTAAATACATAAAAGTTATAAATCAAGTTACCAACTATTATAACAAATCACATTCTGCCCACCTATCTTGATAAATATGTCAAGTCTTCATAAGTACAAATTGTGAACTTTTGATGTCTCAACGGTCTGGCCTCTGGCTTGTAGTCTACTCATTTTCTCTCCCCATCCTGGAGGGCCCTAGTGCCTTTACATGCGGGTGAACCGCCAGCCTGAAAATCCAGCTCCGTCTAAGCCCTTTATAACTAGCTGCCTCTCAGCCACTACCCAGGCCTTGTAGGTACACGTTCCTGGTGTATTTTGCCCTTAGGAGAAGTGATACCAATAGAAGATTATGCATATCTTGTATGTGTCCTCCTTGCTGTTGGGCAAAATATCTGAAATCAAATCAGAGAATGGACTAGAAGGGAGGATGCCGGCAGGACACACCGTGTAGGTCCCTAGCCATGGGGGTGGGATATTGCCAGAGGAGAGCCAGAGTGAGTAAGCTCAAGCTTATCTTGCCTAGGTCTAAAGACAGTAAGCCATCCTATTTTTTCTCTGACAGCAGAGGCTGTGTGTTATACAACTTTATATCCCCAGTGTTATTTGATGCCCAATAAGTTTGTTTTGTTTTCGTTATTATTACTGAATGAGAAATTCAACCACAGAGACATAATGTAATTGTGACTAAGGCCATCTAACTCCTGAATATCAAAAACAGAATTCAAATTCACACTCTAAAATCAGAGTCTTCTGGTTTCAGACTCCTTAGTTATTGTTTCACCCCAATTACTTCACAGGAAAGCATGGAAAAGGCGAACCATAAGGCATGTTAAGCAACCAGAGGCCTTATGTGTCACAGGATCCCAAATGAAGGAAATATTCGAGGAGCATGTGATAAGGGGGTATAACTTTATGGAGAAAGTATGATTGATTGGCGTAGACTTTTCCAAGTCTGTATAAAATTTACTTAAGGATGTAGAGAGAATTCTAAAAGGGAGGACAACCATCTCCTCATGTTATTTCCTTCATTTATCGAATATATAAAAGGAAGATGTATTTAAAGTGAATCCCAACTCAAAAGAAAAGGAGTCAATGTTTAATTGAGATAATAAAAATTGTCATAAAGTGTTCTTAATTAATTTGTATCTCCACAACTTTCTCAACAATAGGAATATATTTAAATTGAAATGTTTACAAATTATTTTGAAGACAAAGTCTCAGGTGAACCTATTCAAATCAGTATATTTAAAATATATTCCCTCTCCCCACACACATACACACATACACACAAAATACTCAATCTAGCAAGATCAATCTTTTTTTTTTATCTCATCCTCATGTTTAGGAAAATATTTGCAATGGATATCTATTTGTATGCATTGGGGATTAAAAATTCTCTCTCTTGTTTACTTGGATAAAAGCAACAAACAAATTATGGTGGCAACCGCAGGAGAACTTTGTTTTTATCCAAATTGTTGCGAAAAATCCCATTTCTGGGGAGACATGGGGTCTGCTTAAGTGTTTAACAGAACAGGACTTAATGAGAGAAAGAGGGATGATTCTTCTGTCTTGTGATAACGAGTCCTATTTGTCCCAATTTACAGCAGCAGGGGAGGGAAAGATGTCCCTAATATGCAAATAAACTATCCAGGTGCAGAGTGTGCATACAAAAAGATAAGCTGGGTAGTGGCTGAGTAATTACAGTAATTCAGAACATGTAAATATAACCTGTGGTCCAAAGAAACATAAATAAGTATAATAGAAATGGCACAATTAAGAAAATATGCCTTTGGGTTAAATAGCAGTACACATTCTAAACAAAAGACTCAGTTGCTCACAGGACAAAATCAAGGATAATGTGCTCATTTGAATAACAACTTTAAACCAAAGCCAAGTTAGGTGTAGCTGATTATTTAAGGTGGACAATTACATAATGCTCTATTCTAAGAATGTCTTTTTATGAACAAATAATTTATGCAATTGTTGTATATTGCCTTTAATTTCTTTGAGAAATAGTTATGAACCTCTCGAGCAGACTTGATGGAAATAAATTTTAGAAACAAGGGAGTAAAGTAGAAGAGCATCTCATTTTCAGGAGCACTACAACGTACTATCTGGCAATTAGTAAGCTACTTCTGCAAGGTTAATGTTAAGGTAATAGAATAAACAGACAATTAGACCTCCTGATTTTCCAAACATCTTTAGTTCTGTGACAAATTCTGAAGGGTATCGGCAATTATTAGAATACATTTGATTATTTAAAACCTTGCTATTTAAACCAAATGCATGCTCTATAGTGAATTCCCTAGAAATACTTCTATTTCATGTTTTAATAAATTTATGAGTTAATTTTTTTTCAAAGTAGAGCCTCAAAATAACCCACATTCAGATTTCCCCCACATGTAAAGCGATAGATAATATTCACAGAGCACTCTAATGTAGGGTCTTGAAAACAAGGGCAAATGCCCAGTTAAGATTACTTCAAGCTTTCTAGAGTAGCAGAGATATGGAGAAACTCATATAGAGAAAATCATCAGCATATGTTCAGAATTCCTTGTGCTCTGTAACACGGGTGTATATATACAGTGATATGGCAAGGCAGGACCTCCAAATCAAGGAAAAAGAGCACAACCATGAGTCTGTGGGATACTTAAGCTGAATAGGTATCAAAACAGTAGTGTCTCTCCTGCTAGGATTAGTGGCTGATGTTGTAGCATCAATACAACGTGGTAGAAGCCACATACTACCTTCTTTTTTTCAGTGTACTATCTGAGGTTAGGAAAGCATCAGTTCCTCACCTGGAGTAATCAGTGTTTTGATACCTAATCATGGCTGTGGACTAGAATTGGTTATTGTAAACAATGGGGTTGTGGTCAGCTTTTCAGAAGCCTTGAAGGGCAACGCATCTGATGTGAGTTCACTCTGAGCAAGCAAACCCTTACTCTCATATCACCAACAGCATTTATGTGTTGCAACACTCTGCATGTATGTATGATGATAATGGAAAAATGCAAAAGAAGAATCAAGAATATGGTTATTTCCTTCAAGGGGCATTCAATATTGTATAGAAATAAAGTACCTAGAAAAAAATTTACCACGGACAATTAGAAGAGTTGCGTGGAATAAACAATAGAAAAAGAAAATGTGAACATCTTTAAGGTTATGTGTAGTGGTTAGAGGAATATATAAATTAATAAATATCAATCACTGTAATCTCTTCTTTCTATAGGAAGAGTAAAAGCAGTGGTGTGCTACAGTCAGCTCATGTGGGCTTATGGGGGCTGATTATTAAATTTTCAGGTAGCTTATAATGAGCTATGATGAGAGTACTTATATCACAAGAATCAACAAATCCTAAAAGTCAGTTTCCCCTTTATATCCCTCAAGGCTAATTGTTAAATATTTAACAACACATTCATGAGTACAAGTCAGAGAGGAAATAGTCTGAAACTGATGCTGGAATTGATCGTTTTTTCCTTAATTCTCAATCTTTATTTAAGCAATTGAGGAAGTTTATTTAAATGATCTATGTAAATTAAATGGAATGTAATAAAATGGGGAATAATTAGTTTCCTTCAATAAGTCTACGATACTCTTTGATTAGAACTTATGTATATCCTGAACTGTAAGATAAAGTATGATGTTCATATGGATGGAAATATCATACTTTCCACAAAGCACAGCATATTTGACTAATAAGATTTTTAAAATAAATAATTATTGATTATCATTAGCAAGATAGTTATTGACATCTTTTGTATAGTAATGGTATGTGATGTGCTTTCCAGCCAAAAGAGAGTGTTGGAAAATTTGTAACACATCAAATATTTCATCCAATTTAATTGAACTGCTCTTTTCTTCTTTAATTTTCCTTAAAATTCTCTGACATTGCCAATCCAAAAATGGTGGGTAAATAAGGACATTTTATATCCATCATATTACTTAATTTTACAATTCCACCAGACAAGCCAGAATGAGAGTGATAGCCTACTTTCAAACGTTGTTGCTGCCAAGTGGTCCATCCACAGATTCAGAGAGAGAGTGGTGACTGAGTCTGTAGTTGTCAGACATCCGGTATCCTCACCTGAACAGGACAGAGGCTGAGGCAGGCAGAGACTAACAAGTTTTGCCTGACCCATTCTAGTTCAGGCCTCTCAAACATAGCAAGCGAACTCGTATTTTAATTGACCGTGATGTCCCTAACAGGACTTCTAGAATTTTGTCTACTTTCAACAAATTTCCCAAAGTCATTTCATAATGTTTATATAGTACTGACTACATTGTCCATTTAATATTCATGATGATTATATTTTGAGCTATTAGTTATAATTTGGGTGCTCATTATGAACAATATTCTAGTTCATATGTAAATTACTGTAAACAAGGAGAAAGAATTTGTGTTTAAAGTCCGCTAAGAATTTGTAATGTGTTACTAACTTACATTAAGATCTAAATAATAAATAAGTGAATGATATAGAGATAATTTTAAAATATTGATTGTAAGATATTTTTGGGTCTATTTCTTTAAACCATCTAGTATTAATTATTCCATTTAAAAATCATTTTAGTGATTAATTGCACAAGAGAGGCAAAAATAGGGAGCAATATCCCTATAGATCCATAAAAATTCTTATTTTTCTTCAGTTTCAAGCTGAAATTCTTAATTCCCTTCCAGTTTGTTTAGTCCTTTTAGAATCAGCTTAGTCAATATTTATGGACCAATAAATTGTGAACTCTGTGCTCTGCTAAGTCACAGACGTTCCTGCACTGGGTTATCACACGTCTGGGTTTTCTTTGACAGTCCAGTCTATGCCTTATTTCCTCACATGATGATAAATAGCCACCTTTTTACTCTCGCCCCAGTTTTGTCTGATAAATTATACCATCACCCCATATATAAGGGGCTTTATATATGTACTTTTTCACTTTGTGCAGTTGTACATTTCAGATTTTTTTTTCCTAATCCTATTCTAAGCCAGGAGTTTAAAAGCAAATGAGCAGCAGTGTATGAAACACCATATATGTTTACTTATAAAATAGTAAATAATAATAGACTCAGAACGCATAATTCTTCTTTTTTTAAAAAAGTTTTATTATGTTATGTTAGTCACCACACAGTACATCATTAGTTTTCGATGTAGTGTTCCATGATTCATTGTTTGCGTATAAAACCCAGGGCTCCATGCAACGCCTGCCCTCCTTAATAGCCGTCACCGGGCTAACCCATCCCCCCACCGCCCTCCCCCCTGAAACCCTCAGTTTGTTTCCCAGAGTCCATAGTCTCTAATGGTTCGTCTCCCCCTTTGATTCCCCCCCTTCATTTTTTCCCTTCCTTCTCCTAATGTCCTCCATGCTATTCCCCTTAGGTTCCACGTATGAGTGAAACCGTATATAACCCACAGAATGGAAATAAGTCATAATTCTTTATATAAACAGCAAGTTATAATATTCCTTTAGAAATTTTTTGAAATAATTTCAAGAAGAAAATGTTGATCGAAAACATACTATTACATTATTTAGTAATTATGTCTTTAAAACTAATTATGTCTTTAAAACTAATTTCATTATTGTTTCCTAGCTGTTGACTTTATATAGTTTTTGTTTTGTTTTGTTTTTTAAAGATTTTATTTATTTATTTATTTATTTATTTATTTATTTATTTATTTATTTGAGAAAGAGAGAGAGAATGAGCCAGGGGGAGGGCAGAGAAAGAAGCAGACTCCCACTGAGCAGGGAGCACGATCTGGGAGTTGATCCCAGGACCCTGAGATCATGACCTGCCCCAAAGGCAGCCACTTAACCGACTGTGTAATTGCAAAAATATTTAAGCAAAATTTGACAGAGCAGTGTTGGTACTTATACATTGACTTAATTTTATATGTGGGAATGAATATCCTTTTTACTTCAAATCATCGGTTCCAGATATTGATTTTTGTCAGCTTCAATAACAATTTGCCTTGGCATTAAAGGAGCTGGCCTTCTCATCCTCTTGGACTGTCCCAGGCTCTTAAATCCTGGGCTTCTTGCTTCTCCCCACTGACTTGGCTGCTCCAGTCCTGATTGCTTTACTAGTTCTAATATTCAACTTTGTTTCTCTCCCTCTGTTATATTGCTAAAAATTATGCTGGTTTCTCTGACTCCAATTTGCAATCTTCTGTGTAGATTTTCAGTGTTTTCCTACCAAGTTTGAAAATGATCCAAGGGGAAACAGAGACCCACACAATATCAACTCCCTGCTTTGAAGGTCCCTACTCTTCAGGAACTTGTCTCCTAAGTTCCTCGTTACCTAGGCAGCTATCTTATTTTTTTAAACAGACTTGTTCTTGTATTTTTATCTGGGTTTTCTAGTTGTTCTTGATCTCCTGCAAGCTACTCCATTTATCCAGATTTAGAATCTGGAACAGATTTTCAATGAATAAATAATTATCTTTTTTAAGAAGCAGAAATTTGTACCTTGCAATAAAAACTCACTGGAGAGGAAAGTCAACAATTCTTTCAGTTAAGTGCAAAAATTAATGAAACGTGTACACTTTTAAACTATTTTGATAATTTGAGTATAAATGTTGGGAATATTTTATTGCACACTATTTTCTTACATAGTGTATTCAGTGCCTAAGGGAGTATATTTAATCAACGCCTGGTTGCTTAGTTGGTTAAGCGATTGACTTGATTTCTGCTCAGGTCATGATCTCAGGGTCCTAAGATAGAGCCCCACGTTGGACTAAGCATTGTGTGTGGAGCCTGCTAAAGATTCTCACTCTTTAAACTCTCCCTTTTCCCCTGCCTCTCCCCTCTCCCCCACCCCCCCATCTTGCTTTCTCTCTCTCTCTCCGAATCTGTTTTCTAAGATAGTATGATGGAAAAATAAAATGTTGTTTAATTGTTCTTCAGATTTTTCTGAATGATTGGTGCTATATAAACTATCTTTCAATGAAATGGAAACTGAAAAAACATGACTAAGTTATTTTGAAAAATATTTTTATATGATTCTGGACAATAAACATTGTCTCTTTATTTTTACTTTTCTTTTTCTTTACTAATCAAACTTGGATATTAAGTATTGGATTATTTTTTCAAATTAGCATTACTTTCATAATTCTACAACAAAATTATTTATGATTTTTAATTTTCATTATATAGAGTGACCCTTTCAAAATGCATATATATTATTTGAAATTGTCTCCTCTTTTAAGCTCCAAGGGAACAGAAAGTTTATTCTTTAGTCTCCACATAGTAATTAACACCATATTTAGCATATAATAAATGTTCATTTTAGTATCATTTTAGGAAAAGATTAATGACATTCTCCAATTTCCTATCCCATCTGCATACATTCTGATTGGACACCAATCATTGATTTCTCAAAAAAAATCATCTCACAATATAATATTTTGTAACTAATGTAACCTTAAGTGTTTTTATTCTTTAAAATTAATCTCCCTTGGCATATTTTTCTTAATAGCATATATTTATTATAATGCAATTAGGAACATCTTATTAATAGGAACATATAACTAGCTTGTTACATAAACTAACAAGAAAACAGAAGCCTTGGATTTTTTTCAGGGAGTGTCATATTCCATCATAATTACAGATATTGATGGTTCAATAATATTCCTACATCTCTAGTAATGTGCGCTTTTATTTTTTTATAATAATTTTTTATTATGTTATGTTAGTCACCATACAGTACATCCCCAGCTTTTGATGTAATGTTCTATGATTCATTATTTGCATATAACACCCAGTGCACCATGCAATATGTGCCCTCCTTAATACCCATCACCGGCCTATCCCAATCCCCCACCCCCCTCCCCTCGGAATCCCTCAGTTTGCTTCCCAGAATACACAGTCTCCCATGGTGAGCTTTTAAGTGAGATATTGCCCCTAGATATTTAGGAAAAATAACACTTGAAAAAAACAAGCATTTAGTATTAAAAAAAAAATAGAATGTAACACTGTACTGTGTAATAAATGATATGAGAAAGGTTTGTACAATGATTAAAGAGTTGTTTAACCACATTTTGTTCTTGTTCCCCAAACAAGGGAAAGCGCATTGATTTATTTATTAGATTGATCTAGTGTCTTCCTTTACAGAGATCAATTATGTGTGTTTTATTATAAGTGTAGAAGGGTATGTGGGATATTTTGATCTCTATATCTCAGAGAGTTGCAATTTCATTTAACTATCAAATACCCATGTAACTTACAGGGTAAGTTAAATCAGAGAATTCCCAGTTTCTCAACTGATGAAGTTAAGCTGTTGTCACTCTTCCAGAAGCATAACATTGAATGGATAGGATGAGTTGAATTAAATAATAAAAACAAAGACAAATAGTAACAAGTTTGATAAATTATGTTTCATAATTTAACAAAGTAATTTGTTTAAAATGCAATAATTAATATGTGTGGATTTAGAACTTGTGGCGATATGTTATTATTCCAATTAATACCTTTTACCAGCATTTATTCATTCATTTATCTCTTCATCTTTTATTCATTTTACATATACTAAACACTTACTATGTACACAGAAAATTTTAAGGTTTTTTCCAATTTGTGTGGTAAATTAGTAAGTCAATACAAAACACAGACTTTATCATGGTAAACTCTCACATTATATAGCATTTGTCCTTCATAAGCTTCTGTTATTACCTTTCTCTTTTCATACTTTCAACCGTTTTACCAATATTAATAGCATTATTTGTAAAATGAAATCCATCTAGTTCTATGCATTTAAAATATCTTGCAGTATTTCCTATTCACATGTGATCACTTTTCTGCTATCTTAAATTTAATGTACTGTCTGATGAAATTTCCAGTAAATCATTCATTGTGATAACAAAACAACAAAAGTGTTTTGAAGTAAGGTGTTGTAAAAATTTTATACAGGTATTATTTATGTTTGAGAATGGATTTGCTTTAAAATGTAAAAAAATGCAGGCAATGCTTAGAGTTATGGACAGGAAGTCCATAGAAGGCACCCATGCTTTAAATGAAAAATTTATGTCTTGAAAAATTCTTTCAACATGTATTGAAATATAATCTTTTAAACTTTCTTTAAAAATGTACTGTCTGCTGAAGTTTATAAAACTGTGTAAAATACAAGTGCTGATCTTTATTCATAGTTTTTGTAAGTAGAGGGTTAATAATTTTCAATATAATTAATATAAAAATGTAATGAGCCGCATGGTCACTCTTATAGGGCATATTTATGAAGTGGCTTTATAGCTCCTTTTATGTTTATTATAACAGAAACAACTATGTTCTGATCTTTGATTTGTACTTAGTTAAGTTATATATCAAATTTAGTGAAATAAGTGTGGTAACTTTTTTGTACATTCCATTTTAAGTGGACACAGCTATCTGCAGTGGCAGTCTGGCTGTAATTTAATGACTTAAGAGTAATGTAAGTTTATGAGCAGACCAGTCAAGTTATTTTGGCAAATATTTGCTATTGTGTTTTAGATACTTTTAATTGGTAATAATATTAATGAATCTCAGTCCTATGAGTACCAAAAGGGACAAACCAGAGTAGAAGTAATCCTGTGATGCTCCAAACAATATCCCAACAAAAGACCTTCCTCTAAATTTTGAAGATGAAAATGATTTTCTAAAGTTTGTTTTTTGTCCTGCTCATTCTGATCAACCTGGATGTGGCTCTCCATGCCTGCATCTGCTGCTGCTGTCTATAAGCCGGAATGACAATCTCTCCAGCATCCCCTAAAGAACGATAGCATCCACATTAGGGTTCTTTCAATTACAACACATTTTGAATGGACATGTAATACAAGTGCTATTCTGGAAAAGAGACATAGATATCCCTTTGAATAACATCATTGCTTGTATTATTGAAGAAGTGAAAAATCTTTAAACCACCTTGGTTTTCTTTAGACATGATTTATGGCCACAGTATTCTTGTATGAACTCAAAAGTTGTGAAAATGTCAAATGTGTGCGTGTCTAATATCATGAGCCTTTTACTCTGTTGGCTTTGAAACCCAGGGTCAAAACAGTTGTTACTGTGCATTTTTGTCCTCTTCAAAGGGGAAAAATAATTCCTTTTTATTGAGAAGTAACTCATGTTAATTTATCTTGGCATCAGGTATTTGACGAGTTTTCATTCTCATCTTATAGAGTAGAGCATGTATGCCAGTATGTTGTCATTTTCACACATTTATTTCTCTTTTCTCTTTGATACTCCCTTTCCATATCTAGGTACTGAGGAAACTGTACCTGCCAAATATGAAAGCATACAACTCAAAATAAGTGAGATAATTTACATGATGATAAGAACAAAGCTTACACAAAATTGAAGGCCATATAATTTCAAGCCCTAAAGACTGTTCATAGTTGTTTTCATGAGCAACTATAAAATATTTCTACATTTTGAAAATAATACTTAAGTATATAAATCAATATGATCTATGAAGTAAATTATACTAATGTGCAATCATTAATGGCCAACATTTTCTAATGATTTATAATTACATATGAATAATATTGTTTTCAAGATATGACTAAAATAAAGAGATAACATCTACATAGAAAAATTATAGTCATAGGTTTTAGTCATATCATAATTTTTAAGGATAAAAGATAAAAAGATAAAGAGCAAATTGGGAATATAAACTCATAAAGAAAGAAAAAAGGATGTATGTGGATTTCTTTGCGATTAACCATGTGGATTATTGTGTTGCGTCTACATATTTCAACTATATTGAATATCTATATTCACATGTATTGGTTATGGCAGGTAGAGATGGGGAGTAGGTGTCAGTCATTTGGGATCATTTTGGAAATTCAGTGTAAATTATTAACAGCTATCAATATCTTTAAAAGTTAATTAGCTCCCCAATATTGGAAATTCTTTATATAAATTTATATTTAATTTTTTTTTAGGGGAACCTGGGTGGCTTAGTCAGTTAAGCATCTGACTCTTGATTTTGGCTCAGGTCATGATCTTGGGGTCATGTGATCAAGCGCTGTGTTGGGCTCCGCGCTTAGTAGGTTGTCCTTCTCCCTCTGCTCCTCCCCCTACACACGCTCTCCCTCTCTCTCCAATGAATAAATAAAAATCATTAAAAACAATTTTTAATTTTTTTTTCAGAGAGAGAGAGTGGGGGGGCAAGGTGAGAGGGAGAGAGAGACTCTTTAAGTAAGCTCCATGCCCAACACAGAGCCCAATATGAGGCTTGATCTCACAACCCTGAGATCATGACCTGAGCCGAAATAAAAAGTTGGACACTTAAGTGACAGAGCCACCCAAATGCTCCTATATTTAAATTTTTAATAACTATTTTGGAAAGAATAATATCTCCAGGAAAATTATCTGGACTCTATGGATACGTCAAATCCAAATGATACCGGAACTTTGGAATCTTGGTTTGTAATCGAGAGAATTAATCATCGCTACAAACACGTGATGTAAAATACCTCAATTTGCTTTCAGTACCTGCACATTCAAGTTTGGGTTTTAATATCTGGAAGGAGAAGATTGACAACATGCAATTATTCTCTGATGTCCACTTGATTACACTAAGACCCCTAGAGCTTTCTTTCTGTTTTCTCTAAATTGAGTCTGTATCTTACACGTTTCATGCTGATATCCAATGTTCACCTATCTAAACTTTTCACATCAAACAGAATAGTCTGTCTATTGAAAGAATAACTTGCATTTTAATGGTTTCATATTTTCATAATTCTTAAATTGTCCTTAACCTTCCATCCACCCATCCATCCATTCATCTATCCAAATATTTACTAAGTTTGAATATACCCTTTCTTGATCACAAAAAAGTAAAACACTAGCACTCCGCACAGAACCATGCCTCCTTGCATCCTCTTTACCTAAAACTAAATTTCCCAATGACCCAGCTTCATGTTTTATAAAGCCCTCATACACAGTTGCACCTCAAAGACATCTCTTTTGAGTTTACTGCATGTACAATTTATACTTCCTGTGTATTAGGAATAAATCATGTAACATACCTTTTATGGCTATATTTTGGTAAGATTTTAATTAGATTTCCATGTCTTTTTGTTTGATCTCCCCATCTAAATCACAGAGTTATTGAGATCAAGAATTGTATATTGTAACTCCTTGCAATCTAAAAGCAATTATGTGCTAGTATCTTGCCCCTAGAAGATTACCAATGCAGTCCATGACAAAGAAATCTTAGTTGCAAGCAATAACATAAAATTCTTTCTTATTAAAGCATTAACATAATTTTATTAAAAGAATATTAGATGGGTTAATACTTTGGTACGTAGCTTGAAATTAAAACAGAAATAGTTTTAAAAATGATAAAGAACTGAAGTTAAAACTCATCTCAAAAATCAGTGTGAGCACCAGACAACACAACTGAACCTACACTTAAGTAAATGGATGTCGAGGGCTAGCAGTAGCATGTATTAGGCAGCCACAGTTTGGGGGGAACTGAAGGAAAGCTCTAAGGATTTTAATTTTATCAAGTGGGCATGCTAATGGCACTGGGCATAGGAGAGTAACACTGATATCATAGCCACTGCTGCTCTTATAAGTTGGATTTTGCTGCCACAATTAATGTCACTACTGTCCACCCCCTGAGTAAGTTTTCCATTATGCATGCGACTTTGTTATAGTAGCTCTGAATTAGAAGTACGAGTTGTGCTCGTTGGCTGTCTGAGCCTTAATTCAGCTCCAACATCCCAGTTACAAGACAACCCAAGAAAGTAAATGCTTGGATTTTTAAAATTCCTACAGTGTATTGTGGTCTCTTTCACTGACTGACTCACAAGATGGGAAAATATTCAAACATAGTAAAAAGATCTTGATTCAGGGAAAGATAAATAACCAATGTCCATCAGTGTTGTGGGTGACACTAATGTCTCCTTTATCTTTCTTGATGCATTCCTATACAGAATTATCTTGAATAATTTGTGCTATGTGCTACCATAACAAAGCAAAGCAAAACAAAAAACAAAAAAATAGTGTAACCAAAAATTGTTCCTTTGAAGCTATCTCCATTGTGATGAGATGTAAGTTCTGCATTCATTAAAAAGTTCAATTAAGCCTAAATTTAAAAATTAAGCTATTAAACTTTATTCTAACAGAGAGAAACTTCCTCAACTTGATAAAGAATCTCTGCAAAAACTTACAACTAATGTTATATTTAATGAGGAGAAACTAGATTCTTTCCCACTAAGATTAGGAACAAGGGAAGGACAGACATCGTCTCTCACCACTCCTTTTCAACAGTGTACTAACAAATGCAGTCAGACAAGAAAAGTATGATTTTACATACTTCATATATTTCAAATCAATTTACTGACAGTTATTTCTACCTTCAACTAAAGAATAAGTGGCCTTCATCTATATTGAACAATCATCACATATGAGAGAAAGAGAAGTGGAAGAGAGCAAGCTTTACATAAGCCCTTAGTACCTGGATGATCAGTGGGGTTATGATCGTAGAACCTACCCAAACTGAATTTTGAGACATATTTACACTACGTCTATGGCTGAACAGACTCAACCCTGAATGGCAAATCTGATCCTTGCCCGTATTTGCTAGCAGACTATTACAGTATCAATCATGGCTGTCCAAGGTTTTATGAATGTGGGAATGGTTCTTAGCATCTCCAGACTCAAATTCAAGGCTAACGTATCTGAAATTCCTTGTGTTATTATTTTTTATTTTAATAAAAAGCCAACATCAGGTGAGAATTACTAGGTAGAATAAAAACAAACTTAGAAATCACTTGAACAAAGTGAAAAGAGGCCAGCCCTGAGCAGCATGGCAGAGTACAGAAGAAGAACATAAGATATTTATCTTTTTGGTCATTTTTGGCCATGGTGAGGCCATTTTCTTGATCCAGATCACTGCCATCTGTTCTAGTATTTACCCGTGCTAAGCAGGGTGAGTGGATTCCTGAATTACTAAATCTTCTGTTGAAATCTAGGGGTTTGTTGCTCAGATAGAGCTGTTGCAACAAAAACCATGGACTAAGTGGCTTAAACAACAGACACTGATTTCATTCATTTACTAAATAAAATTAATATTTAATATTTTAATAATTTACTAATAATATTAAATAAATAAAATTTATTTCTAACAGTTCTGGAAGCTAGACCTTTGAAATCAAAGTATTAGCAGATTTGTTTTTTCTGAGACCTCTCTCCTTGGCTTACAGATGGCCACCTTCTCACTGTGTGCTCACATGGTTATCTCTCCATGTATGCACATATCTGGGGTGTCTCTCTATATCTGGAGTATCTCTCTGTGTGCCTTAATCTCCTCTTATAAAGACATGAGATGGGGTGCTTGGGTTAAGCCTCTGACTTTTGGTTCGGGCTCAGGTCATGTTCTCAGGGTCATGATCTCAGACCCTGCTCCATGCTCAGTGGGGAGTCTGCTTGAGATTCTGTCTCCCTCTCCCTCTGCTCTTCCCTCTCATACTCTCCCTCTCTCTAAAATAATAAATAAATAAATCTTAAAAAAAAAAGACAGATGTATTGGATTAAGTCTCACCCTAATGATTCCATTTTAAGTTAATTAGCTCCAGAAAGACCCTATCTCCAAATAAATTCACATTCCAAGGTACCAAAGGTACCAGAAAGTGCTCCACATACGAATTTTGAGTGACCACAACTTGGACCATAACAAGGCGAAACTCTGAAATTTACCAAGCTTTACCAGTCTCTGCAGAGAGCTATTTCTTGCCCACTAAGCCTCATTAGCAAGGTTTTTAAAAATCATCAGATAGAGAAAATCGGACTACATCTGAGCTTCTTTATGAGGCAAAACAATCCTTCATTTGAAACTTAGATGAGATAATTTTCAGATCAGAAACGATCATTGAAAATTTAGGAAACACATTCATCTATTATTTATTTTTTTTCTGGATCCTGAGTTTGTTTTAAGCAACTTACAGCTCTTGCTCTGTAGGCTATGCACATTACCATACCTATGAATAAGAGAGACAGGGCGCTGTGGGATAAAAGGGACTTAAGAAAGTACAACAAATTTATTATATTTATTAAAAATATTCAAAATTCACTGTTTCAACAGGAAGTGATTTGTGTCCAGGCTGATACCTGAAGTTTACAAATGAATGAATATGTATTGGTGATACATAATTAATTTAGCCTGAGACAGCAATGGGAGATCCCTAGCCTTTCAAGGAAGTAAAAGTAGAGGAGAAAGAAATTAGGAAACTCAAGAATCTGTGCTTCAAACTAGCTAAATCTTTGTAAAGGAAAGTCAGCACCTTAAACTCACATTTTAAGTAAATGATCTACCATAGTTGATGGATTTTTTTTTTCTTCCATTTTCCAGTGTCTTTCCCTTCTTCTGCTCTACTATATTTAATTCCCAAATACTTTATAAAGGTCATTTTCTGATCTCTAAAGAATATCTTGCTCTCTATAGCTTACCTTTTGGCAAGTAGTAACTTGGTGACTCACCTTAACAATAAGATTAGACAATAATGCTACCGTTACTGAATTTTCAGCTTGTTCCAGAAGTGCTGATAAGGCATCTGGCAAGGCTTTGTCATGACCTTGGAGGATAATGTGGCAGTCTCCTGACCAATATGTGTACAAAAACAAATAGTTCTGATGGAAGTTGATTGATTTCCCAGTGTGAGGAAAATAATCAAAATATATACAATGAATTTCTGGTATTCTACTTAACTCATTAGTCTCCACCTAGAGTCGATGCTGTTTTTATGAAGATTCTTTCCTTTATATATTCTGTATTGTACAACATTTTTTATCATCTCAATGAAAACACATAATCCATCCTTTTGAAAATTAGCAATGTTGATTTTTAATCTCTAAAAATGAAAATGTCACTGTAACATTACAGGTCAAACTGGTCATCATCAAAGTTCAGCTGGTCCTCTTTTGATATCTTCAAATACAGTGATGGTTTTGCCCTGGGATGGCCAAGGAGATGTACTCTCTGACCATAACAAGTAAGGACACCTTTGGAAAAACACTCTCAAAACAGGGTAGACTAATTTCATGAGCTACTCAGAATGTGACTGCCCTAGTGTGTATTTCCTCCTACTTTGTAATTTCTACTTGGAGTTTATGTTCAGCTGCTTTTTGTTTATTTATTGTCCTATTGGAATCATTTGTTTTTGCTTCTAGGTGTTTCCATGGCTTTACTTGTAAAGAAACGATTGTGCTTTTTAGGATACAGGCTTGGCTGTAAAACCAAACAATCAAAACATAATGGCATAATATTCTCTAGCTCCACCCACATCATTGCAAATGGCAAGATTTCATTCTTTTTTATGGCCGAGTAATATTCCATTGTATATTTATACCACCTCTTCTTTGTCTATTCATCAGTCAATGGACATTTGGGCTCTTTCCATAATTTGGCTAAGCAAAGTAAGTCAGTCAGGAAAAGACAAATACCATATGATTTCACTCATATGTGGAATTTAAAAAATAAAACAAACATAGGGAGAAAAAAAGAGAGAGAGAGAAGGAAACCAAGAAAGATATTCCTAACTATAATGAACAAACTGATGGTTACCAGAGGGGAGGTGGGCTAGGGGATGGGTTAAATGGGTGATGGGCATTAAGGAGGGCACTTGTGATGAGGACCCAGTGTTGTATGGAAGTGATGAATCACTGAATTCTATACCTGAAACTAATATTACACTGTATGCTAACTAGCCAGAATTTAAATAAAAACTTGAAAAAAGAATAATGGTAAGTGAAATGATTTAGAAAATGATTTCTCGATTTCACAGCAATCTAATATTCATCAGTCCTAGAAAGGAATGGTGGTGCCATTGCATGAGAAATCAAGCTTCCTTCCATCTTGTTGCTCTGCTATTCTCAAAAGGCATACGTGTGTGGCTGACAAAATGGAGCACAGATGAAAGGACACAAGAGGAGATTAAAGGAAGTCCACTCTCTGTCTTCACAACTGTGTGCCCTGACATGGGACAGTGGCAATGCAAAGCGGGCTCCCTTTTTTTCTCCTTTTTCCTTGGCCAAACGAGCAGATGTTGGCTTTCTTTCTAGATGCTCCAAATGCTGGTGAACTTTTCTTTCACCCACGTTTAATTTCTATTTCAAAGGCATGAATTTTCTGGTGGGCAGACTCTCATGAGAGTGCGAAAATTAAAGAGCTGTTCTTGTAGCAGCTGCTTTTGAAATGTGGTAAATCCAGTTCCAATTTGGACTTCGCAAATAATTGTGAACTACTGCGGTGAATAGTCACATATTGATCCCTTTGTGTCCTTTCCTCTCTCCCTTGTTTTATTTTTTATATATTTAAGAAAATATTGAAAAATAGTTATATATTTGCATACTAAAGAAAAAATAACGAAGCTTTCATTATTCATGAAGAATCTGAAGATTGACAGAACAGAAGCATATAAATAAGCTTATAAATAAGCAAAACGACAGGGTGTCTGAGTGGCTTAGTCGGTTGAGCTCCAGACTCTTAATTTCGGCTCAGGTCATGATCTCAGGGTCGTGGAATTGAGCCCTTGTCAGGCTCCATGTTCATGGTGGAGTCTTGAGGTTCCGCCCCTCCCCAGTTCATGCATGCTCTCTGTTTCTCAAATAAGTAAAACACTTTAAAAATAGATAAATAAGTAAAATGAATAAAATTGTATCTGTTGTTGTGAATACTTGCTATGTTAATATTTTCATGTGTATACCATTTCTATGAGCCGAGAAGACTGACGTCTGTTTTTTGCACATCCTGTGGAGAGGAACATAAGAATATGGCTAATAGCCTAGAAATTGCCGTCTTCAATATGATCTGTGAAGACCAAAAAAAAAAAAAAAAAGAAGAAGAAGAAGGAAAATAAGTATCTACCAAGGCTGTAGAACCCTGGGAAAGCATTCAGTAATTAAATTTATTCAAACTCTTAAACAAAACAAAAACATAAAAGTTGATGGCCTGGGACACGTTATTTAAAGTTAATGGGGATTGTAAAGTAGAGAAAAACTAGCAAAGAAGAGATTAATTAAAAGCTACTACAGTTTGAAACCAATTCAAGAGAATTCAAGTGAAATTCATTGCTTGGCATCAGTGAAGTGCGTGAGAAATGATTGTGAGAATCTTAGAGGAACACTCTCCAGTATAGTCAAAAATAATGCATCTTTACGATGTTACTCATTTTCAGATTTTTATTTAAAAAGTACAAGAGTAGTAGGACAAAAATACAACTCACATGTGAAAATACCCAACAATATATTAAGAAGCATATGACGGAAATGATATAAAGCAAAGTTCTTGCCACTAGAGAGACCTGTTTTAATCACCAAGTATTCTGCACAATAACTAGGTGAACTTCTGTTTCCCCATTACTGCACTTCCAAAGTACACATTAGTATTTGCCTGACATTCAAGGTAGTTGATACAGGTAATATATTGCATGTGAAGTATTTGGCAAAAGGTATGTTGTGCCTGTAAATGGCAGGAAACACGATTGGATAAAATATGAGGAATCAAGTCCATTTTAAGCAATCTTATCTTATTTCTTTCAATTATCTTGTTTATTTCAAGATAATCAAATGATTCATATGAGAAAAAATGAATGAACTGATCAGGCATTCCCTAGTAATTATTTATAGATTTTAATATCACTCCCAATTCTGATTGTCTCCAATAAGCTCTATGACTTGAAGAAATTAAAAATTTCCTTGGGTCTTCATATCCCATTCTTGTTGATTGACAGTGTAGATATGTATATATCATATTTGTGAACATTTTAGAAAAGCATTTACAAACAGATTTTATGCCTATATAGACATTTTAATAATTTAACAAATTTTTATTACTTATTGCTTTCAGTGCATAGAATCTATTGGTCAGAATAAGAAAATAAACAGATGATTAGACTAGCAGAGAGCAGAGCAGAGTTCTCAGTGTAGCACAACCAAGTACTTTGTACTTCATTAAAAGAAAAAAATGTGAGCAGATATCTACATCACAACTGAAATATGATATGAGATAAACACTAAGAAACCAACAAAGTTTGGGTATTAGAGTTTCAAAAAAAAGAGTATCGTATATTAAGAAAAGAGCATTATAAAGGAGAGAATAAAAGGAATAAATGACAAAAAGTGTTATGAAATATTAGAATCTAATAGGGAAGGGAAATTGAAACACCTGCTTAAGACAGTATATAAACTGCCAACCCACAAAGGCATTTATTTCCCCTAGATTGAGAAACACCTATATAAATACATAGATATATTATTATGTATTAAGCAATTTTAATTAAAATTATAAAACCTCACATTTAAAAATAACCCCATAAAAACAATGGTGATTGCAAGGTTTTGCACAAGTGTAGTCAGAGACCCTATATCTCTAGCTGAGAAGTATGGAACTATCATCCTTCACAAATATAAACATTAGTTGGGGGTCAGGTTCCTGGGGAACACATAAGCTTGAAGGAAATGTACCAGGAGTGGTCTTGTGATCAACAAATGAAGGAGTGAAAAAGCAGGACTAGGCAGAGAGAAGTGGAGCTGCAATTCGGTCACAACTTGACCTTCTCAAATCACATGGGATGCTCTGGAACATGATATCCCCTTCGGTCCTGAACTGGATTGTGTGATTTGGGTCTTAAAACTGCACGGCAACCAGTAATTGGATGTAGGCTGCTCATAAGGAAGGAGACATGATTTGAGCCTGGTAGCAGACAAGTCCAAAAGCTGAAGGTATAGAACTCTCCGTTTTGCAAGGGGGGATTTGGGCAGTGTAGCACAGCACAAGGGAAGAGACTGAATGTATAAATGATGAACGGCTAGACCATAGATGACAACAGAACTCTAATCCACAACCACTGCTGAAATAAGCCCAGGAAGCCAAACCTCAGCCTTTGCAGCTATCGGCCCTGAAGAGTCAAGACTTGGTTAGTGACTGCTAACTTTTATTTATTTATTTATTTATTTATTTATTTATTTATTTATTTATTTATTTATATTATCCTACTGCTAACTCTGGATGAAGAGAAAGCCACATGGCTCCCCAAACCGCATAAAGTGCCCACATGTAATTAGCCCATGTCCGGCTTCCTTATGCCAACAGTCTCCAACGAGAGCACACGTGAAAGCCTTCACTTTCTTTTCACTGTGAAGCTTTTTTTCCCCACTCTCCTGACTGACTTTGAGTCTCTGACAGGAGAAAGTGATGGTATCCGACTCCTTGTTATAGCAAGTTCTGAACAGACAGACTCTCTTTGATCTCATTTGAGTGGGCTTTATTTTCCACACCTGACAAAAATTCCAATCAGAGCATATCTGTTGCATTCCTTTTTTTCTTTCTATGTAAGGCATCCCCACACCCTGACTGTCTTAAATCTCTAACAAACATGGGGGATGGCGGCTGATTCTTTGGCCATAGAAATCTCTAAATAACTTGCATTTGTTTTTATTTCTGTAGTCTTTGTTGATTTCTAGTTTTCCTGGAAGCTCCACCAAGGTATGGTCTTCACTGCTCTTAAATATTATACTATGTTGACTTTTCTTTCGAGTTAATGGAAGAATTTCTTCTTAGCACAATCCGGACTGGAATCACTAGATCTTCTCTTTAATCTTTAACCATAATCTTTTTTTCTCTGAGTTGATTAGTGACTTCCTGATACTGAATGTATTCATATTTTCACAAGAATGATGTTTAATTGATCAATCTGATGCATTTGTACTATTGAATACACCCATATCCCCCCACTTTTTAACAACTCTCTGTCCTTAACTTTTCCTGGACAATTAACATCAAACATTATCTTATATATTTCATTTAGGGGTGTGTAATTTCTTTCTACCACTACATTTTAAGTTCCATAAAAGGAGGGACTATATCTGCTTTGTTTCCTACCATGTCCCCAGATCTCAAAAGAGCATGTGAATCGTGGTAATCATTAAATTTACAGTTTCTGTGTGAATGAATTAATGTATCAATCATTTTATTGTCCGTATCTTAAAGTCATTTTTCTTCTTTTTCCCAAACTCAGATCTGCTTTCTTTCTGTGTTGTCTGTTTTGATCAGTGGAACTCCCTTTCAGCCAACTATTCAAGTCAGAAAATTTTAAGCCATTTTAGAATCTTCATTTCCACCCATAGTAATCAATCATCAAATGCTTTAGTGTATATTTCTTAGTCAATGATTAGGTATGTTTTCTCTACTACAAACCCACATCCACAGTGAAGCTATATTTTTCTTCATGAAGCTAGCTTTTCTCATCTGATCAGTATCTGATCTCAGTATCACCAGAATAAATTTTCTCATGCCTAAATTATGTGAATAATTTAGATGACAGACATGTAAAATTCTTGAGCTATATCTTGAAATTTACGTGTTTTCTTTGTCAGTACATTAAACTTTATTAGGCAGATGCAAAAGTATGAAAATGATTGAATACCAAGGAGCCATTTATAAAGAGTTAACAGATCAGAACCACCATGATAATTCCAGTACTTATTATAGCTCATGGTATAGTTAATAATTCTTGGTTGATATTTTTGTTACCTACAATTTCCAGGATTGGCTTCACTTATTCTCCTGGAATTCTATCTATACTTATATTTCATTGTATGTATACAGCACATTTTCTTTCTTCATTCATCTGCCAGGGGACATTTGTATTCTTTCCATAACTTGGCTAAGTGACTAATGCTGCAATAAACATGAGAGTGAAGATTGATCTTTGAGATTTTTATTTCAATTCTTTCGGATAAACACTAAAGTGGGATTTGTGGATCATATAGTATTTCTATTTTTAATTTGTTGAGGCACTGCCATTCTGTGTTCCATAATGGCTTGTGCACAGTTTTACGTCTGCACCAACAATGCACAGGGATTTCTCCACACCTTCACCAATACTTGCTATCTTTTGTTTGTTTAATAATTAACATCATAACTGATGTGAGGTGATATCTCATTGTGGTTTCAATTTACATTGAATAGAATCTTTTCATATATCTATTAGCCAATAGTATGTCTTCTTTGGAGAAATGTCTATTCAAGCCTTTTGTCCATTTTTTAATCAGGTTATTTGTTTTTGTTTGGTTTGGTTTGGTTTGGTTTGGTTTTTGGGGGGTTTTTTGGTTTGTTTTTACTAGTGAGTTATAGATATTCCTTATACATTTTGGATGTTAACCCCTTATCAGATACACAGTTTGCAAATATTTTCTCCCATTCTGTAGGATGCTTTTCCATTATACTGTGTTTCTTTGCTGTGCAGACACTTTTTAGTCAGCTGATGTACCAAGAATTTAAAAAGATCATAAGAGACTATTATGAAGAGATAAACACCAACAAATTGAAAAACCTAGAACAAATGGGTAAATTCATAGAAACATACACTCTATCAAGACTGAATTACAAAGAAATTGAAAGATTTGAGCAGATAACAATAATGAAGGAGAAGATTAAATCAGTAGTTAAAAACAAGACAAAACAACAAACAAATGAAGAACACACAAAGAAAGAAAAGCTCAGGGATACCTCAGGGTCTCAGTCAGTTAAGCATCCAATTCTTGGGTCAGGCTCAGGTCATGATCTCAGGGTCCTGGGATCACGTCCTTCATCGGGCTCTGTGCTCAGTGCCAAGTTGGCTTAAGACTCTCTCTCCCTCTCCTTGTGCCCCGCCCCGAGTGCACATACACTGTCTCTCAAATAAATCAATAAATCTTAAAAAAAAAAAAAAGGAAAAGAAAGGAAAAGAAAAAAAGAAAATCTCAGGACCATATGGCTTCACTGGTGAAGTCTACTGAGCATTTAAAAAAGCATTAGCACCAATCCTTCTTAAACTCTTCCTGAAAATTGAAGAAGAGGTAAAACTTCCAAACACATTTTATAAAGCAGCATTTCCCTGATATCGAAGCCAGAAAAGAACACTAGCAAACAAAACAAAACATACAAAAACAAAATTCCAGGTCAATAGCCCTGATGAACACAGAAACAAAAATCAACAAAATATAAAGAAACTGAATTCAACTGCACAATTAAAGGGTCATATACCATGACCAACTGGGATTTATCTCTGGGATGCAAGTATGGTTCAACATATGCAAATCAATTAATGTGATACACTGCACAAATACAATGAAAGATAAGAACTACAATTATTTTAATAGATGCAGGGGAAAAAGCATTCGACAAAACTCAACACTCTTTCATAATAAAAATCTCTCAACAATCTCGGTGGAGAAAGTACTTACCTCAACATAATAAAAGCCTTATATGAAAAGCATACAACTAACATCATACTCAATGGTAAAGGTTAAAAGCTTTTTCCTAAGATCAGGAATAAGGTGAGTATTCCCACTCTCATCACTTCTTTAAACTTAGTACTGGAAGTTCTAGTCATGGCAATTTTGCAAGGAACAGAAATAAAATGCATCCAAATCAGAAAGGAAGAGGTAACATTATCTTTGTTTGCAAATGTTATGATCTTACATATAGAAAATAAAAAAGTATCCACAAAAAATACTTAGAACTAATAAAATCAATAAAGTTACAAGATAAAAAATCAAGAGACACAAAAAGTTGTGCTTTTATACACTGATAACAAACGATCCCAAAAGGAAATTACAATAGCATAAAAAATAATTAGGAATACCCTTCACTAAGGAAGTGAAAGATCTGTACACTAAAACTATAAAACATTGGGGAAGGAATTAAAGCAGACACAAATAAATAAAGAGGCATCATGTGTCCATGGTTTGGAACACAATATTGTCAAAATGTCCATACTAAGAAAACAATCTACCAATTCAATGATATCCCTATCAAAGCCCAGTGGTATGTTTTACAGAAATAGAAAAAAACAATCTTAAAATTAATGTGGAACCATAAAAGACTGATAATTACCAAAGTCATCTTGAAAAAGAAGAACAAAGCCAGAAGTATCACACTTTCTGATTTCGAATTATACTATAAAGCTACAAAAAATTAAAACAGAATGGTAATGACACAAGGACAAACATATAGACCTATGGAACAGAATAGAGAGCCCAGAAATAAACCCATATGTACTCATTTTTCACAAGGGTGCCAAAAACAGACAATGGGGAAAGGACAGGCTCTTCAACAAATGATGTTGGGAAAACTGGATATCCACAAACAAAGGAATGAAATTGGACTCCATCTTACACTACACAGAAAATAAACTCAAAATGGATTAAAGATTTAAGTATAAGATCTGAATCTGTAAAACTTCTAGAAGAAAAGTAAAGGGAAAGCTTCTTGATATTGGTCTTGACAATGATTTCTTAGATATGACTGACACCCAAATCACAAACAGCGCAAGTAAAAATAAACAAGTGGGCAATAAGCTTTTAAAAAGATTTACATCTCAAAGGGGGAGAGTACACATTTTCTAAAAAGAATGCTTTAAGAAAAGGAAAGTCAGAGACCTAGAATTAGAAAAACTGCCTTTCTCATGAGTTAACTCTAAGACTAAATGAAGGTATTGATAATTCGGAGGGACCACATTTTCCTCTTGAACCAGAACTTTCTTTGAACACAGAAAGGAGGTAATGGCATTCTAAGAAACATGAATGACTAAGAAACTCTATCATATCCTTTCTTTATCATGTCACTTCTATGTATTAGGCAGCTGTTTTTGCCAAAAGTGATGACATAGAAAGAAAGGAAGGATAGGGCAACCCATAGTTCTTTCCCTTTCAGTCTCCCTTAGTCATGAGTAAGCCAAAAGTAGAGAGTAGTGGTAGAATGTGCAAATATCAAGAAGTGACATAAACAACATACAATTGAATATATGTTACATCTCCACTACTGTGGTAAGAACATATGTATCTACCAGCTCTGAGTGTGAAATGTGTGATTTGTGTGATGATTCTTTATGCAAGATGTATGCTGTTATATTAGCTTCTAAAACTGACTTTGTACAATGTAAAGATGAAAGGTAATATTCATGCTAATAATTTAAATTTTTATTTTTATTTAATTAGAATACCGTTAAGTAACAAGTAAGTAGGCACTTTAGCTAACCAAGGGTCCATCCATTTTTATTTTGCACTGAGCCCCAGAACTTATATAGCTGACTGTGAAAAGGGAAAGTTTTCACTGGATCTGAGATCTGAATATTCCTTAGAGTCCATCAGTTCTAGGTTTTTATTTAACTCTTAGGACTTTGAGTTCTTATGTTTGTATTATTCCTTGATAAAATGTGGCTTCTAGCCTTCTATCACAGACTATTGTCTATTATTTGCTCTTTTGCTGCCTATGTATTAAGTACCATAAATTCTCATATTGCAGAGGGAAGGAGCACAAGCTCTGTGATTCCATCTTTTTGTTTTTCTCAGGGGTTGATGGATTCAAGGTACCTCAGAGCAACATACTTGGGACAAAAGTAGAACAAATTTTATTTAAGATACTTTTCAATTCCTAGTAAGCCCTTCTTTCTACACTAATGTTTTGTCTCTAAGAACTGCGTTTGACAGTTTCCTCCACCCAAAGCTGTGGATTTGGGGGAATCATAGTCAGTGGCAGTTAGTTTAGTCAGGTTCCTTTTACACATGGTTGCACAAACACCATTCTTCCTGACTATTGCTGTTCTCATGGGACCTTTTCTAAGTCTGCATTCCCTCTGGGTCAATTAGGTATATCTTTCATGTCTTCAGAGTATATATTTATCTTTCTAACTGATATTCTTAAACAAGAACATTTTGGAATTGTCAGCATTAAGGCAATTTACATGTAAACAAATGAATAAGATTTTTCACTGAAATCTATCTTACAGCAAAAAGGAAGCAATCTCAAACATCCAAGGGCCTGCATTTTTTACTGTATACTCAGGCTCCCAATACAGGTAGACTTATAAATTGCCTCCTTAAAAGACTATAAACCTCAGAATAAAGAAAGGGGAAAAGTAAATAAATCAGCACCCTTATGTGGAAAACCTGTGTCCTTTCTAAATCAAGGACAGATTATTTTGTTTAACATAGGGACATCATTCTCCTTTGTTTCCATACAACTGGGATAGAAGATTTTTAACTATGTAGGCTTGACAGAACTATCAAGGGCGTAAAATATAATTTTTTGATACATGTTGCAGTGCCTCTGACTTCTGTTTGTCACAATGGGTTTTCCTACATCCTGGTTTACTCCACTTTTTTTTTTTTTTAAGATTTATTTTCTATTTGAGAGATAGAGAGACAGTGTGTAGGGAGGGGCAGAGAGAGAGGAAGAGAAGCAGACTCCGCTAAGTATGGAACCAGATGTGGGGCTTGATCTCAGGACTCTGGGGTCATGACCTGAGCCTAAATCAAGAGTCAGATGGTTAACTGACTGAGCTACCCAGGTGCCCCTTCACTTCTTATAGGGAAGATAACACACTTTTATAGTGGTCAGTTTGTATCTATTGTGGCCAGTTCTTTTTCTTTTCTTCTTTTTTCATCCTCACTGTTACTTATCCTTATTCCGAATAAAATTAAACATAGAACAGTTAAATTTTTTTTCTTTCACCATCTATTTTAGAACCATCTAACCAAATAGACTCAGTAATTTTCAAGGGACAGAAAACAAAATAAAAATATTTTGCATTAAACAGCCTGTCTTAAAAATTCTTGCCCGGATTGTTACTCAAATGAAAAAGTTCACCCATGTATCTGAATAATGATTTTACTACTAGGTCAGAAATCAAGAATAAATGATCTTGTTACCAGATTGCAAAATAAGAAGAAGGGCTATCATACATTAGTTAAAGAATCTTTCTACATTTAAAACCAATACAAAGATTATATATTGTGCTAGAAAAGAGTTCTTGACATATTCTTATTTAATAGATGATACTTTGGACAAACTAAAGTCTAAACATTTTTTAATAATAATATTTTTTATTATATTATGTTAGTCTCCATACAGTACATCCCTAGTTTTTGATGTAAAGTTCCATGATTCATTACTTGCATATAACACTCAGTGCACCATGCCTAACCCATTTCCCCACCCCCCTCCCCTCTGAAGCCCTCAGTTTGTTTCCCAGAGTCCATTGTCTTTCGTGGTTCATTCCCCCTTCTGTTTAAACCCCCCTTTCTTTTTCCTTTTTTCTTCTCCTACTGATCTTCCTACTTCTTAGGTTCCATAAATGAATGAAACCATGTGATATTTGTCTTTCTCTGCTTGACTTATTTCACTTAGCATTATCTCCTCCAGTCCCGACCATGTTGCAGCAAATGTTGAGAAATCGTTCTTCTTGATGGGTGAGTAATATTCCATTGTATATATGGACCGCATCTCCTTGATCCAGTCATCTGTTGAAGGGCATCTTGGCTCCTTCCACGATTTAGCTATCATGGACAATGCTGCTATGAACACGGGTGCATATGGCCCTTCTCTTCACTATGTCTGTATCTTTGGGGTAAATACCCAGTAGTGCAATTGCTGGATCATAGGGGCTCAATTTTTAACTTTTTAAGGGACCTCCACACTGTTTTCCAAAGTGGCTGTACCAACTTGCATTCCCATCAACAATGTAGGAGGGATCCCCTTTCTCCACATCCTCTCTAACATTTGTTGCTTCCTGCCTTGTCAATTTTTGCCATTCTAACCTATTCTCCTGAAGCTGTTTCAAAAAAACAGAAACAGAAGGAAAACTACCAAACTCATTTTATGAGGCCAGTATTACCTTGATCCCCAAACCAGGCAAAGACCCCATCAAAAAGGAGAATTACAGACTGATATCCCTAATGAATAAGGACCCCAAAATTCTCAACAAGGTCCTAGCTAATAGGATCCAACAGTACATTAAAAAGATTATCCATCATGACCAAGTGGGATTCATCCCTGGGATGCAAGGGTGGTTCAACATTTGCAAATCAATCGGTGTGATAGATCATATCAACAAGAAAATAGTCAAGAACCATATGATCCTCAACTGATGCAGAAAAAGTATTTGACAAAATACAGCATCCTTTCCTGATTAAAACACTTCAGAGTGTAGGGATAGAGGGTACATTCCTCAATCTCATAAAAACCATCTGTGAAAAGCCTACAGCAAATATCATTCTCAATGGGGAAAAGCTGGAAGCCTTTCCCTTAAGATCAGGAACACGACAAGGATGCCCACTCTCGCCATTATTATTCAACATAGTACTAGAAGTCCTTGCAACAGCAATCAAACAACAAAAAGGGATAAAATGTATCCAAATTGGCAAAGAAGAAGTCAAACTGTCTCTCTTCACAGATGACATGATACTCTATATGGAAAACCCAAAAGAATCCACCCCCAAACTACTAGAAGTTATAGAGCAATTCAGTAATGTGGCGGGATACAAAATCAATGCTCAGAAATCAGTTGCATTTCTATACACGAATAACGAGACCGAAGAAAGAGAAATTAGGGAATCCATCCCATTTACAATAGCACCAAAAACCATACGTTACCTTGGAATTAACTTAACCAGAGACGTAAAGGACCTATATTCTAGAAACTATAAATCACTCTTGAAAGACATTGAGGAAGACACAAAAAGATGGAAAAATATTCCATGCTCATGGATCGGAAGAATTAACATAGTTAAAATGTCCATGCTACCCAGAGCAATCTACACTTTCAATGCTATCCCGATCAAAATACCGAGGACATTTTTCAAAGAACTGGAACAAACAGTCCTTAAATTTGTATGGAAACAGAAAAGGCCCCGAATCTCCAAGGAACTGTTGAAAAGGAAAAACAAAGCTGGGGGCATCACAATGCCGGATTTCGAGCTGTACTACAAAGCTGTGATCACAAAGACAGCATGGTACTGGCACAAAAACAGACACATAGACCAATGGAACAGAATAGAGAACCCAGAAATGGACCCTTGGCTCTTTGGGCAACTAATCTTTGACAAAGCAGGAAAAAACATCCAGTGGAAGAAAGACAGTCTCTTCAATAAATGGTGCTGGGAAAATTGGACAGCTACATGCAAAAGAATGAAACTTGACCACTCTCTCACACCATACACAAAGATAAACTTCAAACGGATGAAAGACCTCGGTGTGAGACAGGAATCCATCAAAATCCTAGAGGAGAACATAGGCAGGAACCTCTCTGACATCGGCCTCGGCAACTTTTTTCATGACACATCTCCAAAGGCAAGAGAAACAAAAGAAAAATTGAACTTGTGGGACTTCATCAAGATAAAAACCTTCTTCACACCCAAGGAAACAGTCAAAAAAAACTAAGAGGCACCCCACGGAATGGGAGAAGATATTTGCAAATGACACTACAGATAAAAGACTGGTATCCGAGATTTGCAAAGAACTTCTCAAACTCAATACACAAGAAACAAATAAATCAAAAAATGGGTGGAAGATATGAACAGACACTTTTCCAATGAAGACATACAAATGGCTAACAGACACATGAAAAAATGTTCAAAATCATTAGCCATCAGGGAAATTCAAATCAAAACCACATTGAGATACCACCTTATGCCAGTTAGAATGGCAAAAATAAACATTTTTTAATTAAAAAAAGCTTTTTGTCCTCTTTCTAATATGATGACTGTGTAAATATAATATGACCACAATGTTTTCATTATGTAAAACATTGATTTTATTTCTCAAGTATAAACTTTTACATTCTATACATTGCTTTCAAAGATCAAGTAAGCAATTCTTATTTCCACAAATTATCCAAAGTTACAAAACACATTTTGGATTTAATTACATAAGATTTTATTAGTGAACAGAATTTTAAAAGGTTTCTAAATATCATGCAATATTAAAATGCTACAATTTATCTGAACATATGTTGTTGACTCATATTATAATTAATATGTCCTTGGTTATCTTTAAGACTTGAGTTAATTAATGGTAATTGCTTCTACCTAGATTCTTAAATAAGAAACTGATATCGTTTATACATACAAAATTTCAAATATTAGTCACTAAACAGTTTTATTATACTTTTAAATAATCCTTGGGTCACTAAATTTAAGTTTACCATTGGTCTTTATGTTTCATATTATATATATATATATATATAAAATCACTTTGAGATTTGTAAATGTGATATAAAATGTGTCCTGTTGGAAAGAAAGAGCTAGACAGTTCAGTTCTTGATTTCTTTCCATCTTCTCATTTTTTCATCTTAGTTTATCATTTTAGAATACTCTGGATTAAATTTCATGTTTTTGAAACTTGGTCATATTACATCATTATATGGTTTTATTTTTATTTAACTCTTTATACATTTTCAAATATTATATCATTCTTTACTGGCAAGAACAAAATGTGACTGCTGCAATAAACAACAATCTTGGAATCAATTCCTTAGCATCTACTCACCAATACACTAAAGCAAGAAGGGAGGCTGCCTCTTATAGTCAATTATAGTTTCCAAATACTCACTTTCCTTCTTTCTCATCCATCCATCCAACAGACATTTATTGGGTACTTATTATGTATCGGAAATACCAAAGAATAAAACTGAGTTTTACTCTTGTGGAGTTACATTTTATCAGCAGTATAGAGAAAATAAACAAAAAGAAAAAAAATAAGTTACCTGCTATGTGGGGTGATAAATGTTCTGCATAAAAATGAACAGAATAGAGGAAGATAAGAAAGCTTGGAGAACCAAGAAAAGAAATAATGTTTTTTAATAGACCATAAGGGTAGCCCCCATTGAGAAGGTGACATTTGAGCAAAGACTTGAAAAAATAAGACCCTAGCTCTGTTAACATCTTGGATAAGAGTTTAATAAGAAGAGGGAACACCCAGTGAAAACTATGCAAGATGCAAATGTTAGATTTGTATGCAAGGAACCATAACATAATAAGTGTTCCTGGGATAGAATCTATGAGGGTAATTGAAGTAAGAGAAGAAGTCATAGAAAACTGGGGTAAGGGAGTGAGGTATTCTTTTATATGACACCATGGACAGAGAAGCCCTTGCAGGATTTTGAGGGGAAATGGTATGGTCTATCAGCTATTAAAAACAAAAAAAATTACTCTGGTTTCTTTGCTGAGAATAAACTTTAAATGAGCAGTTCTAGAGGCAGAAAACACAAAGAGGGTTTTACAGTAATCTGGGCGAAATAATTTGGAGGCTCATATAAGAATGGTGGCAAAAGATGTAATAAAAAGTAGTTGAATGTGACTATATATTTAAGGTAATCCAAACAGAATTTCCTATCCCTCAGCCACTGAAAGAAAGATCTGATGCTATACCTAATTTTAGAGATGTATCTACTTTGGAACAACACAAGGGACCATAGTGGAGAGTATGTGGTAGGACACCCACTAATCTTTTTTGCTCACTATTGTATATTATATTAATATCAACCATACCAACACTTAAGCTACATTTTTGCCTACTTGGATTCTCTTCAAGTAACATAGATTATCAAATTATTATTTGTCAAGTCATCAGCTACCTTATTTGAAATTTACCTTTGTCAATCTCTGAGAAAATGTCATCTCTGTACATAAATAACATGAATAATAGTTTGTGGATTGATTCGTTTGCACAAAAGAGCACCCTATTGAGGAATATTTAGCTTTCATTTGTTGATTTGAATTGCAACCTGAAACAAAGTGATTTGCTCATAGGACTCATTCTCTAAATATTTAACATTTATATAGGTTTAGTTGGCAAAACCTGATCTCTTAAGGGTTCTTGCTTTTTTTCCTCCTAAAATGTTGGGCCATAAGTGATATTTACATATAAAATGTCTTAGACCTGTTTTATATATTTGCATATATGTGACTTTCTAATATTATATCATGTTTATATTTCAAATACCAGATTTATAACAATTGTGTTATCTTAAAGACAAAAGTATACAATACATGTCAATGATTTACCTTTTCCTATCTTAAATATGAATATTGAACTACAAATTAAATAAGTCTAAGTGCTGTTTCTGGCATAATGCAGTATAAATAAACTGCCATCTGTTCCATTTACAATCATTATAAAAAATAAAGCATAAAGTGAATCTCATTTTTAACCTAATTTAAGATATTTATAAGAAAATTTTCAAGATATATCATAGATATATCTTGAAAAAGTGTACATAAGCAGCAATAATGAGCAATAACAGTGACTTCATACAGGCAAAATCTGTTTTTATGTATTTCTACTACTGTGAAAAAAGAAAATTATGTAGTCATGCAACTATTTGAGATTTAATAATAAATACTGGTATCTAAACATCATATTTCTTAACATCTTCTTATACTAAAAACTGAACATATTTATATCTTCTTTCCGCTGTGATTTTCAAAATACATTCCATTCTTGCTATTTGTTCAGAGAATACAAAAGAACTAAATAAAAAAAGCATACTAATGGCAACCCATATCAGAAAAAAGCACACATAATTTGCACATGCATCTCAGAGTCTACTCATAGATGACTTTACATATTTAATTTTTACTACAGAAAACTTCTAACATCTTTGCAGATGGATTTTTAGATCTTATGAAATGAAAATTTAAATCCAGATTTGTTAATTAAAAAATCAAATTTGAAAGTTATATAAGAAATGTGCTTGTAGTTTATTCAATATCTGAAAATAGGACCCTCAATTTCCTAATTCGTTAATGTCACTATTTTGCTTTGCTTACAATTATGATATTTTTTAAAGTATTTGAGTTATATATTTGTTTTCACATATGGATGCATAATATTACCTTTGGATATACGATGTTCTGTATGTCTATTTCTATATAAGATATGCCATCTGTGGTCTCACATCTATTCATGGGCATACACATAATCCAGCCAAGGTATCAATTCCTCTTCTGCTGAAGTGCAAAGTCTTTCCAATCTAGTCTTCATATGTGCGTTATAGACTCCCCCTCTGGAAATCTAGATAAACTTTGCAGGAAGTAACAAAGTAGAAAGGATATTGCACTCTGACTTTGAGCTAGAG
The DNA here is from genome assembly GCF_017311325.1 of Ursus maritimus. NCBI lineage: Eukaryota > Metazoa > Chordata > Mammalia > Carnivora > Ursidae > Ursus > Ursus maritimus. Next base: position 20,739,417 of record NW_024426552.1, read on the forward strand.
GTCATCATTATGTGGTCTACAAATGGCTACAATTTTTAAACTAGGCAGAATTTATCCAGAAAATATTATCTCATGATATGGAAATATTATGTGTGACTAAGAGCACATGCATTGGATTCTATGGGGATAAATGAAATTCAGGAAGCTATACTTTGAAGACAGAAATTGCATGCAATAGTCTGTATGTCATAAAGGCCTGAACAACCTTATATTCCCAGTAGTGACCTCTCCAATATTCCAGGCCTAAAATTCCAAGGCCGGCATCTGTCACTTTTCAACACTTCATTCCATCCCAAACATTTTATTCTAACGAGATGCATGAAAGTCTAGAGTCTAGATAATTAAAGAGCTAGCAAGACGAGGAGTTTTAGAAATCTACATATTTCAAATTTTGGCTGGAGTTTGGAGTTTATGCACCAAACAAACATAAAAACAATGTATCAGATATTTCAAAGGTTGCAACAAGCATTCATTTTTTTTTTTTAATAATACAAACTCCTCAGGTGCCTGGGTGGCTCAGCTGGTTAAGTGGCTGCCTTGGGCTCAGGTTCTGATCCCGGGATCTTGGGATCGAGCCCTGCATCAGGCTCCCTGCTCCGCGAGGAGCCTGCTTCTTGCTCTCCCTCTGCCTGCTGCTCCCCTGCTTGTGCGCTCTCTCTCTCCCTCTCAAATAAATAAAATCTTTTAAAAAAATACAAGCTCATCATTCAAAGTATTTATAATTTTAATATGGGTCAAACGATTAAATAATATTAAGAAAAATGCTTAGGTTTCCATTTCAGGTTTGCTTCGTGTTTACTTGTTTTATAGTACTAATTTTCTTTGCAACATGTTTTCTTTTCACTGCTTTATAAATACCAGAATTGTTGGTTTAAGGAGATCCAAATTAATGAAAATTTATTTTCAATTAAAAAGATAGAACTAAGAAGAGCTAAGAAGGTGATAGGTATTTAAAGTATTATTTTCTAGAGTTATTACCTGCATATATTCGTTTGCAAGGACAAAAAACACAAACAATGCCTTAAGCTACACAAATTTATTATCTCACAGCTCTGGAGCCTAGAGGTCTAAGACTAAGGTGTAGGCAGAGGTGGTTCCTTCTGAGGGCTGTGTTGGAGGATGTGGCAGGCGTTTCTTGCCTTGTAGATGGCCATCTTTTACCGGTGTCTCTTCATATCATCTCTTCTCTATGTGTGTCTCTTTGTCCAAATTTCCTCCTTTCAAAAGGATACCAGTCATATTGGATTGGAGCCTGTTCTAATGACCTCATTATAACTTGATTACCTCTTTGAAGACCATATCATTGAAGAAGGTCACATTGGAAAGTACTGTTAAGTATGATAAGGACCTAAGTATTATGTTAGAACAGAATTCTCACATGAATTTTGTGGGGCATAACTCAGGCCATTACAGTGCACCTTAATCTCTGCCTGATTATTTCACAGTTGCTGTGCAAATGCACCATTACTTAATTTCCTTTATTCAGAGTTATAATTTTCCCAAATTAATATACATGTTATCTACAAATGGTCCTATCATAATATATACATTGAACACACAAATTCTTTCTGATATGTGGAAGATTTTGAATCTCCACAAAAAATTACATTTACTTAAAAATATTTAATTGTTTCTAATGTAAGAGAATTAAGCTTATTTATTGTATATATTAATATTTATATTAAAACATCTAATAGTTGTTTAATAAAGCCATGACATATAAATATGATAAGTGATTAAAATATAATAAAATGATACATTTCAAAAGCAATTGAATTTTAGAAGGCAATATCCGTCATATCTGCTATCAGTTGTCCTTCAGTTGCCTTATATTTTTTTGTTGCTAATGCATAGGAATTCCCTGAAGCACAGAAATCAAACGTTCCTTCAAAACCAAGCTTACAATGGTATTTTAAAATATGTGTTTAGTAAATATTTCAATTATCTGGCTAATTTATATGTTGACTAAAATAACCGCCTAAAAACTTAGTCCCCTGTAAATAGGGTCCCTTCAGCATGTATACATAGTGGTATCAGCAGCCAATATTTGGATATAACTAGCTCATTATGGGGCTCATGAAATCATGTAATTCAGAGAGAAACATTACTGAGTTTAAGATTATTTTAAATAGGTTATTTGTTAAATTATGTCTTCATTGCTCTTGGAGTCCATGAACAAAACATTAGGACCAACTCATTGGTGAACCTGAAACCAACCAGATAGGTCTTTCAGACAAATAGTTCTCTCTCCTCTTCTCCAATGAAAGTCCCTTTAGTTTTGTTTTGTTTTGTGTTTCTTTTTTTACATCTTTTATCATTTGTAGTTCCACATAGAAGACTATTTGTATAGCAATTTATGCTTCAAAAAAAAAAAAATTGGCACCACACAATCCTTGTATTTCACAGTGCAACCCTTAGATTTTATAGGTGCTGACCCTAAATACCAGACTAGCATTGTGTATTGATTAAAAATTAAGAGCTCATTAGATTGACACTAGAATGCAATTCAGTACCTCAAACTCCCTGTCTTATCCTCAGTGTACCACCACTCAAATTTCAGCTGAACATTATTTGGATACATAATTTTTCCTGTGCCTTCTTTAGATACTTTCTAATCTCCTTGTTATTTTACTTGGAAACCCGATGGAGTCATTATCTCTAACATAATTCTAGCTCTAAGCCCAACCCTTCCCTCACATTGTACCATTATTTAAAAATTTTCTCAAGGAGCAGCTATACCCATATAGCAACAGATTATGATGATTGATGCTATGACATTAATAAAAGTAATGAGTTTTCAAAAGAAAATGAAAAAATAAGATAGTTTTGAATGTTGACTTCAATATTTCCTAGCTTTTTGACCCCAAAAAGTCACTTAAGTTTTCTCTATCTGAATTTCTTCATCACTAATTTGGTGGTAAAACCAAACCCACCTCATTTAAAAAACAAACAAACCAACCAACCTCAGATTTTAAAAAAATCTATAAAAATCAATCCTTTCATAACTATTCATAGAATTTTTGTAATCAATGCGGAACTGTTTACTTACGCTCTTCTGTGTAAATTTTATATATATATATATATCACATAGATCCATATATGTGTATATATTTGTCTGTATACACACTTATGCGTATATGAATATTATATATATGATGTAAATATCTGATAGTGTACTGATAGGATACTTTTATTCTAGGATAAAATATATAGTAATAACTAAGAATGATTTAAAAAGGAGATTTGGAATAAGGTGTATGAAAAACTTTACCTTTATTTTACACTTCTCTGCACTTTTTGATGTTTTGGAAAAAAAATGTGCTACAGAGCATATATAGATGATGGGGGTAACCCTCTTTTTAAAAATTTCTTACACATTTCTGGAATCTTAAAGTGAATAAACCATATTTCAAAAAAATTATTTTATATCTGCTAAAAGAATGGTCTGCTGTTTCCACTCCACTAACAGCATAAAGGCAAGAAGCGGTATGCTGGACTTTATTCTTACTACAGTGAATTATTATGTTAAAATTAGACTAAAGCAGGTAAGCTATCTAATGAATCTCTCCTCCTAAGTCATAGGTACACAGCATGAGTAAGCTTGTTGGTACCTGTGAAGATGCATTTGCCAAATAGGAAAATCTTAGGTTCTTTGAGCATATGTTTCTTGGATGAAAATATATAAATCGTTGGACTGATTTAGAAGGAAAAATTGGTACAAGAACTGAGTAGCATTTTTTTCTGAGTAGAAATATGTTTGGTTAATTATGTGACTAAAAAATATGATATGATACTGCTGTTGAATTTGAACCAACTCCATGAATTTTAAATTTTAAAAAATGGGGCAAAGTTTGAGAAGTCAATGAAAAGAACATTAATCTTTATGCTATAAAATGTAGAGACGAGCTATCTTGAGATTTTATCTCTTAGCTATGAGAATATTATTTCCTAATCTTAGGGAGAGATTAGCTTTTATTATAGAACTTGAAGAGTATTCATCATCTAGTCGTAAGAAAATGAAATTGAGTTGTAGAGGAGTAAATAGGCTTTGTCAAAGATTATGTATTTAATGTGAGAATTTTTGTGCATTCACAGGAATTTTCTATAGCAATAATTGTGCACCCTATCTGAGAGTATAAACAGCCACATGGGGCCACAGTGGGAAGACTAAATAAATGGGTAAATTCTGCACATTCTGTGCTGGTGCCAGCAGAAAAACCCCATTTTTACCTGGTGTTGATTAGTGCTGCTTTATATTCCTTTTCGTTGAAGATTCAACTTTGGGTAATAAAATCAACCAAAATATATACCCCCCTGCAAGAGGTAGAAGACAGATTATCTGAATCTTATTTTCTACTTTTCAAATGGGGAAAGTAATAAATGGGGCTGGGGAGATTGCATAACAAAAAATATGTATTAATTCTACTGATCACAATTAGATAACAATCATTTAAAAAACAACATTGTCTCCTTTTTAATGTCATACTGCTCTGCTCTATTTTCTAGTTGTAAGCTTCCTTCCAAGATTTTCTTCACTCTCTTCTATAAGAACATCCAGAATTACCCGTTAGCCTTTGTAATAACAGTGTTTCAAATCTTCTATTACTATTAATCTCTTATATTTTATTTTGTCTGAATAGATTTAGTTTTCTTTAGAATTTGATTTTTTGTACTTCTTTTTTGTATTCTCAGTACTTTACCATTCCTTATATCAGCTCAGTAAAACCCAATTAACTAATTAGCAAACTGCATTAGTGTTTATTCAAAGCCTAGCTAAGTGCTGGTTACAGTAATCAACCAAAAGTGAGTAAGACATTAAGAACTATGTTAGTTAACTGAGGCAAAGGGGGGAAATATGGGTTGACAAATATGTTTGCAAATAAATACAATGAATTTGGTGAGGCTAATAGACATATGAATGAGATCTTTAGGAGCCTGAGTTGACTCAGTATGTTGTAATTTTGAAATCACATGTATGGGGTGCTACTGGATAAGAATATGCATTAAAATTTCTACATATATAAGTTAATAGAAAAAGTAAATGAGTAACTCAGATTGGCTAAAAATAAAAATTTGGTATGAGAGAGAATTTAAACTGATTAGTCAAATGAAAGTGTATCAAACAAAAAAGAAATTGACTTAACTATCACATGAACAGTAAAATAAAAGCATCTCAGTGATTTCAGTTTCGCAGGAGGAACCTGGATGTTTGCAGCTTTTTATTTTACCAGTCCTGAAGTATAGTCTTCTCTTCATGTTATAAGATGAAGGTCTAACCATTAAACTCAAGAACTCGGCAAAAGGTTGAAGGAAAGAAAGGAAGAAAATGACAAATTCTGCAATTATACACATTGCTTTCCTCATTTCTTGGTTTAAACTTAGTCACATTACCACATCAATGTGCAAGGTTGCCTAGAAATGGTTCTTTATATAGATAGGCATGTGTCCATTCAGAAGTTAAAGTTTCATTGGAAAATTTCAGAAAAGTGAATGAGAATAACAACTAAGATGGTGCTAGTGGTTCCACGATACTGGTAGTAACAGGGAACAACAGAGCAACCAGAAGTTTAACAAAGAGAACTACGGGAAGAGAAAGCCAAGAAGAGCCCTGCTAGGATCACAGTCAATGTGTTAGGCTGAACCAATGCCAGGACATTGGGCAGACTTGAAAACATTCTCTAACCACATACAGATACATCTAAAATTAACACAAGATTCACTGGCACAAGAGGCTGAAGTATAACCTCTCACACATTACATTGGCTGTGCAATAAGCTATTCTGAACTGGAGTAATTCTTAGGAAGCCAAGTTTAAAAATAAAATTACATCTATTCCCAGGGTGCCTGAGAGGTGCAGTCAGTTAAGCCTCTGACTCTTGGTTTCAGGTCAGGTCATGATCTCAGGGTCTTGAGACTGAGTCCCACCTTGGGCTCCATGTTCAGCATGGAGTCTGCTTAAAACTCTCTTTCCCTCTCCTATCCCTCCCCCCACTCTCTGTCCCTCACTCTAATAAACAAATCTTTTAAAAAAATTGCATCAGATACATGTGTGCATACCCAAGGCTGCACCCTTTCCAAAGTGATCACAGAGGGAACATCTACACTATTATTCCTTGCCTGAACTTAGGAAAATAGTATTATCTCCTTGAACTGTGATGCTAGGCTCCAAGCCACACATACATCTACAGGTCAAAGGTAAATATATATAACTGGCAAAGGGATATAGGTGTGAACTTCAACCAAAAACTGACTTATGCTGTCCTTGGGGCAATACCTAATTAATTAGCCCTGACTAAAGCTAAAAAGGGGGGAAAATATGAGCATGAACATCAGAGGTGGCAATTTGCAGGACAAATATATTTCACAAAACAAATTAAGCCAAACAACTAAAGAAATAAACAAATGAACAATAACAAATAAACAAATAAACAATAACAATGACCTCAACCTCCAGGTGAGAGGGAGAAAAGTGTATCCAGAATAACAACAACCTATTATCTAAAATGTCCAATTTTTACCAAACATTAAGAGACCTGTTAAGAATGGAGAAGGTATGATCCAGATAAACAAAAGCTGAGAGAATTCATTACTAGCATACCTGCCTTGTAAGAAATTCTAAATAAAGTTCTTTGGACCAAATGCAAATGATTCCAGATGGTAATCTGAATGGAGAGGAAAAAGCAGAGATCCAGTAAAGAGAATTCTGTGGGTAATTATAAAATATAGCATAATTTCATATATCTTTTTTTTCCCTCTTAACTGATTTAAAAGCAACTGCATAAAGCATTATATACATAATGTATACAGAAGATGTCAGTAAAGGAAAAATAGATAAACAAAAAGACATCACACATATAAAAAGCAAAATGCAAAATGACAGCTATAAATTCAACCATATAAACATTACAAGATATGTGATGGATTAAAATATCTAATTGAAAATTTGATTAGCAGTTTGGATTAAAAATAAAACCAAGATCCAACTGTACACTGTCTACAAGAGATGTTAGATACAAAGATTAAAAAAAATAATAATAAAAAGATTTACCACGTCTTACCAAGCAAGAAACCTGGAGTAGCTGCAATGCTATTTTAATTATTAGACTTTAAAAGACCATTTTTTGAAGAGACTACCCTCTCCTTACTGTATATTCTTTGCTTCTAAGATGTAAATTAATTGATCACATATGTGTGGGGTTATCTATGGGCTCTCTATTCTGTTCCATTGATCTATGTGTCTGTTTCTATGACAATACAATGCTGTTTTAATTACTATAGCTTTGTAATATAGATTTTTTATTTTTTTCTTTTAATTCCTGTGTAGATAACACTGTTATATTAGTTTCAGGTGTATGATATAGTGATTCAACAATTCTGTACATTACTCAGTGCTCTTCCTGATAAGTGTACTCTTAATCACTATCACCTACTTCACCCAACACCCCCACACATCTCCCCTCTGGTAACCATCAGTTTGTGTTCATAGTTCAGAGTCTGTTTTCTCACTCTCTTTTTTCCTTTGTTCATTTGTTTTGTTTCTTAAATTCCACTTATGAGTGAATTCATATGATATTTGTCTTTCTCTGACTGACTCATTTCATGTAGCATTGTACTCTCCAGCTCTGTACATGTTGTTACAAACGGCGAGATTTCATTCTTTTTTATGGCTGAATAATATTACATTGTGTGTGTGAGTGTGTGTGTGCATGTGTGTGTGTGTGTGTATCACATCTTCTTTACCTATTCATCTATCAGTAGATACTTGGGCTGCTTCCATAATTTGGCTATTATAAATAATGCTGCTATAATGGGATGAATATGTCCTTCTAAAGTAGTGTTTTTGTATTCTTTGAGTAAATACCAAGTAGGGGTGAATATGTCCTTCTAAAGTAGTGTTTTTGTATTCTTTGAGTAAATACCAAGTAGGGGTGAATATGTCCTTCTAAAGTAGTGTTTTTGTATTCTTTGAGTAAATACCAAGTAGCATGATTACTGGATCATAGAGTAGTCCTATTTACAATTTTTTGAGGAGCCTCCATATTGTTTTCCATAGTGACTGTTGCTGTAGCTGATATCAGAGACATTACTGCCTAATGTCTCTTCTAGAATGTGTATAGTTTCAGGTCTCACATTTAGGTCTTTAATCTATTTTGAATTTATTTTTGTGTATGGTGTAAGAAAGTGGGCCAATTTCATTCTTTTGCATGTTGCTATCCAGTTTTCCCATCATGATTTGTTGAAGAGACTGTCTTTCTTCCTATTGCATATTCTTGCCTCTTTGGTTGAAGATTAATTGACCATATAATTGTAGGTTTGTTTCTGGGCTTTCTATCTTGTTCTATTGATCTATGTGTCCATTTTTGTGCTACTATCATACTGTTTTGATTACTACAGCTTTGTAGTATAACTTGAAATCTGGAATTGTGATACCTCCAGCTTTGTTTTTCTATTACAAGATCATTTTGGCTACTTGGGGTCTTTTGTGGTTCCATACAAATTTAAGGATTGTTTGTTCCAGCTCTGTGGAAAATGCTGTTGGTATTTTGATAGGGATTACATTAAATCTGTAAATATAGTTTTAAATCAGGGAGCATTATGCCTCCATATTTGTTCTTTCTCAATATTGCTTTGGCTGTTCAGGGTCTTTTGTGGCTCCATACAAATTTTAGGATTTTTCTTTTGTATTTCTCTGAAAAGTGCTATTGGTGTTTGATTGGGATTGCACCAAATCTGTATATTACTTTGGTTATTATGGGTATTTTAACAAGATAACAGTATTTTAACAAGACTAATTCTTCCAATCTTTAAGCATGGAATATCTTTCCTTTATTTGTGTCATCTTCAATTTCTTAATTAATGTCTTGTAGTTTTCAATATACAGGTCTTTCATTTCTTCCACTAAATTTACTCCTAGGTATTTTTTTTCTTTTTAATGCAATTTTTTAAACAGAATAAACAAATGGTACTACATCAGTGCAGTTGTAAATGGGATTGATTCTATAAACAAATGGGACTACATCAAACAAAAAGCTTCTGCACAGTAAAGGAAACCATCAACAAAATGAAAAGGCAATCTCCTGAATGAGAGAAAAGATTTTCAAATTATATATCTGATAAGAGAATAATACCAAAAATATGTAAATATATCTCTTACAACTCAACAGCAAATAATAATAACAATAAATGGGCTGAAGATCTAAATAGACATTCTTTTAAAAAAAGACATACAGATTACCAACAAACACATGAAAAGGTGCCCGATGTCATTAATCATCAGGGAAATGCAAACCAAAACCACAGTAAGCTATCACTCCACACTTGTTAGAATGGCTATTACCAAAAAAACCCAAGAAATAACAAATGTTGGCAAGGATAAGCAACAATGGAACTCTTATGCACTGTTGGTGGGAATGTAAACTGGTGCAGTACTGTAGACAGTATGGAGGCTCCTCAAAAAATTTAAAAAAGAACTACCTACCATATGATACAGCAGTTCTAATTCTTAGTATTTATCTAAAGAAAATGAAAATAATATCTCTAAAAGACATCTGCACCCTCATGTTTATTGCAGCATTACTTACAATAGCCAAGATATGGGAACGACCTAAGCATCCACTGATGGATGAATGAATAAAGAAGATTTGGTATATATAGAGACAGTGGAATACTATTCAGCCATAAAAAATAACGAAATCTTGCTATTTACAAACACAGGAATTTACCTTGAGGGCATTATGCTAAGTAAAATAAGCCAAACAGATAAAGGCAATTACCATGTGACCTTATATGTGAAATCTTAAAAAAAAAAAAAGAAGACAGAAAGAAAGACAGAAGAAAGAAAGAAAGAAAGAAAGAAAGAAAAGAAAGAAAAAGAAAAAAAAGAAAAAGGAAAAGAAAAAGACATGCTCATAGACATAGAGAACAGATTGGTGTTTGCCAAAGGTGGGGGCTGAACGATAGGAGAAATGGATGAATTGAAGGTTTTTTTAATTATATAAATTGACAAAAAGCCTTTAAAAAGTCAATCAATGAGGATGATAGAAAAATTAAGAACATATAAGCATCTAACAAATGTCCCCAAAATACATGAAATAAAATTGACAGAATTGAAGGAAGAAATAAACAATTCAACAATAATAGTTGGAGATTTCAATACCTCACCTTTAATAATGGATTTAGAAGTACAAGGAAACAGAAGACTTGAACTGTAAGTATCTGTAACAGACATCCAGAAGATACTCTGCCCAACAGTAGCTGTAAGCTCATTCCTCTCAAGCACTTATGGAACATTTTAACAGTTACAACATATACTTGCTCAAAAATAAACCACAATAAATTTTAAAATATTTATGTAAAGTATGTTCTTTTACCATACAGGATTGAAACCAGACATCAATAAGAAGGGCATTTGGAAAATTAACAAATATGAAGAAATTAAATAACACAAATCTAAATAACAAGTGGGTCAAAAAGGAATCACAAAGGCAATTAGAAAAATAATGAAGAACTTTGAGATGAATAAAAATTAAAGCACAACATATCAAAACTTGTTAGGACTCAGTTAAGACAGTGCTCAAAGGGAAATGTATAGCTGTAAGCACCGCTATTTAAAAATATAGCTCTCAAAACACTAACTTAATCTTCCACTATAAGAAATTAAAAAATAAAGAGCAAAGTATACTCAAGTAAAATAAATGAACAAAAATAGTAAACATCAAAGCAGAAATAATTAAAATATTAAAAAATCAGTGATCCAAACTTTCATTCCCAAAAGGTCTAGGCTGTTACTAATCCTGCCTGGATTGGACTGTTAATGGTTTTCCATTGACCTTAATCTCAGGGCATGGTAATACTAACAGACATGCTAAGTAATGTATATTCCAGACATGCTCTTCCTTAATTTTATTGTGGAGTAGTAGTTAAATTTCCCCTTCAGGGTCAATCACCTCAGCCAACACCCTAACTCCCTTATTTCCCTGCTAATGCAAAGGCATAAGGAGCTCAAAGTGGCTGAGTGAAAGTCTTAACTTCCAATGCAATGGAATCATTGTGTTTGCTATTGGAAGCATTCTTCCCTCTTCAATGTCATTACGGTTTGAAGGAACATGGGTAGACTACTGAATTCCATGAACACAGGCCCATTGCCACACTTTTTTCCCCCAAAAAAGTGAGTACCTCTATCAGAAATCAAGATGTATGGAAAACCATGAGAGTGGACTGATGGTAGTTTTGGAAGAAGCATTGCGTGCATGGAAGGCAAATCCATATCCAGAGCATGTGCCTATTCCAGTAAAGACAAAATGCTGCTCCTTCTGATGACGGAAGCAGTTCAGTGTAACTTACATAACACTAGAAATAGCTTATTACCCCATTTCTGGTACCTATTTCTGTCTTAGTCCACACAGGGTGCTAAAAAACAAAGAAAGAAACAAACAAACAACCACAAGGAAACATACCTTAGATAGTTCATAAACAACAGAAATTTATTTTTTATGGTGTGGGAAGGGGAAGTCCAAGAACAAGGGCTGACAGATTAGGTGTCTACGAGAGTTTTCATCCTAACTAGTAGTTGGCTGTCTTTTTATTCTGTCCTAATATGGCAGAAAGTACAAGGGAGATCTTTAGGGCCTCTTTCCTATGGGCATTTAATTCTATTCATTGGGGCTCCACTTACATGACCTTGCCACCTCCCAAAGGCCCCACATCTCAATACCATCACATCAATCTTAGAATTTAACATATGAACTGAGGGGATTATAAACATTCAGTCTATAGCAGCACATGTCCAAGAGAAGTGAAAACATACTTTCACACAAACATTTCTTTATGAATATTCATAGCAGAATTTCCTGACAATTATATCTACAAATGGAAACAACTCATATGTCCATCAACCAATATCTGGATAAACAAAATGTGGTTTATCCTTACAATGAAATGTTATTCAACTACAGAAAGGAAAGGATTACTAATACATGATACAATATGGGTATGTTTTGAAAACATTACAGTCAGTGAAATAAACTAATGATAAAAGATCACACACTGTATAGCTCCATTTTCAAGAAATATCTAAAATAGACAAATGTGTAGACAGAAAGATTAGCGGCTTCCTTGGGTCGTAGGAAGGTGGGAGTAGGGTGTGATTGATAAGATAGGAGTTTCTTTTTGAGGTAATTTAAGTGTTCTAAACTTAATTTTTAGCTATGGTTGCAAAACTCTGTGAATATACTAAAAAACATCAAATTGTACACTTTAAATGGGTGAATTTTATGGTTGTGAATTATAGACCAATAAAGATGTTAAAGCAAACAGAAAAACTAGAGTTTCTATTATTGCAGAAGAAAAGTAAAAATGATATTTAAGGGGCAATGAGTTTATTTGTTAAAAGCATATTGTTCTGAGAAAACGTTTTATAGAAAATATGGGTATAATTATGCTTTCCTCATTTTTGTCCTTCAGAGTCATTTGTATAATTCTGTATGACTCATTATGGAGCAGTTGGGGTTTTTTTCTTCAATCAGAAGCTAGTTAGTTTTGAGTACTTGTTTTTCTCAAGCATGTGCTACACTGTAGGGGTATAGAGGGGAAACAGGACATAGCTAACACACATGGTATAGAGGATCAAACTTCTTGAGCCATAGACACACTTCTAATTGTAAACCATTGACTTAATTGTAACAATTGGTATATTTTTTTAAATAAATGAAAGACTGAAATACTATGGTCTTCTTTAAAGCATCTGATAACATATTTTGTGATTATTTATGAATAATCAGGTTAAATATTTATGAATATTTGTATTTAAATATAATTTGTAAATATTAAAAATATTTATGAATAACCAAGATAAAAAACCAGGATAGATTATAGTATATAGAAGAAACCCAAGTAATATTTATTTATAGTATGCGCTCTTCAGAAATCCTAAGTGATTGCCACCAATGGAAACATACAGAGAGCATCTGCCAATGACCTGATCTTTGGGACCAGCTGTTCTGCTAGGTTGTATTAATCTTGAAAGAATTGTTTCTTGCTTGCTATTTCTGAATTTTGTTATTTTATCAATGAAATGCAGCTATTTGACATATTAAAGCAGTGGGAAGGCTTTGAGCATTGCATTCTTATTTTCAAGAGTTAATTCTTAACATAGTCCTAAGAATCAGAATGTATTGATGACTGTACATTCTCTTATCTGAGAAGATAAGTAGGTTATTTGTAAATTGCAAAGCCTGGACAGAAAGAAGTGATGGGAGGAAGTGATTCTTGCAAAAAATACTACTACATGCAAACTTAGATATGATCACTACTCCTTATGTTACCATTAGCAAATTAATCACCTCCATTTCTCACATGCGAAATCAGAATAACAATATTCATCTAATTAGACACTATTGCAAGAACTTAAGTAAATATTATATGTAGGATGTTCAACCCCTAGCAAATATCAAGATCAGGGTTCAAAATATATTTTGAAGATGGACCTTGGGGCAGATTACTGTTAGCTCCATGATCCCCACCTCTTGGTATCACATATGTACATGATCTCCTTTCCTTGAGTGTTTATTGGACCTATTATTTGCTTATAATCAGTAGAATATGTTAAAAGTGACAGGACATAAGTGATTATGTATGTTTGATTATGTAGTTAATTATATAAGTGTAGCATTCATTTTGATGAAATCTCCCATTTTCTTGCCGCCTTTCATGAAGAAAATAGGCATGTTACAAGCCCACATGACAAGAAACTGAAGGTGGCCTCTAGGAGCTAAGGGTGGCCCCCAGAAGACAACCAGCAAGTAATACTGGAAACAACAAAGCAGGTATAAGTAGATTCCTACTCATTTGAGCCTCCAAGTGAGAAACTATCATTAGGCAACATATTAATTGCAGCTTTGCATAGGAACCAGATATCTGAGTATTGGATACTGCCATCATAAATACCTCAAAATGTGGGAATTACTTTTAAAATTGGCAGTAGATGTAGGCTAGAAGAATTTTCAAGACTTTGATAGACAAAACTCACTCTGTAGAAATCTCAACTTGGAGCATGCTGCTGGTAAAAGCTAAGAAGGAAATAAAGAACACGCTCTTGGAACAAGAAGGAATGAGGATCCTTATTACATAGTTGTGAAACTTAGCAACTTTATTGCCTATAATAAAGCGGAAAGTAGAAAATGTGCTAATGAATTTGTTGACCTAGCTAAGGAGATGCCCAAGCAGAGTAGAGAAGATGTTGCCTGGTTTCTTTTTCCTACTTACAGCAAAATCCAAAAGAAGTGAGATAAATTGCAACAGGATGTGTTAAGCACAATAAGAACCAGGATGTAATGATTTGGGACATTCTCACTCTTCCAATGGGAAAAGATGCTAAAATTTAGAAATGGCTTCTCAGCACTGTCAAGAAAATGTATCTAGAGAAAAAGAGTGTGATGATGTAAACTTTCTCTAAATCACCGGAAAAGTTGAAACATGGGACTGCAAGTTTTCTTTTAAGAGATTAAGGGTGTGCCTTACAGAACCTCTCAATCAAACCGTGATATCTCTAGGAAACAAGAGTCATGTTCCTCGGCCAGCTCAGCCAGAGCTCAAATTAGGCTATTTCAAAATGATCTCTTAAAATGGATTTTGTGTAAAAAAAAAAAAAGAACCTGAGTTACTTCCATGGGAGACACACAAAGTTCTTGAGAAAATTATTTCAGCAAAAACATTGTCCATTGGGACTGGAAGGGACGAAGATAGTGCAAACTATCAGGAGATGGTCAAATACCCCAAATGCTATTAAAAAGAAGCTGATAACACTAATTACCTGTGATCTCAATGATGAGGTCTAGACTTTGAGTTGATGCCATATTAGACTAAAACTCTTGCTGGCATTTGGAAGAAAGATGGTTTAAAAGTGGTTAGTGGTTTATGTGTGCATTGAAGGCTAGAGGGTGGACTAGGATAGATAATCTCTTAGAGTGTTCCTCATAATCTAAGTTACCTTATATTCAAGACCTTGTGTGATCCCCTCTATTTGAGTATGGGCAAGATCTGTGACCCACTTTTAACCAACAGAATGCGTCAAAGGTGAAAGGATATCTCTGATGATAAAGTGATTAATTTACATAAGGTTATAGTACCTATTTTGCTGTAGTCTCTCATTTTCTTGCTTGCTTGATGAAACAAACAGCCTTATTGGAAGTTCCGACACGGCAAGGAAAGAAGACCAGCCTCTAGTTCATGGTCACAAAGAAACTAAAGCTTTTAATTCTAAAGCCTCAAGGAACGAAATGCTGCCAAAATCCGTGTGAGCCTCAAGCAGATTTCTCTCCAATAGAACCTCAAATGGTAGGCCAAAGGACCAGCTAAATCATACCCACAGAAACGTCAAGTTAACAGCTTTAGACATCTAGCCCTCAGAAACTGAGTTAATAAATTTGTGTTTTGAAGCCACTAAGTTTATGGTCATTTTTTATTGCAGCAATAGGAAACTAATACAGTCATACTAGAGGGTTACCTGCTTAGGGCCCCTGGTCACAAAGTAGAGGAAGGCAGAGAACAGAGTGAAGAGAAAGGAAAACTGCTGAGTTTCTCTTTGTTAATATTCTGTGACAATCTTTCAGGCATTTCTCCAACAAAGTGCTTCCAAGTGTTTTTGTAGTATAAATCTAACCACTAAATCATTACCTAAACTATTGTTCCTTTCTCCTTTGTTCCAAAAGTGGAAAACCTGGAGCTATATTAACTTGCCCTTTTTGGAGGACAATTCATAGAGGAGATGCTAAGAAAAGTTAAAATGTAACATTGAAGAGGGGAAAGAGAATTTAGAATTATTATATTAAAATATTTAAAATAGTTGTTATTAGGTAAATAAAACAATTCAGAAATTTTATGTACTAAGTTAGGAATTGTAGTGTTATTTTTTTCTGAAACCTTAAAAGTAAAAAAATACTTGAAATAAAATAATTGTAAGGATGGGAGAATATTTTCCTATGAAATTCAGATACGTTTTGTTTATTGAATAATAATTAAAATTTTCTTAACTTAAATTCCTAGCTATATGTTCTTTACTTTATTCTTGAGTCTTCTTTTGTACATATCTAGAAATAATAAATGAACTCAGCTCTAAAAAATCATTATATTTAGTCTAATATGTAATATAGCTCTTGCTTCCAAGATGTATGAATCCAGTTACCCTACTCCCCCCACCCCGTCTAGGGCAAGCCACTATCGTTATTCCAACAATTACAAAAATTTCTTCTTTCCATTCTCTGCACATATAGTCTTTCCCCACGTAGAATTTATATTGATCATACTGATATTTTTTCCCATCATTTTACTGAAGTAAAAAAATTATAAATTGTAGGTGTGGAAATTGGTAATTGTTTTGGAATGTCTATATCCATATAGCTACTTTCCATATCAAGATATAGAATATAGCAGAACCTCAGAAATAGTCAATATGTCACAACCAAAAGATCGCCTCATGTCTATCAGCATAAGTTAATTTTGCCTTTGTCTGAACTTTACATAAATGTAAGCAACAGTGTAATTTGGTTTCTGGCTTCTTTCCCTCAAATATATGTTTGGGAGCGTCATCCAAATGTGTCGAATACACTTCTAGTATACTTCATTTTCATTGTGTTAACTACAGCATAATCTAGGTATCTTACTTTCTGTTGATGGACATTGAAGTAGTTTCTTGGTAGAGGCTAATTATGGATGACGCTGTTTTGAGTATTGTTGAATATGTCCACTGGTGTATGTATGTGCTTGTTTCTGTTGATGGTAGCCTAGGAGTAGCATTTTACAAAGGTATTGAATATATAAATGTGCAGTTTTAATGGATGCTAGTAGTTTTGTGTACTGATTGTACCAATTTACAATCCCATATGCCATGTTTCTTAATACAGGTCATGGCACATTCACCAGAATTTTCATCTTCCTGATGACTAATTCAACTGTTTAGCTTTTCATAAGTTTCTCTACCATTTGGATACAACAGGATATTTAAATTGAGAATTGTTACCTCTTCTATTGTCTGAAAGAGTTTTTTAATTTTAAGATTAGAGAAAGAGAGCAATCTTCTTAGCTCCAATATCATGTATTCTTCAAACCTGATTTTAAAACAAATGATTAAACAAAAAACTACAACCATTTACCCTCTTTTCTTAGAATAACACCCATACGCCTTAACATGACCTGCATAAAATGATCTCTTTTCTTCAATTCTGCCTACCCACAGTGCTTTGACTGCAGTTTTCAGGCTACACCAAGTTTTTGTTCTTGCACCTGTTATTACTTTTCATTTCACTCACTATAGAGTCTTTGTTCTTGTTATTTTAATCTCCTGATTATCTCAGTAATTATGTCTCTGCTCAATTGTCATGTAACAAGAGATGCTTTACCTGATGAAGCTAGCATTCCTTGACTTTGGTTTTGCTGAGGCTCATTAACATTTTAATTTCTTCAATTCACTTTTCACTATCTGAAATTATCTTATTTTTAAATTTCCCTCTTCAGTGTCATGTCAACAGCATTTAAACCTGTATCAGGTGCATAATCACTATTTGTCATATTTTCAATAAGTAAATGAAAAATGAGCAAGTAAAAATTTTAATGAATTATTCTTCTCCTGACCCATATTTTAGTTGCCACTTTCTCAAGAAAGAAAAAAAATAGAAGAACTTGATTGGTTAAACTTCTGGTATATTTATTCCACTGATACTTTAATCTATCATTAATTTAGAGGATTTCGGCCTGGTAAATCTTCTGTCACAACTGAAGTAGTGACTAAAGAAAGTTGTGTTATGGAAGTAAGAAATGTCTCATGTAAACATCTATATTCACAAAATTATTTAAAGAATGCACAAAATGATCCATGCAAAAGGTGGAGAAGTGGTATCAAACTGCTACCAATTGTATCTTCTTCATTAATTATCTATGAGATCTTGGAAAACATATTTAATTTTTCTTTTTTTTTTTTAACTTTTTTTTTTTTAAGATTTTATTTATTTATTTATTTGACAGAGATAGAGACAGCCAGTGAGAGAGGGAACACAAGCAGGGGGAGTGGGAGAGGAAGAGCAGGCTCATAGCGGAAGAGCCTGATGTGGGGCTCGATCCCACAACGCCAGGATCACGCCCTGAGTCGAAGGCAGACGCTTAACCACTGTGCCACCCAGGCACCCCCATATTTAATTTTTCTTTATGTATCCGACAGAATAATTGTTCATGCCTCTTTAGTTCCGAAATTTCATAACTTTATGATCTAAATAGTCATGTCTGGAATTCATTATGCAAAGTGCTGGAAAATTAATGCAAAGGAGAATTTTGCATCAATTATTTAGATCTATTTATTGTGTTTCCTCACTATTTCATTTGGTACACATATATATATACTGAAATAATCAAGTCTTTGTCAGTTCTCGGTAGTATCTTTACTTCAGGTATCAAAATATGGTCATGTTAAGGAATGACAAATCACACAGCTTTGAAGTGATTCTTGTTCTAAAGAAGGAGAGAGTAAATATATGTGGATCTCATGGATGGGTCTAGAAATGCCTGTAGAATGAATAAAACAGTGGATGAAAAATGTAGATGGTAAGAAGAGAAAGGTGGGTTGGAAAGTAAAATAAATATTTCTAAATGGGCTTTCAGCTAACTAAACTAAGATCCTTGGAAACAAAAGATAATGTTCTCTTTCTAAACAAAATGTTCACTTAAGGGATATCTTTACATTTGAGATGGTACTAGAAAAAATTATAACAAAAATGTTTCATGAAAGTTTCATTTTCCTCGAGCCCAATCACCTAAACAGTTTTGCCCTTTGAATTTTTGTATTATCCCTTTACTTGAAAACTCCAAAGTTTTTGTGGAATTAAAACTAAGTACCTCCAGACCCGGTATTAGTCAGGGTCCAGCAAGAAGCAGATGGTTAAAAAGAGTAAGGTTAGAGGATCTAATGTACAGAATTGTGTTTATAGTTAATGATACAATATTGAATATTTGGAAGTTTCTGAGTAGATCTTGAGTGTTCTCACCGCCCCCTCCCAAAAGGATTAACTATGTGAGATGGTAGATGTGTTAATTATCTTGATATTGGTAATTATTCCACAATATATATGTATATCGTATCATCACATTGTACACTTTAAATTTTAATATCAGATTTGTCAATTATTCCTCAATAAATTTAGGATAAAAAGAAATTTGAGGAAAGAAATTAACAAAGGGACTGTTTACAGACATGTGGGTAAGATGTAGAAGAACTGAAACAGCCACAATGTTATAGGGCAAGTGAAAGCACAAATCTATTATCATCCTATTATCTTAGGTCTGGAGAATCAGATGGAGAGTAGTCAATGAATTTGAGAGGTGAGTGTGTGAGAAGATCTTCTCTGACAGTGATGTTGACATATTCAGCTCCAAGTGGTAACATAGGAAAGAAAATGAAGGAAAAATGGAACAAATTCACATTCTTCCCTTCTGATTTCTTGCTAGGGCTCCCCATTGGCTGAAACCAACATAAAGCCAGACGATAAAATATCCTGTTGATAAAGTCATGCGGGTCAGTTTTCAGGACACAGTGTACAGTGAAAAAGAAATAAGGAAAATGGATCAGGATGGGGAGGACAGAAAAGCCAGTACAGACACATGGGTCAATTAATGGGTCATTTGAAAACCTCCAGTGTATTGTGGTTTTATCTGAACCCTATTCCAGCCATGGCTACCACAACAAGCTTCATTTATTCTCAATCACCAAAATTAGTGAAATCAACACTATCACATCCTTATCACCATCTTTCCCTCCTATCTTTTCCCTTTCTCTCCACACCCATTACTTTTTCAAAGATGACGTGTAGGTGCCTGTGTGGTTTTGTTGTTCTTGCTGTTTTTGTTTGTTTGTTTTCTTTTCTTTTAGAAAATATGGATGTGAAGCATAAAATCCACAGTAATACCAGTATTTCTCTCATTTCCAACATATGACTATGTTTATCTTTTTTGGAATTGGTCTTTTTTTCCACTTTAATATTAGTTTTTTTTTTAGTATAGTTGACAGTGTTTTATTAGTTTCAGGTGTACACATTAGTGACTTGACAAGTTTATACATTACGTTATGTTCACCACAAGTATAGCTACCATCTGTCTCTTCACATCATAGAATTGGTCTTCAAATCTAATTAGCCAATCAAATCTTTGGAATTTTGGTAAAACATTATTTGGTCCACTAAAACTCACTACATGTTCATGGGTTTATATTTACTCTTCATACGATCTAAAATTTCCCCACTTGCAGCTCCTCCTTTTTCAAGCTTCAAAAACATGCTCACATTTACTTGGTAACTGAATCTTCATATAATGAGGAGAGAGAAAGAGAAAAAAAAACAATAAATCCTTGTGCCACAAAGACTGTCATTAATATAAAAACTAGAATAATATACTTCAAATCTAGAATGAGATCGCCCCTCCTAAGGACATGCACCAATTAATTTTCCCTGCTCCAGTGATCTTCCCTAAGAACAAATTAGTGATTTGTCACTTGTGCATTTCTTTCTTGGAACACTGGAGCCTAAATCCACTTTCCTTTCACCTATATCATAGCTTCTTTATTCTGTTTTTCCTGTGTGTTTCATTGGAATTTATACCATTTACTATTTGTGCTTGTTCTTTCCATGAGTCTACCTGAAAGAAGCCTTATTAGAGAGAATGTTGAAAGTCTACCTTATCTTTGGAGATTTCCAAGTTCTCATTGGCTGACATTTGGTGAAGTACCAATCCCTGGTCCAGGTTTATATCTAAGTAATTGGTTGTTATTATAACTGAATACCCAAGGTACAATATTTGTCAACTAGTGCATACCACTTTTGTCCAGTTGTTTCAGAAGATGGATGTACATTAAGGATTCTATTTCTTTCTAGTGCTAACATCAAAGATACGTGTTCATTTATTCTTTAAAGAAATAAAATAGATCTCTTTAGATAAATCAATCAAATATTATTTCCTTAATATTATGGATGTTTGAAGTAGAAATATTTTTTTTTATTTTTGAATGCTTAATGTAACTAAATAGATCTATCTAGTTAATATATACATTGTATGTAATATGTGTATATGTATATGTACACACACTTATATATTGTAAACATGCCCTTTTGTGTTTGATTTATAAACATAAGTCTATCAGTAAATTACATTTTGATGGGGATAAAAAAGTGGAATAACTAAGAATTAAAGCTAACATAATTAACTCTCTCCTGTGTGAATCGATACTGAGAGTTGACATATTTCCCCATCCCTATGTTAAACAGTTTGGAAACAAGAAAAATTAAATTAGCTGCTTGCTCTAAGACATGGCTTTTCCTAGAAAATAAGACCAAATTCATGTATTAGTATCCTAGGGCTGACATAATAAATTGCCACAAATTGTTTGACTTAAAGTAATAGAGATTTATTGTCTCAAAGTTCTGGAGATCAGAACTCCAAATCAAACAATGCCATGCTTCTTCTGAAGGAAGTAGAGGAAGTTCCGTTCTTGAATCTTACTCTCGCAGTGATTATTAGAAATTTATGGTATTCGCTGGTATGAAGATGCTAATTTTAAGAACTCCAATTTCTGTGTCCATTTGTTACATGATATTCTCCCTGTGTGTCTGTATCTCTATTCTCTTTTCACAGGGACACTGGATTAGGGTCATTGGTTTAGGGCCTATCTTTATCCAGTATGACCTCATCTTAACTACTTGTACATGTGGAGACCCTATTTCCTGATAAGATCACATTGACAGGTATTGGATTTTAGAACTTCAATATAACTTTTTAGGGGACACAAGGAACTTACATTAATCCACTAAACAGCTTACTGATCAGGAGTGACAGTTTGCTAGTCAAGGACTTGTTTCACAGCCCTCTCCATGCTGTGTGCAACAATCCAAAACTATGATGTTGCAAACTCTATCCAATTGTAATCATTTCTCAGCTTTTCAAGACCCATATCAAAATCACCTAGCCCAAGTTCTAAAGCTCAAAAAAACATGCTGCCCTAATTTTCCATTTTGATACCCTGTTAATAGAGTCAGTTTAATAAACCATCTTACTATTGTTAGTTTAACAAACTATATTTTGTTTGATCAACATACTCTGCTATTTTGTGGGGGGAGGGGATTACACAGTCAACATACCTAGATGTCTCTTGATGAGTTTTGCTCATCAAGACTGTTTTCTAGGTTCTTACTTCACTCTGTCACCTAAACTATTATGACAAAAACTTTGCACAATCTCTTTCAGTTCCCCACCTTGCAAAACCTGATTTAAAATCAACCTGTCAAGGCCCTAAAACCTTATAAACACCCTTCCCTTATTTTCCATTTTGAGATAATACTATAACTCTGTTACAGTATGCAATAGTATATTATAGCATGCAATGCAGAATCAATCCTCCCTTACTGTAGTAAGTATAATAAAATGTTATATACATTTCATATTTTAAAATATATATAAAATGATAAAAATTTGGAAGTCATCCCAAAAAGTTCATGAACAGGAGATGGACAGGCAAATAATGATGTAATTGCACATGGAACACAAGACAGCAATAAAAATAAAAAAAAAAACCCCAACTATACATAAAACAGTAGCAAGAAAAATCAACAATTAATCTAATTTCCTACTTTTATAGATCTGTTATGTCAAACACATAAAGAGAAATTAAGTCTTTTTTCCAGGTCTCATAAATAATTTAATGAAGAAGACATGATTGCCAGCAATTTGATACAGCTTCCCCATCTTTTACATAGATCATCTCCTGCTTACTTGGGAATACTCATGCACTGTGTATTAATGCAGGACATGTCTTAAATTTGGGATCTTCAAAATTATTAATAGCATTACATCTGTATAAAGTAATGAAATAACAGACTTTCTGATTACCCAAATCATTATAAGGACTTAGAGCAAATATTTCCATCACAATTACCTTTCACTTTTCCTTCCCACTATCAGAATATCACCAGCTCCTGGAAGTGGATAGGATTATGTGACTAGGTGAAACAACAGACCAATTTCTAATTGAAATTTAGTCCTTTATCTCTTCCCATTGTGCCAGGTATAAGATCCCTTCATATAAGTTGCTCGCATCTTGAACATGTCAAGCATTAGAAGAAAAGCTTTAGTCTGTTTTCTTTGAGAATGTGTTCCTATGGAAATTATTGGGTGGTATATTAGTTAGGATTCTTTAGAAAATCACAATAGAATGATCTTCAGGGTTTATTGGTAGTGGGCAAGCTGGGGGACCAGCAGAGTGGATGCTTTAGTTTTAGTTCAAATCTGGAGGTCAGAACCAGGAAAGCCAATGGTATGATTCTCATGTGAAGACATGCAGACTCCAGACCCCCCCCCCCCCAAATGGGATGTTTCTGTTCAAGTCCTAAGGCAGGAAAAACACTGATGTCCTAGTTCAGAGGCAGTGAGATAGGAACAACTCTTAGTAAAGGCATGGTCAGACTTTTGTTCTATTCAGACCTTCAACTGATTGGGTAAGGACCATCTACATTGGGGAAGGTAATCTACTTTACTCAATCTATGATTTAAAATGTTAACCTTATTCAAAAACACCCTCTCACAACAACATCCAGGATAACATTTGACCAAATATCTGGGCACCCCATGGCCCAGTCAATTTGGCACATAAAATTATCTATCATAGGTGTCATATTCTCAGTTGGTTTTATTCTGAGATTTCCCAATGGCTTTGACAACCACATCTTGGCTTTGATTTATGCCTGAGGCAGAATTAGATTGCTGTTTTGTTAAAGATTTACTCAGTCCTACCATTTCCCTTTGGAGTTGGAAAGCAGTTGCCTTTTGCAAGGCTGCATTTTCTGAATTTATGTATCCTCTCTCTTCCATTTTATTCCTGTTTCCAGGATAACTAACAGCAAATGAAGCAACAGCAAGGAACACAGCCTGCAAACATTCTAACTTCCAACTCTCTCTGAGACCAAAGCTGACAGAGCTGTTATAGAGAACATGGAGACGTATCATGCAGTAAAGGACAAAGTGGCAATATTTTATAGTTTCTTAGTGCGTCGATCTGGAAGTGAAATGTGTCACTTCTCATATAATTTTTTCACTTCTCATATTTTTTAATCAAACTAAGACTCATGACCTTGCCTATCTACTAATATTGCTGGCAAGTTCAATTTTAATGACTAAAAGAGAAGAAAACAAGAATATTTGTCAATTTCCCTAATGACTACCAAAATAATTTTCATAATTTATTGAAATCTTTCTTCCCTGTAATAACACTAATTGTCTTCTACAAAGTAGTAAGCTGGGACTGTCACACAGTAGTTTTCAAACTCAAGCATTTGACTCATCTGTGAGTAGCAAAATCAATTATTTAATTGTGTTTCAAAGGGCAGTTTTTAGAGGGGGGAGGGACAGAGGGAGAGGGAGAGAGAAAATGTTAAATAGGCTCCATGCCCAGCATGGAGCAGGATGCAGGGCTTGATTTCACAACCCTGAGATCATGACCTGAGCTGAAATCAAGAGTCAGACCCTTAACCATCTGAGCCACCCTGGTGCCCCAGGAATCACATGTTTTTAACAATATATTGCTAACAAATAAGCGGGTATTCTTTGTCTTAAATATTTAATATTAGAACATTACCCTCATATAAAATATCATCTTGTTGACATTAAATTTTTCCTGAACTTCTCCAAATGATGCACAAATTACCAATTCCAGTTCTTTATTTAGTACATTTGATATTTTTCTACCCAACACTTATCAAGAAAGAGGCCATTTCTGTGGTAGGGTCAAAGCATATTTCATCTTTTAATAACTTGTCAAAAGTTTATTAACAGAATAGTTTAACTATTGCATATCTCACAACCCTGAGATCATGAACTGAGCTGAACTCAGGAGTCAGATGCTTAACCAATTGAGCCACCCAGGCACCCCTCAAAGACCATTTGTAGATGAAAAATGGATAGACTATTATAAACCAGAACAGAATAGATCACAGTTCATCCTAGTCAAACAAAACTATTCTTTTGTAAAATTATATATATATGTATATAAAATTATATACATGCACACATGTATCAGTCCAAAATATACCTTTATTATATTATTAAAATATAATACTATAATACACACACAAACTATGGTTCACAGTCAAAAATGTTTGAAATCACAACTTTAATGTATGCATTGAGATTGTGACCACTAAGGGTCTTATATTTCACATAGTTTTAGACAAACTTATATACTACACTGACATTTTACAAAGCTCTTTCACATATATTTCATTTCATCCTTAAAACAACCTTATAAATATGCATAGTTATCTACAAAATGTAAAACTAAATCTAAGCAATATGGTGACTTGACCAAGGGCCTAATTTGCAAATGGTAGGGTGAGGTCCTATCACAATTACGATTTTAAATGCTATTCTTTCTGCTACCCAATCCCACTGCCAAAATTGTTATGGCATATAGCTTATTTCAGAATTTACTCTCCTTTCTGGATTCTAAGATTATCCCTTTATATTATGTACATTTAGAAATAACTATGTACCTTAAAATGGATTTAATGTTTTAATATATAGAGTCCGAGGCAGGCTAGTACTAGATTATGTCTCTTAACATTGAAGACAAATAAAATAGAGAAATTATTGCCTTTTAAGCTGTAGAACTCCTTAGGTGATTACATCTATTCCAAATGAAGCACCTATTAGACACTTGGGTGTATAACAAAAAATGACATGCCTACTCTGAAGAGCTTGATGGGGATGAAGTGCAAAAATAAAAGACAATATAATGTAAAAGTACTATTGTACAGATATATACAGAATTCTGGAGAATACTGTGGACTTATCAATTCTATGTGGGACCTCATAAGATATTGAGTAATGATGGGTTTGGCAGGAGATTTGAATCAAAACTTTTTGATAACCAGCAAGACATGAGAAGTTTAGGAATGTAGTAAAGACATACTATTTGGTAGGAGAATTCATTCTTTTAGCAAGCATTTATTTAATAAACCAATTATGTGTCAGTAGGTAAAACATTAGGCACTTGGAATACAAAGATTAAAAATTAATGTCCTTATAGTTTTCAAAGAACTTATATTTAAATAACAAGAAAAGCCAATGCAGCTCAAACAGTTGTTATGATGGAGATTTCAAAGAAAGAAAGGTAGCTGGGTCTTGTTATGAATATTCTGAAAACCACTATAATCTGGTATTTAAAATTATGAACCCATGCAGCAAATTCCCTAGATTCAAATTTTGGTTTCATTCAAGAACAAGTTCCTTTACCTTTCTGTACTTTAGTTTTCCTGTATGTAAACTAAGTATAATAGTAGAATTTACCTCAAGTTTCTATCAAGATTAAAAAGTGTGTGTGTGTGTGTGTGTGTGTGTGTTCTTTGTTTACCAATTTATAAACAACTCTATATAAGTAATTTCTATAATCATTATATGTCAAAGAATAATATTCTGGTTTTGTTTTTACATTTCTATTCTCCTTCTTCTTCTTCTTCTTCTTCTTCTTCTTCTTCTTCTTCTTCTTCTTCTTCAACTTTTCTTAGGGCAATGGCTGTATCTTCTTACTGAAGGGCTATTAGGAAGGGGATGACTTGATTCATCCAAACTAATTTCTCTAACCATTCATTCCTTCTTAATTTCCTTAACTCCTATTTTTTTTTAATTTTCTGAATACATAGTTGATTGGATATTGTTTTTTAATCAAAAGGAACAAGGTGAAAATATTTAATTGGTCTAATTGTGTGGATGTGAGGCTAACATACAAAAGTTCCACTACATTATACCAAATAGTACCTTTGGAAGGCAAACATTGCTAATTGATATTTTAAAGTTTAACTTTCAGAAAGTTTTGGTTTTGTTGTGTCAGATAATATGTATTTTTATTACATATAGTTTATATCCACTTCATTCAAATAATAAGGAGCTGTATATTCTGAATTAGGATGCCATGATTTTCATTACCATTTTGCAATAGCAATCACACTAACCCAACAGTGAGTATAGTAATTGGTTCCAACTTGCTTGACAGACATTATGCAAACTCAGAACTTTCCTTTGTTATGGCATATAGTTATGGTAAAGACCTTATTTTCAATGCACTTTGTAGTCTATAAAACAATCTCATTTGCATTATCTCATTTTATTTGTCTCATAACAATTCTTTGTAGTGTTTCTTGTCCATTCAAAAGGACAATGAGCTTTTCTACCAAATATTTGAAAAAATTGCCATCAGCTCATGGTAGAAGAAAATGTTCAATCATAAATCTTCCAGTCTACACAATAAATGGCAAATGTGTGAATTTTTTCTTGCTACCCTTACCTTGTTGGTCCATGTTGGAATGAAGTGTTTTGATGAAAAAACATTTTTTTAAAGCACATAAAAAGGGGGAAGAAAAAAACATGTTAAGAGAAGATAAAATAATTACAGGAAAAAAAGTTGATGAAAGCCTTTGTCAACATCACAATATTATTATGAGGAACTAGAATCCCACCAAATGGATGATCCTATTTCAATTTTTTTTGCAAACATAATATAGTAGAGAAAAGTTCAACCAACTTTTGTGGCTGGAGAAATTCTTACTAAAGAAATGTGGAATAATAAAACATAAATAATCTGAAATCAACATATGAGATAATTCATAATCTTTTTAGTCTTAATCAAATATATCTATCAGTTGGGTTACCACATCACCAGATGATAGCAAAATGTTGAAATAATCATGTGAACTTCAGATATTCCAGTTTCTGATTATAATTTCTAATTACAAATTAATTAATATTTTTCTGTTCCCATTTTCCCCATATGAAATTTAGATATTGTGAGTCAAACTCTATATACTAAGAAGGATCTCTGGGTCATGCAAGTGGAGAGAAACATTATAGAAATAAAAAATATACAATACAATTTAGATACAATATAATCTAGATGAATCTATCTAGTAGCATAGCTACTGTCAGGCTTCATTAGGCTATTCGTTATATAACCCTACTACTATATTCATATCCAAAATAATAAATCATATTACTCCAGTTTTACAGATGTATGAGTCATTAATTATTTTTTATGTAAAATACCACAGTTAGTAAGTGTTGGAGATAAGATCTCAAATCATTCTTCACATTCAAAATATCTCTTACATGCAGTCATCTTAAGGCAGAAAGCTGATGGAGAATTACATAGGATTTGAGAGATAAAAAGTAGTCTGTAAATCAATGTCTGTAAATTTTAAGTCTCAGTCCTTAAAATTTAGAGATGAGGAAACTAAAGTTTATCAAGTTTGAGAGAGTTGTCTAATGATGGAACCAGGACAAAAACCTATGGTTTCTTTGTGTGTGTGTGAGTTCTTTTTTTTTTTTTTTATAATGATTTTTTATTATATTATGTTAGTCACCATACAGTACATCCCCAGTTTCCAATGTAAGGCTCGATGATTCATTAGTTGTGTATAACACCCAGGGCACCATGCAATACGTGCCCTCCTTACCACCCATCACCAGCCTATCCCATTCCCCCACCCCCCTCCCCTCTGAGGCCCTCAGTTTGTTTCTCATAGTCCATAGTCTCTCATGTTTCATTCCCCCTCTGATTACCCCCCTTTCTTTATCCCTTTCTTCCCCTATTGATCATCCTAGTTCTTATGTTCCATAGATGAGAGAAATCATATGATAGTTGTCTTTCTCTGCTTGACTTATTTCACTTAGCATTATCTCCTCCAGTGCCGTCCATCAAAAACCTATGTTTTTTAATACAATATTTACTAAATAAAAATTTATATTTCCAGATAGGTAGTATATAAAGATATCAATTAATAAAACCAAATTCATTAAAATTAAATTTAAATGGACGTGTAAATAATATGCATAAGCCACTGCATGTGGAGAAATTATTTTTGGGGCAGGAAGATGGGTGCTAAATAACTGAAAAACAAAAAGAAGAAAAAAAGATGGATTATTAGTGTAATGAATTCTGACAGACATGAAACATGAAATATATGAACATTGTATTTTCTGGGACGATATATATTATGTAATAGTTGCTTTATAAATATAGTTCATCTTCGAAGATAACATCAATGAAAACCAAAGGGCTAAAGCAAGAGACCCTAACCCTATCTTGTTCTATCCAAAATTTGCATATTGTTTTACTAGTTTGGATTTTGAAATATGATCATGTTACAAATTATTTGATTGGATGTCACTAATAGATTCAAGTAAATCAATTTATGGATGAAAATTGGGCCAAAGGAACAAATTAGCATATTGATTATGATATTTTAGAATTGTAGATATGCTGCACTTTTTTTTTTTTAGATTTTATGTATTTATTTGACAGAGAGAGAGACAGCCAGCAAGAGAGGCAACACAAGCAGGGGGAGTGGGAGAGGAAGAAGCAGGCTCCCAACGGAGCAGGGAGCCTGATGTGGGGCTCGATTACAGGACTCTGGGATCAGGCCCTGACCCAAAGGCAGACGCTTAACGACTGAGCCACCCAGGCGGTCCTATGTTGCACTTTTTTAAAACTCACTAAATTACAAATCTAAATAACCTTTATTATTTTTCTTTTCTATTTCCTATCTTGTTTTTCTCAACAATGATTCAAGGCATCCTACTTCATAATCTCTTGGGTTGTCAGTATTTTTTTTTTTTTGTAAGTTCCTCAGGTACTGTTACAAACCTCCTGTTTTAAAATCCCTACCACAAAACTTGAGTACTGTTTTTCTTTGTCTTTCTTTCTTTGTCTTTCTTTCTTTCTTTCTTTCTTTCTTTCTTTCTTTCTTTCTTTCTTTCTTTCTTTCATTTTCTTTTCTTTTTTTTAAGAATTTACTTATTTATTTGATGGAGAGAGAGAGCACAAGCAGGGGGAACTGTAGGCAGAGCGAGAAGCAATGTGGCTCCATCCCAGGACCCTGGGATCATGACCTGAGCTGAAGGCAGATGCTTAACCAAATGAGCCACCCAGGCACCCAAGTACTGGTTTTCTTATAAATCTTCCCTCATGCCATTTAAGAGTGACAGAGCTTTCAATCTACATGGAACAGAAAATAAGGGCAAGAAGGATTGCACATGTGCCTTGAAGCTCACCAGGATTAGATAGGCATGCTTCAACATGGAAATGATGTTTAAACTCCCCAATACTTTAATCTTATAGACTTATATTTTCATGCAAGACTATTATATACTACTTAACTTCTTAGTTATTGAGTTACTAAATCTTGCATTAAAGAGAAAATGAATTCTGTCTTATTAATGTACTAAGAAGAATGTCAGCCACACGATGTAGAAAATTTCCTACTGCTCACAAGCAAACTGATATAAGTAGTTTTGTTTTGAGTTAGCCACGTTTTGCATTGATGCTTTATTGTATTTTAGATGACAAATTCCAATCAGTTTAACCTTTTGCTCATTAATTCATTTTATTGAGGTTGTCTGGTTAAGTCCTGATAAATATCTTTACCTGTAATATTTTGGTCTATATTTATCCTGTTACCAGATTATAATGCAAGCGTGTATTATATGAAGTCAAAAATGTACTTTCAGAGATACTTTATTTTAAAACTGCTAGAGTAGAAAGTATAGTTCAGTAAAATAATCAATATTAAAATATAATGTTTAATATTTCAGTTTCAAATTAATTTTCACTTATTAAGTTTCAAATTAATTTCAAATCAGAAATTCTATTTAAATTTATACATTTTGCTGTAATATCACTACAATAGGACTTAGGTTGACTTAAGTGATACACATGATAGATATTTTAAGTGATATTTACTATATGTCAGGTATTAGTCTAAGTGTTTAGTATGTATTAACATAATTAAATTTCACATAATCCCACGATATAGTTACATTGTATTTTTCATTTTAGTAGTGTTGAATTTCAGTCGTGAGAAGTTCAGTAAGTTTTGCAAGGTCAAATGCTACCGAATTTTGAGGTGGTTACAAACCCAGGCAGTATAATTAAAGAACTCACAATCTTTATCCCTTTGCTATACTAAATTGTAGAATTCCATTTTTACTACTAATTTATATAATAGAAAACTACTCTTACAATTAATGCATTTTAAAATAAAATGTACATAGTGTATAAATAGTAAAATTAACAGAAAAATTGTAAAAGGAACTCACCTTTAAAATGGAAAAAAATCCAGTTTGGTAATTAATTTATCAATAAACATTATATAACATTAAGGAAAGTGCAGCAATATTTATGATAAAGAACAGATATGCAAACAATCCTTTGCATCACACCCATATCTCAGATTTAAAAGCACAGAAATTTCAATAAAATTCTAGAAACTAAAATTAAGGTTAGAAGAGCCACAAAATATTTGCAGTAGGTACGACAAATAATTCTGACATTTATGGTATAGAAATTCATTCAAATTCAGAATAAATTTGGTAGTTCACCAAACATAAAAATTAAAATATTTATTGTCAGTAACAAAAGAAAAATAAATTGCAGAAAATATATGGAAATGGAAAATATGTTATGAATAAAATAGCTTCTATTTTGGTAGTGTTTCATTGTCCCAATAAAAAATTTAGTAGAATTTTATTGTTAACAATCTTGGATCCCACAGAAAGTGATATGATAAGATGATGTGGAGGCAAGAGTGCTCATCGTGTAAGATCTGGGCATCTCATCTTTACATAGTTATGGAAAATAAATTAACAAGATAAGGAAAACTTAATATTCTCCCAAATAATTGTGTTTGGGCAGATTAAAGTAGTTCCCTATATAAGATTTTAGGTGTCAGTAACATGAGTTCGATGTTATGTATTATTATGCCTCATCTCAGAAGAATATCATATAATTGTTTTGAATTAAAATTAGGAAGTTGAAATAAAAATAGTGAAAATATGTAACTATTTGAAACCATACATATATATATTACATGAATACACATGAATCAAAGAGCTAGGTGGAATGATAAATGAATATTTTCTTGGTGTAAATGATGTTTAAATTTAACAAATAAAAATATATGTGATTTATAAATATATGCACATTTAGCCCTATATAGATATGCCTCAGTATTCTTATGATTTCCTTTCCATAAATGGAGAGAAAGGGAAACCAGATACAGACATTTTTGAAGCAAATGAAATGGCATTTATTAATACAGACCAGAATTATTACAGTTTATTAACTTTCTACCAAAACCACCATCAGGGTATAAGTGTGCATATTATTATCTTTTATCATAAATCTTATCACTGCAAACTTTTTTCCTAAGAGAAACTTTTGTCTAGCCTTTTCTTTGGCCATGATCCCATCATAACCACAATGGCTTAAACTCTTTCTGTGTTTTGATTTAGTCTAGAGCTAGGGTCTGCGTACTGAGGATCTCAATTCCGACCCTCCACTGTTTCCGTAAATGGCATTTTATTGGAACACAGCTACAACCATATGTTTTGTATTGTCTGTGGTTGCTTTTACTAACAGCAGAATTGAGTAGTTATGACAGACTGTATTTGTCATGAAGCCTAAAATATTAACTATTAAGGCCATTAGGAAAAGTTTGCCACTGCCCTAGAGCAGGAGACTGTAATGTTAGAATTCCCTGAATCATGACTTCTGTTTACAATTCCAAGAAGTTTCTAAACTCCTGCTGGCATATCATTAAACAAATAGAATGTAGAAAAGAAATTTTTGTCATGGAGTGTGCGTGTGTATTGGGGAAAGAATAATCCCTTTTATTCAGTTCTTCTAAGGATTTAATAACTTTGGTTTTGGGAATCAGAGCATGAGATTGACAATAAAGATAAATAGACAATATGAAATATATATATAACTGCATAATCTAGGTACCATATAACAGATTGTGCTTCTAAATTTATATGGGTTGGTAGTAGAATATTTTATGTTGAATTTATAAACTCAGTGATACACACTTGTAGGCAGACAACCACATACACTTCGTATTTATTAAGCTCATGCTATCCCATGAGCATACTTAATAAATCATTTGCTGGATTCTGACTCCAAATATGCTATTTTTTGCCTTTGAGTATGCTTACATTTTGTCATGACCATGCCCTGATCTGTTGCTGTGGTATAATGCTGAGTCTGGTATGTGTAGGCTACAGCCTAATTTGTTCTATTTTAATGATGTGCATTAAATTGCCCTAGTGCACCTTGACTTCTTACAATCAATTAACATGATTAATATGTCTAAAAATGACAGTGTGTTTTAAAAATAGCACTATAAGTCACTGTTTAGGTTGAATATATCTTATGAAATTAGCAGGTGAGTATTTTCTGTAGCTGATGATTAAGGTTGCTATTCTGGGAAAGTGACAACATATAAATATATCTCAGGGAAGAAGACATGGATATTTTGTCCCAATTAATGTCTGCACATCTTGACCCTTCTGTTTACATGACAGATAGCCAACGTGGGTCTCATTTGTAAGGATGACCTATTTTAAGAGAGAGTATGATTAAAGAAAAACTGATCTAAGAACCAGTCCTGAAGGCTGCCCTTTCATTTGCTCACAACATACAGAAATGCTTCTTATCCTAAAAAATAAACCTCCCAAATCCCATTTTGTGACTTTATTTTTGTTGAAATAATGAATTTCCCCAAATATTTATTCCCTTTTTATCAATAATGCCAACTCTCTAGGAGGTAAACAGAAAATGTCTCTATGTTAGTTTTTATATGTGACAACATTTAATAACAAAGTATCATATTTTCTTTGTACTAGTAATAATAAACATAAAAACCCCTCTAAAAATAGCACGATTGCCTTGCTGCTTCCTTAAGATGGCATTTGTATATGATGTTGGGGGGATTTTAATTACTCAACAGAAGTATTAGTTTCAGCCTTAATCGTAGGCAGTGTATTTAATTATTCACTGTATACAGTTGGAGGTTCACTAAGTCTTAATTGTACATGTGTCATTCCTATCACCACCCATTTTCAAATACCAAGTAGAAGAGACCTAAGTGAATAATATATTAAATACAGCAATACATAATCAGAAAACATTTCTTAAGCATCTATTATAGGAAAAGCATCCAAGGGAGTAATGGGATGGAGAGTGAGAATGGTTTCTGTTTGTTGATTCGCTTGTTTTCATCTTCCCAGTGTATAATAAATTGTTGGACCAGTTTTCAGTCAAGAGATCTATTCAGTTTTTGTTTTGTTTTGTTTTGTCTGTCTTATTTTGAGAGAGAAAGAGAGTGAGGAGAGGGACAGAGGGAGAGAATGTCAAGCAGACGCCATGTGAGAATGGAGCCCTATGAGAGGCTCGATCTCATGAAGCTGAGATCAGGACTCCGGCCGAAATCAAGAGTTCAGTGTTTAACCGAGTCCTGCAGTTGTTCCAAGAAATCTATTAAGTTAAAATATTATCAGAATGCATATAGTTGATCACTAGGGTAGAAACAATCTTATAAGAAAATTTCAAAAATTCAGCATAAAGATTGGATAACAAATTTACTAATTCAGAGATTAAGATTAGTTCTAATAAAAAAGAAAGTAAATAAAAATGAAAATTTCAGAACTAAAGATAGCTGCTTATGTTATCTATAGTTCCTTTTTAAAGATTTTTCTCTGAGTATAAATAGAGTGAAGAGTTTTTAACAGGCAATGCTTAATTCAAGCTGTTTTGTTTTGTTTTTTAATGATGGATGATGGAATAAAATGTTAAGAATTGTGTATGCTAAGAGATAGTCTATAAAATAAAAATCAGAATCATGATTTAAACAGAATTTTAATGACAAAGATGATGGTGCTAAGAAATGGAATTAAAATTCAGTATGGATCAAGATTAATTCCCATATTTCAGTCAAAAATAAATGACCTGTACAGCACTGGCTACCAAGGGTTTTCGTTCACTGCAATCTACATCATTCTACAAATACGGTCTGCATAAAGTCAATGCAGACTAGGTTGGATAACAGAAGTCTAGGATTCATAACAATTGAAGCTCTGCTTCTGAAATCACATCTTGACTATGTGTTTATTTATGAAGCTAATTTGCAAAATTGGATGTTGTCAGATAAACATATTCAGGAGATTAGAAAACTAAAGCCCTTCGTATTCGATTTAGTGAAATGAAACTACCTGCAGCGTTAGAAGAAAAAAAATACGGAAAACTACTATCATGAAATGAAATTGTTGGTTCACAACCTTGGGAGTTGCACATGAAATGTGAAACTGCCACCCCCCCCCCCATGAAAGGCGAAGAGAAACAGAAGAAAGGAGTAGACCACTACAGAATGTTAAGATGGCAGTTTAGATCGGCCAAAGCAACCTTTTTCATGACACAACTCCAAAGGCAAGAGAAACAAAAGATAAAATGAACTTATGGGACTTCATCAAGATAAAAAGCTTCTGCACAGCCAAGGAAACAGTCAAAAAAACTAAGAGGCACCCCATTGAATGGGAGAAGATATTTGCAAATAACACTACAGATAAAAGACTGGTATCCAAGATCTACAAAGAACTTCTCAAACTCAATACACGAGAAACAAATAAACAAATTAAAAAATGGGCAGAAGATATGAACAGAAACTTTTCCAATGAAGACATACAAATGGCTAACAGACACATGAAAAAATGTTCAAAATCATTAGCCATCAGGGAAATTCAAATCTAAACCACACTGAGATACCACCTTACGCCAGTTAGAATGGCAAAAATAGACAAGGCAAGAAGCAACAATTGTTGGAGAGGATGTGGAGAAAGGGGATCCCTCCTACATTGTTGGTGGGAATGCAAGTTGGTACAGCCACTCAGGAAAACAGTGTGGAGGTCCCTTAGAAAGTTAAAAATTGAGCTACCTTATGACCCAGCCATTGCACTACTGGGTGTTTACCCCAAAGATACAGACGTAGTGAAGAGGAGGGCCATATGCACCCCAATGTTCATAGCAGCAATGTCCACAATAGCTAAATCGTGGAAGGAGCCGAGATGCCCTTCAACAGATGACTGGATTAAGAAGTTGTGGTCCATATATACAATGGAATATTACTCAGCTATCAGAAAGAATGAGTTCTCAACATTTGCTGCAACATGGACGGCACTGGAGGAGATAATGCTAAGTGAAATAAGTCAAGCAGAGAAAGACAACTATCATATGATTTCTCTCATCTATGGAACATAAGAACTAGGATGATCAGTAGGGGAAAAAAGGGATAAAGAAAGGGGGGGTAATCAGAGGGGGGAATGAAACATGAGAGACTATAGACTATGAGAAACAAACTGAGGGCCTCAGAGGGGAGGGGGGTGGGGGAATGGGATAGGCTGGTGATGGGTAGTAAGGAGGGCATGTATTGCATGATACACTCGGTGCTATACGCAACTAATGAATCATCAAACTTTACATTGGAAACCAGGAATGTACTGTATGGTGAATAACATAATATAAT
Organism: Ursus maritimus; assembly: GCF_017311325.1. Lineage (NCBI taxonomy): Eukaryota > Metazoa > Chordata > Mammalia > Carnivora > Ursidae > Ursus > Ursus maritimus. The sequence goes on from NW_024426552.1 coordinate 20,775,839, forward strand.
AAAAAATCATTAAAAAAAAAGATGGCAGTTTAGATAAGCAATGGGACTTATCTAAGAGATTTGTTTTTGTTGGCTGCAAGAGAACATCTCCTCAGCCTCCGTCCAGAATCTTACAAGTTTACATAGAAGGCTTAACTGAGATCAGTCACATATTCAGGCCAGAGGATCTTAAAACACCTTACTCTCTCAAGGCTGTGTCCTTGGAATGGCTGCTAGTGCGGGAATAGTATACTGAATGTAGATTCCAAGGGCTCTGGAGAGGGCGAGGATCCTCTCTGATTGCCTCCTCCCGCTCTGGGGTAAACCGGAAGTCAGGCCCTCTCATGCTATCTCCCAACAGCAAACTTCCTATATTTAAAGGATTGCCCCATGAGAAAGATGGATGCCTACTGTTTTGGGAGCATTACTAGGATCAGATGGATGAAGTGGTTGATGCAGTTTTCGGCTGACCAGGAACAATTTTGCAATAATGAGAAAAATCACCAATTGAGATATGTCACCTTGTGAGAAAACACTTTCAGTTATGTAGCACAGGCAATTCTTATTGCACTAGATATATGTGTTGTATTAAATGTCCTCTAACATTTCTTTCAAGTCCACAAGTCTATGATTAATTTTGCCTAAACATTGGCTTGTTCGGTTAATGTAAGCATATTGGGAACAATTGATTTGTGCTCATTCTTTGTCAGGAAAATGCAAAATCTTGCATCTTGTTTTTATTTTTTTAAACAGCCATAGATAGTAGTAGTATTTTTAATAAAGTACTATTAATATATATTAGAAAGATGAGTAATTAAAGAAAAACCTTTGACAATTATCCTAAGCTAAAAAATATGTGTTACATCTCATAGTAATCTTTTAGGCTCTAGATGTTCCTTATGTAACTGTTTCTCACATTTAAATGTGTTTTAGCATGATTTTTAGAGTGCCTTTTGCAGCCTTATGTATCAAGTTAGCAACAAGATGTCTCTGCATATACTGCCATGACATGTAGCTTGCACACTTACATTTGTTGCTGTGTTTTGAATTTGTATCATTCCTCACAAGCATAACTACACACAGTGTTAATCAAAATCTTGACAACGATTTTGCCTGACAAAATTATGATTTGCACAACTATTATTTTCATGATATTGTATCATTCACTAGTAGATAACTATGGTCACAATTATAAAATAGAACAAATTTATTTAGAGGTTTCTATCTTGGTAAGCTGTTTGGTGCTTCATTGATATCAAATTGTAATATTTCAACTTCACAAAAGGATCACTGGAGATGGTAATTTCATTTACTAATCAATTAAAATTCCCCCGAGAAATGTGCTTCAAGGAGGATAATGTGGCTTTCTATTCACTAAGTGTGCTGGGCCTGGTTGGGCCATAGGAGTTGGCTCAATTATTTCCTTTTCTGCTAGGGTGGTGTGTTTCTGAAATCAAAAATGTAAAGATCCCTGCACTTGAGGAGCATTACTTTGACGATCCTCTGTAAATATTTGGCTGTCAGAATTTTAACTTATAGTAATATACCAATCCCAAGGGAAATCCATTATCATTATAGAGAACAAAGCATGTCAAGGGGAGATTATTCTGCTTAGAGTGTTTGTATTTACTTCCAGTAGTGTTCTTTTCAATTTGGTAGGGCCCTAAAGGGAATGGAACAAATTTCTTTAGGTTCTACATTTTGGCAAAATGATCTGAAAATATACATGACTCAAATTTACTTCTGAAGTGATCTCTGTAGTCTCTGATTGTTGTCAAGATTCTGATGTTCAAAATGACAGCTTCGTATCCCTAGTCACTGAAGAAATCAAGAATGGAAAAATTATTAATGAGACTCATTATTTTGTCATTTATAAGATTTTGTTAGAGTTTTCACGCTTCCATATATTTTATAGGTTGTTCTATAATAATTTATCGTGCAAAATAATCTTGTAGTAAAAATATGTAGCAAGTAGAAAGGGAGATAATATGTAATAAGAAAAATATAACTAATCTACAATTTCTAATTTTTTTCATTGGGGGAGTTTGCAAGTATTTCAGTGTCTGAAAGTGTATAAGAATAGTATTTTCATGCTATATTAAGCAAGTGGAAATTAGAATAAATATTTCAGAAATTATTAAATCTATGTCCTACACGTAGAAAAAAGATTATGCATTATATATAGAACTATATGCATGTGTGTATATATACATATATATACACATATATACTCTAACATATATAATGTATAGTATATGTATACTATATATATAGTAACATAAATGTAAATGTAAAATGTATATTTTGTATAATACAATTTGGGGACCAAATTCTGAAAAAAATAAAATGAATCCAGTAAGTATTCAAATAGAAGTGGTGAAAATATTTTAAAATTTCAAAACTGAATAATTATTGGACTTAATACCAGCAATTGTGCGGGACATTCACTAAACAAAAGTGCATAAAATTAATATGCCCACTTTTGGAAGGTTTCAATCCGAAGATAAAACAACAAATAGAAAAGTAAATCAAAACTATTTGTTTCATGCTACGATTGTAATCATTAAAGTGCATTTTAAGAGCCCTGGATAAAGACATGAGACCAGACTGGAGAAAGTAAAAGGGTAGTCACTGAACACATTTTGGAAGTACTAAAACTAAACTGTAACACAAAGGTCTTGTCAGGTTGAACATGAAGCTATGAATATGGCACTATTTTATGGAATGATCAAGGCTGAGTGAATATGATAGGGCAACAAGAGAGAAAGTGGCCGTAACAGTTCTTTGGAAGAATGGGATAACTTCCTGTGGCTGAATGATGAGTTCTGTTGAGGTTATTGTGAGACCACGAAGAGTGGCTAAGGTCAGATTTAAAGAGATGAGCGGGACCCAGATTCCACAGATTCCAATCAGCTGGATCTGTAATGGCTTCCCTTCTTTTGAAGTTTAACTAAAGGCACTTCTTTCTTTCTTTTTTTTTTATTTCAAGTTTTTATTTAAATTCTAGTTAGTTCACATATAGTGTAATATTGGTTTCAGGAGTAGAATTTAGTGATTCACCACTTACATAGAGCATCCAGTGCTCATCACAACAAGAAGGCACTTCTTTCCTAAAGGGAGAAGCTCACTCTCTCTTCTCCATGTCCTGTGATCATGCCCCAAACACTGATTACTACTAACTTCTATCTGATGACTTACATCTCAGTACTTGCTTATTCACTTCTAATTTATTTCTAATCCTCACCTTGAAGCAGATATTTCAAGTCCCTGTTTTCAAAAAGAAATGGTATCTGCAAACTAAATTAGTATGCTAATGATTCATCCATTTTACTGATGAAGATACTGAACAACAGTATGCCTTTTATAAGATCTATAGAACATTCTCATCCTTTTTAGACCAGTTAAAGAAACAATAATGATGATGGACTGACGAAGAAAGAAGAACAAATGCTATAATATGGTTTTATGAAAACATATGCAATATGTATTATTATTGACCTAAATAGCCATTATTTCAAAAATCTTACACAACAATTTAGTCCAAGCAATGCTGTATAAATACAAATCCTGTTTTTTTTTTTTTCATCTTATTTATAGGACTTCAGATTATGTTAAATTTTAGCACTGGTGTTTTAGAAAAAATATATATTCTTTACATGCAGAATTAAAAGAGAACATATGACTTATTTTCCAGTCTTTGACAAACCATGAGTTCACTTGCTTCTGGGACTCCAGCCAGGAGGATGGTGATATTCAAATAATGTTGTTTCCCTGTTGTGATATTTATTATTCAACTAATTTTTTGATGCTTTCATCTCCTATGGTCAGGAGTAGTAAGAAATCCCTTAATTACTTTCTATTTCACATAGAGCTGCTTTGGGTAATCTTAGAAAACAAATTCTAATTAAGAAACTTAAAAAAAAAAAAAAAGCTCAATTCTACCTATGCTCTTTAGCCATTGCTGAAAATATGGGTCAGCAAAACACAAGTGATAATAAAATTATTCAAAACTTTGTTTCAAATTTCTTCCAGTTTTATGATTTTTAAGTTTTTTTTTATTTTTAGGTATGTAATTTAAGACTATGATAATGAAATTTTGAATTTCTTTCAATGAATTTGATGGCCATGACATTTCCTAGGCATGCTGGTCCATTTTTGACATTAATGGTTACAGACACAGGTTAATCAGAATTTTTCCTCTTTAAAAATAAAAACATTATGATCACAACAGATTTGATTGAATATTGATTAAATTCATCTGATCAGATCTCTGCAAAGCTTGCTTGATGAAGTTATTGATATGATCAATATTAAGTCATATTTCGAATGTGTAAAATTAAGTTTAATTTTTCATTTTGTACTGTAGATGCAAACGTTACTCAGGTTCATACATTTGAAAGAATCCACAACATACATGAGAGCTCACATAAGCATCTAACAAAGGTAAATAATACAATACAGCAAGAGGAGAGTTCAGGAAATTTGGGGAGGTCCAAGAGACTTATAGGCACAACTCCTCAGGGGCCTTCTTCTCACAAGTACTCTACTCTTGAAATGGAACCAACATTTGTGTTGAATTTGGCTTGAAGAAAAATCAAGGAGGCAGATATTTCTTGTGGGGGTTTTTATGCCTCACTAGTCATGTAGCCTAGATAGTAAGGGAGCTTAAAGCATGAAGACACAGTTTGTTGGGACCCCTTAAGAATACCCTCAGGCTCAATGATTTACTATAACTTATAGGACTTAGAGAAGCTGCTATGCTTCTGGTATAATTATACTATTGTCATGGTGAAAGTATACAGACTAAAATAAACAAAGGGGAAAGGCACATGGGGCAAAGTCTGAAGACACAAGGCGCAAATTTCCAGATGTCCTCTCCCAGTAGGCTTGCTCAGGCCTGTGTAATTCTCTCAACAATGATGTGTGACAACATATGCCAAGTGTTCCCAACCAGGGTAGCTCATCTGAGCCTGGATGTCCAAGGTATTTACTGGGGGTCAGTCACTTATGCCCACAGTGTCTGCATGCTTAACCTCAGCTTGTTGGGCTCTAGCTTCCAAGCAACTATCAGCCATTCACCATGGATAATGTTTTTAGTATAAACTCTCTGAACAAATTAGTACCCTGTGCCCAAAGGCCACAGGCATAAAAAACAAACATTTTTATCATCATGCAAAATATTTCAAGGCCTTGGAGCTCATCTCCCAGAAGCCAGATATAGGCCAGTTGGAAAGACGGGCCTTTCTTGGGAATGTTCAGGGCTGGAGTAACCAGGGTCTGTGGATTAAATCTTTCCTACGCACAAACGTTTTTCAGTAAATTGTTTTCAAGATACAATAATGAACTAGAGAAGAAATTGGTATATTAAAAACAAGTTAAAAGACAAAGCAGCCTATTTCAGTTTATGGGTTTATTTGAAGCATTATACAAGCAAATAATCACTAATAGCTCTGTGTGTGTGTGTGATATTTATGAAGCAATTAATAATTATGGCACTAGATTTTTAGCATAATAATAATAATGTGGGTATATAACTAGACCTTATTCTATAGATTTGCATGCAGAAGTATTTAGAAATTTAATTAAATTAGATATCTGTGTTTTATTCACAATAATTTGTAGTTAGAGAAGATGAGAGTATAAATGAAACAGTTTTTGCCATGAGATGATAATTGTATTAATTGAGCGATAACATGAGGGTTTATTATATTCTGCCATAATTACATGTCTAAATATTCATATGTGAAAATACATTTAAATAATTAAGAAGAAAAATGGGTCATTAAAAATAATTCCAATAATTTGAATGGGTACTGAGTAGACTGATGGATTATTGCTAATCTTGTTAGATTTGATATAGTTAAAATAGTTTTGTAAGAAAATGTATTTTTAAGATCCATTGCAATGTATTTTGCTTGAAATAACATAATTTAACATACTTAACAAAATAAAGAGGGTGAGACTAGATGAAACAAAGTAAAATGTTGATAGGTACTGGGTAGGATAGCATGTACATAGGAAGCTATTCACAACTTAATTTTATGTGAGCGCATGCGTGCATGTGTGTGTGTGTTTGGTGTGTTTTAAATGAATAAAAATCAAAGAAATTGGACACTAAGTATAGAATGAACATCAATTTCCTAGATATGCTAAGTAATGCATAGTCATGTCTCAGATTTTTTGAAGAGAATTATTAATAGTTTACTTTATGGCACATTTCACAAGGAGATGGCTTTTTTAATTTTTTATTTATTTATTTATTTTTTATTTATTTTTTTGAGAGAGAGAGAGAGAGAAAGGGTGAATGGGGGGACGGGGAGAGGGAGAGAGAGAGAGAATCCCAAGCAGGCTGCAGGACCCTGAGATCACGACCCGAGATGGAACCAAGAGTCGGATGCTTAAGCAACTGAACCACCCAAGTGCCCCTGGCCTTTTTAAAAAGCATTTGGTGCTAATTTAAAAATGAATGTCTTAGTATAACTGTAAATATATCCCCTGTTCTATTTCTAGCATATAAGGTATTATGCTTCATGCATGTTTTGAATCTATGGGTTTTTATTCCCCTCCATATGTGTCAGGAGCATTTGGAACAAGAAAATATTAACTTCCTGAAATTCTCTCTTCTTCTATGTGCAGGTATATTAAAGTAACCCCTTCTTTCCTTATTTATTACTTTCCTGTACTTTCATCACTTTTCAGTATTTTTCAACTCTTGTTCTCACTTGTGGATATTTCCCAAGATTTTGTCAGCACTTATCTTCTGAATGTATTCATTAAGAATTTACTTAACCCAGACCTCCTTCCTGTGTTCTTTCTCCAATTTTTTAACTTTCCTTTGACTGTTTTTTATGCTTATTAGCCAACATTCACCTGAGTTCAATATGGATGGCACTGACATAATCGCATCACGCTTTAAACTAGAGCTTCATCACCATCTTATTAATTTTCATCATGATCTCCTTAGTTTTCATCGGGAAAATATGTTTCTATGGGTTTTGTAGGTATAAAAAATGTAGTTATAATTTGACTCATTCTTCTTCTTCATCCACCATACCTAATTAATCAGCAGCTAACATTGTTTTCACCTTCATTTTACTCCTCTTTGTCTCTTACTTTACTCCACTGACCAACCCCACCCACAATTTCAACCTCTTACCATTAGACCATTTTAGTCCCACACTAATTAACAGGTTGACTAATAGGGTTTTCTATGTATCATTTATCTAAGAATCTACTTCGTCATCTCTTTCACCCTTGGACTGAGACCTAATGTCTCCACAGGTGCTACTCTTCTGCAAAAACTGCAAATCCATTTGCATGTCAGGTAATATGTTCAACCACTTGTCCCTGATGGGCTTTTCACCATACCTCCCCGATCACCCCTAATCTTATCACATGTTACTTAATATTATTTGTTCAGTGTGTGCTCTTGCTACGTTTTCTTCTAGTTTCTAAATTGGAATGTGTATGAAGGCACAAGAAGTGAAAAGGTTATAAAATACCAACAGCTTCATATTCCTGTCCAGGAAAGATTAGAATTTGCTGCCTCTGATGTGATCCTATTTTGAAGTTGTAAGAGCAAGTAAATGCTGAATTATTAAATGTGATTAAAATAAGATTTGGGTTCTACACTCCACTGCCCTCTACCAGGTACATACTTCTGTCACTTTTCTTTTGGCTCAATAATTGTTGTCCCGCTGCCTTTCTCCTCTCTTGGTAGATTGGTCCCCATCTTTTAATTGACAGGTCTTGGAAGAGCATATCCCAGGAATTCTGGCTGGTATTGCCTTTCATATTATTGTTATTTAGACACCTTTGATTACTTCTTGCTTACTCTATTTTCAAAAAAAAAAATTAGGATAAAATAAATTTAAAAAATAAATGGAAAAACAAGAAAGAATGTCAAAAATGTTGTCTATTTTCTTAGTCCTTTAGATTATTTCCATTCTCATTACTACTTTTAATAATAGAACTGTCCGTTGTGTGTCAACGTTACTGGGTTTTTTTACTAGCTTATCTTGTTTTATTTGTATCTTTTACCTTTAGTAAGTCAAAAGTTATAGATTCACATCCAGAAAATCTGAATTACTGAGTATCTGCCTTCACCCATAATCTCCTGATATAAACATTGGTTTATATCTATAGTGTAAAAGTCAATATCAAAATTTACATAACTTGAACATGCATAAATACATCTAGTTTTCCCTTTTACATTTTTTATAAGATTTTATTTACTTATTTGAGAGAGAGTGAGCAAGAGAGAGAGAGAGCATGAGTGGAGAGAGGGGCAGAAGGAAAAGGATAAGCGGACTCCCCAGTGAGCAGGGAGCCGGACATGGGGCTCCATTGCAGGACCCTGGGATCATGATGAACTGAAGGCAGACACTTAACTGACTGAGCCACCCAGGTGTCCCCCTTTTACTTTTATTAACATGATATGCTCATATTTTCCTGATAAAAAGTCTAAGTTGCAGAAATCATCTGCATACAATGGTATTTACTTTTTCTAAATCCTATTCTTTTTACATAAATTTAATGAAATGACACATATAAAAATCCTTTTCTGATGATAAAACCAGCAATATCAGATAAAAATTCTGCCAGCACTTACACTACAGAAAAACTCATCATGTCTTACCTTATGTATTTTGGGTTACATAGCTGTACACCAAAATAAGGCCCAAGATTTTATAATCTTGGTATTTTTTTAATATACTCGAAAAAACTTGTTAAGTATGTTTGAATACCATGAGTCTTACAGTTCTTAGTTGTTAGCTAATCTCACTACGTATAAATTTGTATTTGTAGTTCAAGAAAAAATTCTAACTGTAACTCTCAAATCACATTGAGCTAGGCAATGATTAGAAATGCAATCATCACATCAAATGTATTTCCAAAGTAAATTACCTTAATTAAACAATTTGTTTAGTACAATGATTTTTATAGTTCTTTTACTCTAATTTAGCTATTAATCTCTGATTTTAACAAATAAAATTATTGAACACTAGTATTTAAAAATATCTCGTTTAAAGATCTCTCTGAAAAAAAGGAAGTATTTAAAAGTGGGTAATAACTACTTGGGATGAGCGTGCTTTAGGATTTTCTTTTCCCTTTTTTCCATATCATTGTGAAAAGCATGTTTAAGTCTTTGAGAGACTATACCAATATATATAAGAGGAAGAAACTGATGGAGGAATAAAATAAACTACAATCAACTTTTGTCTTAAAAGTTATCCGCCCCCCCACCCGGGTTAAAAATGATTAATAATGTGCTTATAATAAAATATAATTTGTAATCACTGATACAACAGGTTAGTTTTAGTTTTTATATTTACACAAATTCAAAATGAAATATAAAGAATGCATTATTAGCAAGGTCTTTATTTATAATTTTCAATTACTTTTCTAGTTTGTTAAACTGACATTCAAAATTGAGATTGTCAGATTGTAGCTAATACAAACACGGTTGTGTCTACAGATATGTCATTAGACACCCACAGATTTCTTGGTTGTGTATAACAAACTAATTAGATATTTCATTCAAATACTGAATATCTTTTTTTAAAGATTTATTTATTTATTTGAGAGAGGAGTGAGTGACAGAGAGAGAGAAAGCATGTACACAGGGTGGGGGAGGGGCAGAGGGAGAAGGAGAGAGAATCTCAAGCAGACTCCCTGCTCAGCAGGGAGTCTGACATGGGGCTCGATCTCATGACCCTAAGATCATAACCTGAGCTGAAATCAGGAGTTGGATGCTTAACCAACTGACCACCCAGGCACCCCACAAATACTGTATAACTTACACAGATTATGAGAGTATATTGAATATTTCTAATTTAAAGAAAATAAAATGTAAACTAAGTTCAGTACAAAATAACATTTTTAGTTTCTTAAATCAGATACAGAATTTTGACTGCTTAATCATCATTCTGAAGCAATGTAGACTGTAGACTATTTAACAATAAGCAAAGATAAATAAATTTGATAGTTCTGGTTGAGTCAGGAAAATAGGCCATCTATAGGAAAAACAAATGGGTTTAATATAGGAATCCGAGTTTCCATGAAAATAGGAAAGATGGGACAGCAAGAGTCATTTATTACTTCAGCCTGAAATACTCTACAGATGTACAGAAGAGTCCAGAAAGTTGATCTTTGGGGTGGTCATCCAATAAGCCATGGCTTTTTTATTTCCTTGGCTACGAAACAGAAGTTAGAAAATAAGCCTAAAAAATTATCTTTTCCAGCCACTGAGACTGTGAAAACAAGAGCTGAAAAGAAGTCAGAGGATCCGGCACATCTACCACAATGTCTGTGAGACAAGTGTCCCTCGAGGGACTGCAACACTGTCATGGCTCCTGCCACAGCCTCCCAAGTAACAGCCTTTTCCCCTTCACAGTCCTGAGCAATTCCTTTCATGAGAAAACTCTAACCTGGAACTATATACAAAAGGCGTTCAGGAAATAGAATTCCTGCCTTCTCCTTTGCAGTGCAGGCCATGTCGTAGTCGCAGGTAGTTGTAGTTCAAGTTTGACAACTATCGACTCAGGATAGGTTACTTGTTCATCAACTCAGATTCAATAGCATCCTCTTTATCTTTATTAGTTTCCAAATAAAGGTAGTAACATCACGCCTTGGCCTAACCTAATGGAATGATCTCTTCTGCATACAATATATGTCAGTTAGGATTATATCCAAAAAGTAAAACAATTGTGCATTGGCTGTGGGTATGTGTTTACACTTATGGGTACATTCATATTTATATTTACATAAGAGATATTACAGTTGATTGGCTTACAAAATTGTGTGTGGGGGATGATTAAGCCAGTCCAAAGTCTGGAGGGTCAGGAAGGGAAGATCAAGGTCAAGTTGGAGCCCCGGGCTCATGTGCTGGAGCTTACTCCCTGAATGCAGTCCGATGGTAGGAAGAGCAATTGTAGAACTATTTGTTGATTCAGCTGCTGTTTGGAGTCTCTTAGTTCAAGAAAAACATAAACAGCTTCTGGTGGTTTTACAAGCAGGCATAGAGAGGAGAGAATTTCTAGGATTAGATGCTGCATATTAGCTGTCAGAAAATATGTTGTTTTGTCAAGTGAAGAGACCCTATCTGGAAAAGCAGCTGTAATTTGAGTAACCACAAGAATTACTATAGGATAGGCTTCCGTCAACTACAAGATCAGCGCTTAAAGCAGGTCAAATAGGGAAGATGAAAGGTGAGGTGCTGGAAATCAGTACCTCTGCTATTGTCAAGCCTCTGATGGTGGCACAAATGTATTCCGTTTCTCTGGTTTGATGGGATTTGAGGGTCATTTGCATTGATAGTAGCTCTCACATCACAAGCCAGTGAATCAAGGTGGAGGTTTTGCCAGCGACTGTCCTCTATTCCAGCTATGCACACTTCCGCTGGGAAAATAACCAAAGTGTGGGGCTGGTACCCATCGACAGTACTGTGTTGTAATTCGTCAATCATCCTTTTATCACCTGTCTTCTATGAACCTGTTTTGGGTTTGAGAATCATAGTGGTACTCGAGTTCCCTGGGAGTTAGAGTATTATTACATTTCTTGAGAAAAAATAATTTTTTTAAGGTAAGCTCTATGCCCAACGTGGGGCTTGAACTCAACAATCCCAAGATCGAGAGTCACATGTTCCACAGACTGAGCCTACAAGGCAACCCTCCTGAAAATATTTCTTTACCTTAATGGCCACAGGTAAATTTGGGGAAGGCTAGGAAGAAAGTTCTATATAATTTTATGCATATATAAATTATATGTACTATATATGAAACATTATGTATATGAGAATATATATACATATTTAATATAATCTCCATATATAAACCTTCTATATATAAATATAATTTAATTTAATATAATCTCCATTTTGCAGACAGGAAATGTCTGCGAATATTATTCAGCTGGTAAGTGGGATAGCATACTTCCTAACCAGAAGGCCTGAATCTAGAATCTTTACTCTAATTTCCATATTATAATATTAATATAGCTCATTCTTCAGTAACTCTTTGAGATAAAATTCACGGAAGGAAAACCATCAAAACACTTGAACAACTAAAAATGCCCTTATTACAAGGTTCATTTGTTGGATTTTTTTTCTGGGTAATGCATCCTTAGTAGGAAAGCATTTCACCTTACCTTCTGGTGGTGGTGTTTACCAGCATATCTGTGATTTCACTTTTCCAAAATGTCATGGTAAATTTCCAGGGAGTACATCTTCTTTTATTATTTTTTTCTTCTTCATTCATCAATTGTTCGAGATCTTAATAATCCCCATTCACTATGAAAACTCATTTTTATTATTTCTGCAACATCACCTTTTGATTTATTGAATTATTTTCTCACATGAGTACTCTATTTTCAGAATACTGTTAGTTGCATGTTGGCTGCTATCACATGATCCTTTATTTTTTATATTTAAAACATTATTCTGCCACTTTGTGCTGCTTTCTGGAGATTTTTGCCAAACTATTTCAGTCTTTTATAATTTTTAAATTCATTTTGTTATTTTTTGATTTACCAAATACCCCATTTTTTAAAAATTTTCTTATAGTGTGTTGTTTCATAACTTTCTATTCTTCTTTTTTTTAAGTCAGCTCTATGCCCAATGTGGGGCTTGAACTCATGACTCTGAGATCATGAGTCCTATACTGTACCAATTGAGCCAGCCAGGCACCCCCATAACTTTCTATTCTTGATTCACAGATTAACACAATGGTTTCTACAATAGTTTTCTTAATATTACTTACACTGTTTTGATTCCCCCTGAACTTCTTTCAGTTTTATATTTTGTTGTTTTCTTTTAGTTGAAGTTTACTCAAATATATGGAGGTTCCTGTCTGAACACACGTTTACTAAATACTAAATAACTCATTGGAAGCTCAAGTGAAAAAAATCTTTTTACTGATATGGATATAGGAGTTGAACTATAGTTTAAGTTAACAGTTTTTTTTTTTTTTTTTTTTAGTTTGCTTGGTAATTGGTAATTTTACAAGCTGGAAAATAATGTTCTTGGTATACAGAACATAAAAGTTAGGATCACACTGGTCAGAATGCAGACTTCAGTCATGATTTAGTTATGCTTTTCTCCCCCCAATATTCCTCTCCACTGTTAAATGGGAATAATAACTAGAAGAATCTGTCTCTTGATTACACATCATTCTGCCTGATATCAGTGTGACCTCTACCACTTTGAGGAATAATCAGTCCTCTCCTTTACCAGTACATGTGCATCTCGGGAGAAATTATATAGAAAAACCATTATTTCTGAATAAATATGATTGATGATACATCATAACTGTACTTTCACAATGAATGAATAAAAATTAAGTGTATCAAATTTATTTGCAAACAATTATTTTCAAAGATTGAGGTAACGTTGAGATTTTTAAAAATATCTAAATGTTTTGTGTTCTGCGAAGTTTGATGTTATCATAAGCTAATTTCTCAATGCTCAATATATGTGAAATGAGATTCATTAACAATAGTGGAAATAAATCTATAAATCAATTGATCTTCTTAATTCTTTGCGATTGATTGATTCTTTAAAATTTAGATCCTAGCAGATCACAACTGCTTCTACCTTATACAAAGAGTGATTAAGAACTCATAGTTAAGTATAGAAATGTTAGTTCTGCCATTGTCTTGTTTTCTTAGACTCACACATTTATAAGTTCATTTGTAAGCATATAAATGCACAGTTCATTTATACATTTATTTGTTTAAAATCACTTTTGCATTTTATGGAGTTTGCTTTACTTTAATTTAAAATAGATGGTGTAATACATATTAATATTAGGGATAGCACTCAATATTTCCACTTGGAGAGCTCCCATTCTTGAGTTATTTTGAGTATTGTATCTGAAATATAACTGTATGAAATACGCATTATGGGGAGTCATCAGTATCAATCTGTGTCTTAAATGTTGAAAAGCTTAGTTAATTTATTTCTAATATGAAATGACCAGAAATATTAATTGTATTTCTCCTGTATCCTAATGGATCATCTCATATACCCATTGGTGTGCACACTACTTTGAAGTCTACAACTCCAAAAATGTCCACTTAGGGGTCTATATTGATCATATATTAGACTTTTTCTACATGTTTTGGGAAGCATTCTTGATTCATCAATAAAGGAAAAGGGGGACTGTCAGGTTAAAACAATTAATATTCACAACCTATAATTATTATACTTGTTGTCCCAGGAACTATATATATATATATACAGTTACATACACTTTGAAATGTACCTTTGGCTATATAAATATGCAACTGGAAAGTATCATGTATTGGATCTGATTTGGTAAACTGGCTATAGTAAACATTAATTATGAATATAAAATGTATTTTTTAAATTTGAATTCTTAGGCTATAGAAAAATCTAGGGCATGACTTTAATAATTGACAAATTTTGGCAATATGACCATGTTCTTCAGCTAATATCTCTATTTCCTTGAATAATTTCCATCAGGAAATAGGTTATTTCCATAATTATAATTAATCTTGAAATGTAATCAAAGTAATCAAAATATTGTAGTAATTACTCAGTAGATTGTTTTTATTATTACATTGTTTTTTTAAGGGAAGTCTCGGCCAAATGTCAGGGGAAAATCCTTGCTGTCTGCTAAGACCTTAATTTGTTTCTTGATTTCATTTCTAAGGCAGAGATTAAAATATTCAAAACTATAGAGGCTGACTTGTTTATTCAGTGCTTCCTTTTATTTTCTTCTCAATCTAACAATGAATATTAATAATAAATTACCTATATCAGTTTAGAAATCCCTTAAAAGCAATGCGAAAGATCTCTCTTTTAAGTTTTGTTTTGTTTCTTCTTTTTTTTAGGCTGAGGAGGACTACTGATTTCCTGCTTCATGCAATTTTTCTCTCAGAGAACCAGGAAAAAAGTTTCAACCATTCAGATTCAAGTTTTTTTTTTTTTTAAGATTTTATTTATTTCTTTGACAGACAGAGAGACAGCCAGCGAGAGAGGGAACCCAAGCAGGGGGGGTGGGAGAGGAAGAAGCAGGCTCCCAGCGAGGAGCCTGATGCAGGGCTCGATCCCAGAATGCCGGGATCACGCCCTGAGCCGAAGGCAGACGCTTAACAACTGAGCCACCCAGGCGCCCCTAGATTCAAGTTTTATTGATACAATTCGATTGTAGATCCTTCCTATTAAAAAGATTGACAGTGATGACAATAACTACCTTTTGTTTCTCTAATAACAAAACAATGGGGAAAATGATCTTGATATAGATCAAGATATGAAGAATAAAGAAAGAGACATCTTATGTATTTATATCCTACTAAATTGATATTTATGTAAATTATGTTAATTGGTTCATGCCTTGCTGTGGCATGATCCCTAATGAATTTTTCCAGTTTCCAGAAGAAAGAAGTATTGTCATGTGACAAAGAACCAGAAATCTTGACTCAAAAGACAAGATTTTCTAGGAATTCCTTGGTATGCATTGAAGCTGGTGTGTTAATTTGTATTAAAGAATTAAAAAAAAAAAAAACCTCATCCCCAAATTCTTCCCTTTTTAAATTTCATCTTTCCTGTTGTGTAGAATTGTTCAGGTCACTGTCCAAGTATATGCACTTGAGTAAAACCCAATAAGTTTAAAAAAAAACCTTTGATTTTTTTTGTATGTATGTGATCATATTTTTTTATGAATCACTTTTGGTAGAAATATTGGACAAATATACATATATTATATATAAGTATATATATTTTTTACATATATTTATATATTTTTTTTTTTTAGAGAGAGAGAATGAGTATGTGTAGGGGTAGGGGCTGAGGGAGAGGGAGAGAAAGAATCTTAAGCAGGCTCCACACTCAGCACAGAGCCCCACACAGGGCTCAATCTCACAACCCTGAGATCATGGCCTGAGCTGAAATAAAGATACTTAACCCACTTAGTCACCCAGGCACCTGAAGACAAAAATACTTTGATACATTAAGTATGTTAGAAATAGGAAGGAAATTATCTGATGTAAAGAAGAGTACATAGAGTATAGTAAAGAAAAAAATGATCCTAAAGAGTTTATCTTTTATTGCTGAACAGAGGAAACAGAAATATCATTATCATAGTTCATTATTAGTAGGTAAATATGTAAACAAAATAAGAATTTATAAATATTATTAGTACGGAGAAACCAATAAACACAATAATGAGGCTAAGACTTATTGTAATGGATGTGGTGGAATGAATTTTCCTGTAGGACATAAACACAGCATGTTTATTTTTTAAGCATATACATGTTTTAGTATCTGGTAAAAAGTAAATATAAGAATATCTAGCAATACACCAGTTTGTATAGATGCAGTAAAGGGACCTTATTTTCTCTTTTATTATTTTGAAGCATTTTATACAACAGTAATCTGTAAAGCTTTCCACCATATACTATGCATAAATTGCTAGATTTTATTTTTTAAATCTTCTATGTATCTCTACTTACCAAAAATATTGTGTTGTGACTTACTATATGAAGCTTGTGACTTTTTTTCTCTTTCCAAATACATAGTAATATTTAAATAATTCCTATGGATGAGAAAATATATTTGAAAATGATAGCATTAACTTGCATTGTACCATGTGCTGTGTTTATGCTCTAGAAAATTAAAGGGCAACATAGTTTTCCAGAGATGCTTCCTTTTTTGTTGCCCAATATAAGACAAGAGGTCTTACCAAGACAAATTTCAAAAGAAAAATTTAAGATGGGTTTACTGCTTTTCAAATAATATGGCTATCAAATTATTTGATTTAGAAGATTAAATTTTCAAACAACTGAAAATATTCACTGATGAAAATTTTTCTCAGATTTAATTACATATATTTAATAGTGAATTTATTTAGTGTTTGTATTTTTAAAATATTTTTTCATATTTGTGTTTGAGGTTACATTCAACTGTTTCTAATGAGGTGTTCTCAATTTTCAAAAGAATACTAAGAAAACTCTTTTAAATAATGACATGGGAAATAAAGGTATTTATCATAGCAGACATTGTTCAAAGTCAGTTTCTTCATGTTATAGATGAGCTTTCTACAGAAGTTTAATAATTAGGTCAGAGGATTAAGTGTTAACCTCAATCTAAAATGAAGATCATCTCATTTCTGTTAGTGTTCTTTCTATAACAATAACTACAACAATTAAATGGTAATGAAACAACAAGAACACAAGAACACAACAAACTAAGCTCTAAGCTAGTGTTTATTGAATGTTTCCAAAAGGAAATCAGATTATTTAATATTTGCATTAGCTCATACACCCTGTATACATTATTATGCAAGTATTGTTTGTATCCTAATTTTAATGAAAAAGGTGAACCCCTGTGCCTTATTTTACATGTGCATATATCTGTTTTTGTTTCTAATGTAAAGGTTTAAAAAATATCTTGTTTTGTTTGTTTTGTAAAGGCAAATGAGTAAACTATTTTGGGCCAAGTGTGTTGTAAGAAGTACAAGGTTTAAAATGTACTTGAACTAGAGGCAAAATTTATTTTTTTATAAATAAGCATAGGAAAACACATAAAATTAAAATAATATAAGCTTTTAAATGAAACTTATTAATCTTACCATAACTGGCTGTGAACCAGAAGCAAGTTACGTAAGAGATTTTCATTTGTCCCAATCTAAAAGTTCCTGAATCTGTAAAAATTATTTTTGTAATATAATTACATACCTTTGTCTTTAAAAATACATGACTTTGGACAAAAGTGTTAGTAAAAAGACAAAGGTGTTCAGCATTGTGTATAAAACACATAAAATGGATTTTGATTTAGTGTTTTTCTAATATCCATCTTAAATTTGGTATCACACAAATAGAATCTAATGTACTATAATTTATCATTAAATGTTTTTAAAGATCAGGTGAGTAAAGCATTCCTATGAGCAAACCTAGAATTAGGACAAGTCTGTTTTTTTATAGTTTTTAGCATGACATTTAAAGAAGAATTCCTTCTGTCAAAAAGAACTTGCACAGAAATAGATTCAATAAAATATGCCCATATGGAATTAGGACTCCTCTTCTCTTCCATTAATCTAATTCATTTTATTGTACAAAGTTCTCTTATAAATGCATCTGTGCACTGTGGAAATGTCACTGAATGTAATAGAGGAAATTCCTGGGAGATTTATCATGGGATGTAATTTTTAAATTACCCATATTGTTGTGCTGGACAGGATCATAGATGAAACTTATTTGAAATCACTGGTTCTTAGATGATCTTGAAAAGCTTAAAAGGTCACTGTGACTGAAACTTAAAACATATGTTAAAATGCAACAGAGAAAAATTTAGCCCAGATATAATCATCCCAATGTCTTAACGTGAAATATTTTTGGCTTCTGCTAAATTATTTTCAAGTGTTAAGGCCCGGCTTACTTTTTTTTTTTTAGTTAACAATGTATACTGTAGAGTAAAGGTGCATATGGATGAACTGATAGGCTTAAACAAATTACAAGTGGTTGGTCCAAAATGTTGATTCATTGAATATTGATGAAGAGACTGTGTCCCCGCCCTCTGAGATGTCAATTAAAGGCAGTAAATAAGAGCATGTGAATGGTTTATAAGATGCATAAGAATAATACAAATATTTATAACAGTTTTAAGGAGCTATAGGATAACAGACATATAGGCTGATAAAATTACAACTGGAGATTATATATATTTGTATATACATATACACACACATGTGGCTGGTGCATTCATTTACACAGGGAAAACTTAAAAGCCAAGCTTTTACCTCCTTAAGTAAGAATGCAGATCAAGATCACTGGCAATGCAAAAGTCAGCCTCAGAGGTAGATAAAATACTAAGTGATATCCACAGAACAACCAAGTCTCTGCATAAAAGAAAGAGAAGCTTTCAACAAAATTTAGTTTAAAACTTGGAAGTTATTTCACAAGTTTTAGTTTTCTAAGTTATATTCGACTATGACATATTTATAAGAACTTAATTTTTTTTTTTTTTAAAGATTTTATTTATTTATTCGACAGAGATAGAGACAGCCAGCGAGAGAGGGAACACAAGCAGGGGGAGTGGGAGAGGAAGAAGCAGGCTCATAGCGGAAGAGCCTGATGTGGGGCTCTATCCCATAACGCCGGGATCACGCCCTGAGCCGAAGGCAGACGCTTAACCGCTGTGCCACCCAGGCGCCCCAAGAACTTAATTTTTAATTTTATTGTATATTATTACATTTTATTAACTAATTATTAAATTTAGAAATTCATGAGAAATTTAACAGAGTTGGGGTTGAAAGTACCAGAAGAAAAAATGGATTATTTTTAAAAATAAAACAGAAAAGGGGTACCCGGGTAGCTCAGTCAGTTTAGTATCCACTTCTTGGTTTTGGCTCAGGTCATGATCGTGGGTCCCGAGATGGAGCCCCAAGTACGGTCTCCATGATCAGTTGAGAGTCGGCTTGAAGATTGTCTCCTTCTGCCCCTCTCCCCACTCACATGGGCTTGCACATTTTCTCTCTCAGAGAAATAAATAAATCTTTTTTTAAAAATTCAAAACAAAACAGAAAAAAATATCACTCAACAAAAAATACAATAGGCTGCTATAGTTCCAACTTGCATTCTTCTTCCCTCAAAGCAGAGACTGTTTAAAACCTATTTGCCTCTGGAAGATCACTGAATAAATAAATAGATGAGGTACAGTATCCAGTGTCCAGAGGGAATAAAAAAAAAAAAGAATACACTGCTCTATTTAAGATAGATCTCCTTTGAATGAGTGAAGTAATATTCATGGTTATTAAGTTCACATTAACTTCACATTTAGTTAAGGCTTGTAGAGTAATGTGTCATTTGAGACTCTCCACCCAACAGAAAACCAGTGGTATGTGCAAATTAAAAAGAAACCAAAAGAAAATCAAAAAGAGTTTCACTATTCATATTTTACCAGAAAGCAGATATTTCCATATAAACAAAAATACTGTCAAAAAAAATGGAATTTTCACATGATGCATTTTTTAAAGAAGTCTAATTGTCTGAAAACGACAAAGTCAGAAAAGAACAATAATAATATGAGAAAAAATGCAAATAGCATGCAGAAAATTATATTAGTAAAAATATGTGGCAAGTACTATGCAATTTGGTGGGCATAAAATATTTGGAGATTCAATGTTTTTATAGCTGAACCAATTAAAATACAACTAAGCGATCTTTAAATGTTTCTGAGAATGGCTGTTATTATGACATATTTGAGAACATGACAGCCAAAGTCTGCCATCTTTCCAAATTCCTGAACAGTGAAAAGCAGCAAGATTTACATTGTTTTATAGGCTCAACTGCAATCTTCTCTGCTATAGTATCTAATCTTTGTTTTCTGTTAGAAACAAGCATTAAAATTATCAAAGTGATTATTCATATTAGCAAATTAAAAACATTTTCTATACTCAAAAATCCTTCCAATATTCTATTAAAGACTGTTTGTTTTAGGCTTCATCACAATCAAATAGTGGAAAATGATCCTGTAGATAGAAGTGGTAGCATTTGAGAGAGATACACTCATGTTCCCCTTCCCATGAGGGCAAGTCATCAGATTGGTCTACTTTTGTGTACTTATTTGGATTAATCACGTGGGGTAGGAATCCTCTTTTTAATGTGGAAATACAGTAGATAAGATTATACTCATCCCTTTTATTTCAAGGATTTATAGTCCATATTGGAAACTTGATGTTTCCTCTGTAATCTCCTTGTGTCCAGTCAGTACCTCAATTAATAAACAAATTTCCCTAGATTTACTACTTCCTTATTTCCTTCTTTAGTCTATGACTAAATTAACAATTAACAAAGGTAAGAGGTACCAAAAACTTAGAGAGCATGTCAGCTACCAAATTAATTAATTAATTAATTTATTTATTTATGAAAGAGAGGGAGAGAGCAAGAAGGCAGGGTGGCAGGGAGCAGCAGAGAGAGAGGAAGAGAGAATATTAAGCAGGCTTCATGCCCGGCATAGATCAAGAGTTGGACGTTTAACCTACTGAGCCACCCAGGCACCCCTACCAAATTTATTTTTAAGTTTGGATCTCAGACAGGATAGGCATTGCTATTACAGCAAATAAAAACAACAATACAACCTAAGTGTTTCAGTTGTAAATCTAAGACTCGTTTTGCTCTGCCTAGGAATAGTTCATGCTCAATCTCAGATTTATATTTCTATATCTATAGCTACATCTATGTCTTCATTCAAGACAAAGATTCAGTTCTTTTTTTGGCCTAGAAATTTGATAACAAAGTAAGACACACAAAGAAAGAGTCAGAACTTTGAAATGCTAGGGTTATGAGAAATTTCATATTTTTATTTTGTGTGTGATGAATCCAATACCGAAAGAGTTATATAATTTCCCTCCCCCAGGGGATAAAACTATTGTTAGTGTTTGCAGTACAGAAAAATATCTCTTAACTCCCTTTCTATGGTCCATTCCTTTAGGCTATAAACTTTTTCTTTACCAATAATAAGAGTACTTTTAATGTGTTCTACATTATTCTGAATGCTTACTGGTTTTAATTCATTTATTTTTTTTAAAAAAAGATGTATTTATTTATCCTAGAGAGAGAGAAAGCAAGCACCGAAACAGAGGTGGGGGGAGCGGCAGAGGGAGAGAAACCCAAGCAGACTCCCCACTGAGTGTAGAGCCTGACATGGGGCTGGATCCTACAACCCATGAGATCAGGACCTGAGCTGAAACCAACAATCGGATAGATGCTGTACCAAATAAGCCATCCAAGTGTCCCTTAATTCATTTTACCTTTTACAAAGCAGTAAGATCACCCCATTTAGCCAATGAAGAACCAGTGAAACGAGATTTTACAGGATTTTCTCTAGATCACGGAGGAAGTGACAATGGAGACCTAGAGCCAGATGTTTAATCATTGACTAGATTGCTGCTTTTTTGCTGGTAATGTTTAAAATGGAAGGCTAGATTTTTATATAGGAAATAATCTGATTTCAAGTTTAATGGCAGAATGACTGGCTAATACAATCCTTCTCTCTTTCTCAAAGGGCAGCATTTTCTTGTAGACATTATAGGATCAGGAAACCATAAGACAGCAGCATTAATGTCAATATTCTGAGAGCGCGAATACGCAAATGAACAACGGCCAGGATAAATATAAAAATAGAACTCTGATGCTAAGCTGTAGCAACCCACCCAAGAACCACCAAATTATTCACAGTAACTAGCCTGTAAGTCAGACTTCTAGGAAGTCAGACTGTTGTCTTTAGTTACCAGTCCACATACCCTCTGCAACAATCAACTCAAAATGATCAAGCCTTGATTAATAACTGACAGCTTCCCTAATTTTTGTATTCCCAATTTAGGAGCAAGCAGAGGAAACCAAATGTGTACCCTTAACCAATCCTAGAGGACGCCCCCCTCCTAATTAGCCTGCCTACAGCTACTCCATGCCAACATCATCCAATCAGGGCATACCTGAAGCCTTCCTTCCCTTCCCCCCTTTATAAAGCTTTACTACTCCTCTGTCTGCCTTTGAGTCTCTGCCAAAACACAAATGACAGGGTTGACTCCCATTTTATGGCCAGCTCTGAATAAATAGCCTTTTCTTGTTCTTACTTGTTTAGTCATCACTTCTTACAATCCTATAATATTTTGAACCTGACTTGACCTTACTTGCTTTGAGTAACGTTGGTCCAGGTTATGTTATAATTCATGCTATTCTTACTCTATGTGATTAACACACACCAGACTGCATTTGTTCCAATAGTTTCTAGTACGTGCATGTGTGTGGATGGAACAAACAGGATTGGGGTGTGTGGGGGGGTATCAGTGAACTTATGTTGAGGCAATTAAAAACTTGACGCAATAGTAGTAAATCAGAGCAGTTGCTGACTACGGTTGTCTGTGGTTAACTAGTTTCCTTGTATAATCTTTGAAAATTTCATCCTCAAATTCATTTTCCCTTTCCAAACATAACTCCTGTTACCAACACAACATGAGACTGGAAATTTCTATACAACAATACTGAGTAATTTGGGAGATTAGTCTTCCCTCTACATCCAAGTTTGATCAATTACTTTTCTCATATGTGGATACACTATTTGAGGTGAAAATTTTTGTTATCCACTCTGGTTTTTCCAACAATCCTTAAATTGTAAGAATACAGCTAGGATGTTGTATTTCTTTGACTTTAGAAATGTTTTTGGAACCTAAAGCAAAAGATAACTTGAAGTCAATGTCTCTAAATAATTTGAATTTTACATATATATATATATATATATGAAGATATATATATGAAGATATATATAAATTTGAAGGTATATATAAATTTGAAGATATTTTAATTGGTTTCTTGGACAAGGAAATGAAAAGGGATGCCTTTATGAGTAGTACCAGTGATAAAGTAATTTCCTAACATTCTAGCGTCTGATATGATTCAAGGTTCCCATGACTTCAGGAAATCGATCATCCACTCCAGAACCATGCTGTAGAGACAAGTGGGGCACGGGGCAGAAGGTAGTCTGGTCATCTGCAAACCTGCGGCTGACAATATGGCTCTATAGAGGGTTTGCCTTATACAGACATACAGAATCGAAGATAACTGAGATACACAGTCTCAATGCACTAGTTAAGTTACTCAGTTACCAGTAACCAATTGAAAGCATATTTAAGGCGGGAGAAAATCTGATGTCTTATGGTATATAAAATGGCTCTTTATTTCCTTGTTTAACCCTCTTCCTATCCCTTGGTCTTCAATTGTTTTAACACCTAATTCCAGTCAGCTTAAAATCCCCATTACAATGAAGGTCTCTTTCCTAGTTGAAGAATTGTCTCTGCTTTCTTTTTCTTCAGAAAGAATCCCAATTCTTGTGCTGCTTCAGCACTCTCCTCCAGTTACAGCGAGATAGATTATCAGGCTCTTGTTAGATGAGCTGTCAAGAATATTGAGCCCTTATTGTGCAAATAAATCTTAAGGACCAAAATGACAAAGATTGCTCCCAAAAAAACCTCAGGAAAGATTCAGGAATTTTCAGCACAGATTAGTTATAACATAAAAGGAAAATCATAATTACCTATGAAACACATAATTTAGGGCATTTAATTTTGGGAAATGACATTTGTATCTTAAGATGGGAAAATATTTTGGTAAATTTGTATAACATTGACAATTTCTTTCTGACAAAACTGGGATTGTTTCTAAATCACATGCATGTTACTCCAGAATCTATAGCCCAACAAAATCTTTGATTTTTCTGGAAAATGGGCTCAAGTTATCTTTCTTTAACTTAGTCTTAAATAACTTTCTTTTGACTATCTTTATAAAAAATAAATTCCAATCAGTAATAGAGAGTTTTTACAAAGTGATGTCTGCCCTTAATCATAGGATAAAAATCAGTCTCTCATGGGCTTGCCAAGGTGATTCTACTTGTTTTGTTTAAGATGTTTGTAGATAAAATTAATGAAAGCAGTAAAGTTAATTTTAGCATGAACATGAACAGCAATGTCTACTTTTCACTATTGCAGCAAAAAGCTCGTCAATATATATAAAAAGACAGCTTATCAGGGTGGAGTTTGCCATTCTGGTCTCCAAGTCTAGCATGTGAACTCAATGGAAATAATCTCTATAAGCAACCACTCCATACACATTTGCATTTATGGAATTCCAGCCTAGCTCTCTGCATTTAAAACAGGCAATCTAAACATGTTCTCGGTGGATAAGAATAAGCCCCGAAGAGCTACTCTTTAAACTTTATATTTTTCCACAGGAACTAGACTTCAAAGATATTCTGAAAACACCATAAAGTCTCAAACCGCAGTGCCTGCAAACTTCGCACATGGCTCCCATTGACATCAATCAGAATTCTAGGCGCATGGACTGAGGGCAAAGCACAACCTTTTATATGGTCGACAATATGTTTGAAACGACTACAAAAATATTTGAAACTTCAAACACTGTACTAACTTTATACTTTGAAAGGACACTTAGTTTTAAGAACTCAACAACTGTCTAAATATGCTGGGTTTTACTAATTTAATTTCAAATTTTACAAACTTTAGGGGATTTTTCTTAATTATTTGAAGGTCAAAATTAAATTAACTGAAAATATCAAAAAAGTCGAAGTATTTTATGGTGGCTCTTAACTATCCTTTTATTAAGTTATTTCTGCAGAGTATTGATTTATTAAGTATCTAATAATAACCAACAGAAGTTGCTACCAGTCATTTGGGAAAACCAAACCCACAAAATAAAACTTCAGTGGTAATTAAACATTGTAAGAACAAAACTAAAAACCACCTATAATATAGCAGGAGATATTTACGAAATAAACATAACATTTTAAGTGCCATTAGCTAATCATATTTGTATCTAAGCTTCCTGAGTTTTTAATGCCTTCGGTTCCCTGTGTTATAGGTCTGTTCTTCATCAGATGTTAACACAGGGCTCTAAGACATGTTTAGTGCTGTTCTGATCCCTGGAATTATGTGGCATTACTTTTCTGTGTCTAAGTATAAAGATTTAAGAATTATTTTTTAACCATCTTTCTCACTGTTTCCCTCAGATCATGGAATTCCATATTTCATACTTTATGTATGCTGAAAGGGCTTTCCTATCTCTAAAATCTATCATTAAAATTGTAAGTGTTCCTTGGGAATGTAAATATTAAGCTACTTTGAAATCTCATTAATGATATTTAGTGGGTCGAAAGGAAATAAAAAAATTATCTGGAAATCGATGTCTTTTCAAATAGGATATAATATAAAGACAGGAGTTTTAGAAAACTTTGGAAGTAGAAAAAATAGGGAAAGTAGAAATACAAGATCTCCAAAATGTGCTTTAACTGCTTTACTATCTTTGATCCTAACTATTCATCAAATTAAAATCAGACCCCAGAGTATTAACATGGGCTCTCCTCTTACTTACAGTTTTCTAACTGAGAAAACAACCTGCATGATACATTCACTTCTCATGTTGGTCTGGAGTCCATTAACAACTCAACACAGGATTCAGGAAACAGGTTAGTAAAATCTGGAAGAAAGTTAGATTTTGTAGAAAGACTTAACAGAAAAGCTTAGTTTCCCAGAAGAAAAATAAATATTTACATCACAATTTCAGTGGACAATTCTTCCAACAGTTGAGAATAAAACGACAAAGAAATCTCCATCTCAGGAGGCAATGGAAAACTACCTAATAGAAAGTATAGTCCAGTCACTTCTCTCTGAAAGACGTGTGGTCTGAGACATACAACTAAAGCAGCCTTCTGGACTCTCTGTTGTGCAAGATTTTTAACCCTTTAGTATCTAAAATTCAGGAAGTCTTGGGAGAGAGGATTAGCACTGGGTCAGCAGGGGTTTTCAGGAACTCTGATGAAGCATTTATTTCCCAGCTGGACTGAAGTGGTTTTTTGTTTGTTTTGGTTTTGGTTTTTACAACTGGTTCACCTTTATTGTATGTTACAGTGAATATCAGGCTCCAGCACACACTGAACAGTTTTAGGTGGTATAAGATTTCTCCCTACAAATCTAAGCAAATATAATCAAAGAGATCTCCTGTTCATTTCCATCTGTTCTCACACTGCAACTCAGATCAGCGATGTGCTGTATTAGACATGGTGTGGACTGAATATTTGTGACCTAAAATTCATGGGTTTGAAGCCCTATTGTGATGGTATTTGGATGTGGTGCCTTTAGGAGGTAATTAAGCCACGAATTGAACCCTTATGCGTAATGTCTGTAGTCTTTATAGGCCAAGGTTGAGGCCAATTAGAGAATAGGGCTCAGAGGAGATTAGCTAGGGTTTGGTCAGGAAGACAGCCTTTGTCTACATGCACTGAACCCAATGCTACCACTGGTCTTACTCTTAAAATACAGCAACTTAAATCTTAATTTTCTCAGATCCTATCCAGACACTGTAGGGGTGAAGGGCAGGCTGTCCCCAAATGTGCCACTTTGGTATATTGATTATTTTAAACAAAAGTTACTTAAGAGACAGCCTGTGTAAAAAGGACACTCAGAGCCTCCTCTGTCCCCTTAAAAGCAAGAAATAAATCTCCCACGTGAAAGGTACCCTCTGTGTACTAGAGGTTAAAGAGGCATCCTAATCACCAGAAATAGAAGATACAGAGCTGAGAAGGCTGTATGGGTAACCTTACTACTTTTACTAATTTACTGCCCAGCCCAAATTCTGTTTAGAATTCCTTACTAACTGAAGCTTCCAAAGTTAGGTTTTCTCTGTCCTGTCAATTCATCATATATTTATTGCCTCCTTATCTAAAAAGTATAAAAACTGCCTGACAGAATTTCAGCTACCTTCATTTCGACCTCAGTCTCTATTTTCTAATTGATTAAATTCAACTTTCCATTCATCTCTTAATTTAGGCCAAAGACCCAACAAAGAGTCCTCTCATTCAAGCAGTAAGGACTGCCCTGAGCCCACAAGACCCCTCAAGATCGACTCAAAGACAATGATCAACCTGACCTTTACTGCCCACCTGCATCCACCCACCAACCTTCGTCCCTCATTTTCCTTACATAAACCTAGAAGTATTTTCAGCACTTTTTAAAGCGCTGTAAAATCTTTTTAAAAAATAATAATAAAACTTTGGTTTTTTTCCTTCTGTTAATTTGTCTCATGTAAATTGAATTTTTAGTCCAACTAGAAGACCTTAAAGGGAAAAAAAGAGGAATTTTTCCTCCCCTTTAACACATTACTCCAGAAACTGCTATTAGAGTACCTCTAATAAGCTAATAACAAATAAGATGAGACATATGGTAAAGAGATAATTTTTCTTTTATTTTTTTGTGAATTATCATTGTTATTAGGTGAGGTTTACGATTTATTCTTCATGATTGTTTAGTTTGTTTACATAAATGGGGTTTTCAGTATCTTCCTTTGTGTATTGTAGTATCCACAAATTTTTGTGCATCAATAAATAAGTGAATAGTCACAAAATGCTTCAAAACTGGTACTTTGTATTCAATAATAATAATTTAGATTCAGGGCGCCTGGGTGGTCTATGACTCAGGTCATGATTGCAGAGTCCTGGGATCAAGTCCCAAATGGGGCTCCCTGCTCAGCAGGGAGTCTACTTCTCCCTCTCACTCTCTCTCTCTCTGTACTCTCCCCCTCTCTCTCAAATAAATAATTACATAAAATCTTTAAAAAAAATAATGATTTAGATTCAAATATAATTGTATCACAATTTTATAATAGGTCATAGCATTCTGGAACATGCATTGTTTTATGCAGCACAGTCTTAGTTTAGAGTTCCCTGAAGGTAGATGCTGAGACCAGTAGTATATGTTTAAGGTGATCCCAGTAAGCGTGTGTCTGATAGGTAAGCCGGCAAGAGTGATAAGGAGGAGAAGGAAGTCCACAGAGAACTCACACATAAGTGCATCTCTCAAAGATACATTGGAGCTCTGAATATTGAGAGAATATAACTTAAATTTATGGCTCTATGGGCTGAAGATGTTAGAGAGAATTCACCGACATTTTTTTCCCTCGTTAGTGTAGATCACCTTGGGTTCATTGCCTCTCCAGCATGTCTAACCCACTCAGCAAAGGTACCAAAGAACTCCCCTGTTGTCAAAGATGCCCTTAGGCTGAGTTAGATTCAGAAGTCCATTGAGTGGATAGAAAACATTTTCAGGAGACCTCTAGGATTGGCTAAGTATATATGAACTGAGTACTGACAGTATCTTCTCCACATCCATAAAATAAAGTCTATTGTGAAAAGTCTGTGTTTTATTCATATGTGAGGCACCATTTGTACTACGCAAAGTTCGTAATGAGAAAATGAGATAAAATGGTCATGAAATTATCAGATTTAAGGGCTGATTTTAAGATAGGTGAAGAATGATCTGCTAACTGATCTTGTATTTTTTTTTCCCCTATGAACTTCAGACAAAGTGGCATACATACAAAATAAGAAGTCTTTTGAAGTCAAAAAATGAAGATTGCAATATTTTGGTAAATTCTCTTTAAATCATAATCTTAGAAATTCGGAGATAATAATGCATCTGAAGAGGAAACTGAATAATTGAAATCGGTAAATGCAATTAGGTGATGATTACTGGAATGAAAAGCTAGCACTGTTGTGATTGAACGTTACCAGGCAGCAAGGACTAGATAATGTCAGTGTGAAAATGGACCCATTAACCTTCAGAATCTATTTAAATAGAGGCTGCATCTCTAATTGAGTTGAAATAGGGAAAACATAAAGAAATTAGCTTTCAATATGATTATTAATGTCAAAATATCATTGCTGTTTTTTTCCCCGTGTGTTTTTATGAATTATTTTACATACATTCCTGGCCATCGTATATCATTCATCATGTAAGAAGGCAGTCAATGTGGAAAACTTAATCTTGTTCTTAAGCCAAATTGTTTTAAATGCCTTTTTTATGGTATTGAGTCATACAATAATGATATTCCCAGGTTAGTCCTGTAGAATTGCTTACTCCAGGGTTCATTGAATGCTGTAAACGCCTGGGCTAATACCTTGATCTAATTTAAAGAAAGCTGTTTGTCCATCTAATGGATGCTTACTTGCTTAAGATTTTCTCTTTCTTTCTATAAAGAATGATATGTAAATCACACACTGTCGTCATAAAACTTAAAATATATGTAAAGATTATGTATTACTATAAAACATTGTACTTTACATTAAATATTGTCCACTCTGATAGGCTTCAAACCTGACTGCTTTACAATAAAATGTATACAGAAAGAATATTACTATAAAAAATAAGGTCATTGAATATTTGAAACTATCTATTATAACAAAAATCAGTATTTGTAACAACATAGAAGATTAACAAGATAAATATTGAAAACATGGTTACATAGAGCAAGTTTTATTTTTTCATAATACTGAGTTCATGCTTGGTTACATATTCAAAAATTATTTTTGAAATGAAATATGTTATAGATATCTCTGTAGCATTTTAACTTCAGATTAAAAAGAAGTGTTTTGGGGGGTGCCTGGGTGGCTCCGTCTGTTGAGCACCTGACTCTTGGTTTTTGCTCAGGTCATGAACTCAGGGTCCTGGGGTTGAGCCCTACATCAGGCTCCTCAATCAGCATGGAGTTTGCTTCTCCCTCTCCCTCTGCTCCTCCCCTGCTTTTGTGCTCTCTCTCTCTTTTGCTCTCTCTCTCTCAAATAAATAAAAAAATATCTTCAAAAAAATTAAATAAAAAAGTAAAAAAAAATTAAAGAAAGTATTTTGTTTTGTAAATAATTTTTCTGTAAATTTAATTTACAGCCCCTGAGGGGTTAAATGATACCACGAGATTTGCCTTTATATATAAAATAATGACATTTCATTATTAAATAACTACATTTCAAAGAAAGTGTTTGAAAGTAATTTACCATTCCTAGCATTTAAAAAAGGTGCATGTGTCTGTTTAAAGAAACTTTTCCTCTTCCTTTCTAATTTGGTTGACATTTTTTTTCCTTCTGCCTGTTCTTACT
Source organism: Ursus maritimus (assembly GCF_017311325.1). Classification (NCBI taxonomy): domain Eukaryota; kingdom Metazoa; phylum Chordata; class Mammalia; order Carnivora; family Ursidae; genus Ursus; species Ursus maritimus. The sequence goes on from NW_024426552.1 coordinate 20,806,272, forward strand.
GGCTAGACAGACTCTGCAATACAATGTTGGGGAGAAGGGCTGAAAGTGACCACCCCGTCTTACTTCTGGGTTTATTAGTAACTCTGGAGCTCTGCAATTTCAGGAGTTTCCTGGGTCTGCTCTGAAAGTGGCTCCGGTACCTGGAGGGCAAGGGAAGACCAAAGAAAGAGGCAGATCACTCCAGATTGGTAGGTGGCAGTTTTAATAAGCAAGAGAACTAACAGATTAGGCTTGTCTTGGGCAGCTGCAAGACAAGTACATTTCCACACCTGCCTCCAGAATTTTAAAAGTTTATATACAGGCTATAAGTGGGTTCAGTGATTTTTCAGTCTAGAATGTGTAACAACACTTTGTTCTCTCAACGTTGTGTCCTTGCAGTGTCTTCTACTGTGGGAAGGGTGGGAATGTATATTCCAAGTAGGGAGGGGGAGGCACCTGGGATAGCCCAGGTCGGCTGGCGAATCAACCAGCAGTCCCAACCATTAGATAAGCTCATCCAACAAAACCTTAATTCTTTCACCACTGATGTAGGAAAGACGTTAAGATTCCTAAGCCAATGGCCAAGAAAGAATTCTTGAGACGTCTTTAGTGCAAAAAGGTGGCTTTATTAAAGCACGGGGACAGGACCCGTGGACAGAAAGAGCTGCACTGGGGTCACGAGGAGTGGCCCATTATATACTTCCAAGTTGGGAGGGGGTTAGGGATAGGGTAAGCCTCCCAGGTATTCTGGAAGCAGGGTTTACAGGATCCTGAGGGGGCTAGCTATTGTTGGGAAAGGTCATTTATTACTGCTCAGTAAAAACTCAGTCATGAGACCCTGCAGATGTATATGGGTGGCTCATATACTTGGGGGATGATCTCCAATATGTATCTTGAGGGGTAGAGAAAAAGGAAGTTTCCAAAGGAACTTTTATATGTTAAAGTAGACATACAGGGTCCTGGGGGTTGGGCTAAGATTGCCTTCTGCCCTCAGCAAAGTATTAACATTGAGGCAGGTGAGTCTCTAGGGGAATGTCACTGTGCCTATTTCAAGGACCTGTCAATGGGCTGTAGATAGTGAGGACATTTAATAATTTTTCTTCTTCCTTTGTTTCCCACATCGACCACTAGCGATTTTATGAGCCTTTGAGCTGTGAGAGATGTTGTAGGTACTGAGAAGATTCCATCTATTCCTAATTGCTAAAATCTTTTTGAGGTATAAATGAATTTTGCCAAATGTTTTGTCTGAATTTATTCAAAAGTCACTTTTTTCCCCTCTTTTGTTAATTTAATGAATTACATGAATTGATTTTATAATCTACCGTGAATTCCTTGGAGAAATTCCACTTGATCATGACGCATTATCATTTTTATACTGTTGAATTCAATTTGTTAAAATGTTTAGAATTTCTGCATCTATTTCCATAAAGGATGTTATTTTGTAGGTTTGTTTTTGCTTTTTGTAGTCTTGTTATCTGGTTTTAGTATCAGGTTGATACTGGCTTCATTGAATGAGTTGGGAAATATTTTCTCTTTTTCATATTCTGGAGGAGTTTGTGTAGAATTGGTACGACTTGTCCCTTAGCTATTTTATCAAATTGACTAGTATGGTAGTGCAGACATTTCAGCCTGGAGGTTTCCTTGTGAGAAGGATTTTAATTACAAATTTAATATATGTCATACATCTAGGGCTATTCATAATATGTATTTCTTCTTGAGGTATTTTCTGTAGTTTTTGTTTTTCAAGAAATCTGTTTCTTTCATATAAACAGTCAACTTCATTGGCGTAAAGTTGATTATAATATTCCCTTTGTTATTCTTTTGAAATCACTGTAGAAATGTAAAGACGAATGGAAATTAAGAGGACACACTAGTGCTTCGGCAAGGCTTGACTTTAAACTGAACAGATTTTTCTCTTCCTCACTGTGGAGGCCTCCCCCTCCCCTCAACTTGTTTTTCTGTAGAATCCTTTGTTCCAGAAACTCAGTATGATATTGACATCTCGCAGACCTCAATGTATACTTAGTAACAAGACTCAGATGGCCAGCACTGGTGCGAGTCTGGAGACCTTGAAGAGCTGACTATCGTGGCTGGAAGCACATGCTATGGAAACTGTCCAGGGGCGCCTAGGTGACTCAGTTAAGCATCTGCCTTTGGCTCAGGTCATGATCCCAGTGTCCTGGGAGAGAGCCCCGCATAGGGTTGCTTCTCCCTCTGCCATTCCTCCTGCTTATGCTCTCTCTCTAGCAAATAAATACATAAAATCTTGAAAAAAAAAAAAGAAAAGAGAAGAGAAGAGAAAAAAGAAAAGAAAAGAAAAGAAAAGGAGAAGAAAAGAAAAGAAAAGAAAAGAAAAGAAAAGAAAAGAAAAGAAAAGAAAAGGAAAGAAAAGAAAAGAAAAGAAAAGAAAAGAAAAGAAAAGAAAAGAAAAGAAAAGAAAAGAAAAGAAAAGAAAAGAAAAGAAAAGAAAAGAAAAGAAAAGAAAAGAAAAGAAAAGAAAAGAAAAGAAAAGAAAAGAAAAGAAAAGAAAAGAAAAGAAAAGAAAAGAAAAGAAAAGAAAAGAAAAGAAAAGAAAAGAAAAGAAAAGAAAAGAAAAGAAAAGAAAAGAAAAGAAAAGAAAAGAAAAGAAAAGAAAAGAAAAGAAAAGAAAAGAAAAGAAAAGAAAAGAAAAGAAAAGAAAAGAAAAGAAAAGAAAAGAAAAGAAAAGAAAAGAAAAGAAAAGAAAAGAAAAGAAAAGAAAAGAAAAGAAAAGAAAAGAAAAGAAAAGAAAAGAAAAGAAAAGAAAAGAAAAGAAAAGAAAAGAAAAGAAAAGAAAAGAAAAGAAAAGAAAAGAAAAGAAAAGAAAAGAAAAGAAAAGAAAAGAAAAGAAAAGAAAAGAAAAGGAAAGAAACCTGTCCAGATCCCGTGTTTTCCTGTAAAACCCTCAGCCTTGTACCCCAGGGGAGCTTGCAGTGTGCGAGGCACTCGTCTGCTGCAGCCTCCATTGCCTGGCAAAGGAGTGAACTATCTTCCTTCTTTACACGCAGACTCTGTCCTTAGGTTACATATTTTGACTGTGGAGCACAGAGGTCGGTTTTCCACAACAGATTTGGCAACTACAAAGGGTCCTCGTGGACGATCCCCCGCTGAGACTCGGTGGTTTGATCCAGGCTTCGAGCAGTTTCCATTCCAGCTCGGCCTCAGGAGGAACAGAGGGTCGTCGGAAAGGCCCTGCGGAGGCCAGATCGCTAAGGATTGGGTTTTCATTTAGGCGGATTGTGCCACGGTGTGAACTCTGGTAGAAAACCTCCAGGACGACTTGAGCAGACTACAGGAGGCAGATTCCCGGACTGTTCCAGCGGCTGCCGAGGGCCTTCGGGGACCTTGTTCCAGTCCTGCACACTGCTTCCCAAACTCTCAGGCACAGGAAATTTCTTTGAGGATAGTAGGAGCATAGTGGTAAGGAAGACATCCCGACTCTTCTGCCACAATTAGGGTAAGTCCCCCGGTGTGCACACCAAAGTCCCTTGGGTCTTACCTACCTTTTGTGAGAAACTCAGAAATAGAAGGATCTCAATTTGCAGGCACCACACAGGTATTGGTCACAGGCTTAGTGGGATGGAGACAGCCAGAGATTTCCTCCTCCCATTTGTTGCCTCCAAATAGGGTGCTTTGGTTTGGCTCTCTCAGCTTGTCTAGCGAGCCATTTGGTTGAGTCAATGGAACTCTGACTTTTGGGAAGGAACCAGAATAGCTGCTTCTGATAGACAACCAAAGATGTGAAATAACATGGGAGTTGCCATTCCACCTAAGAGTCCCCTGGGGAGAATTTTGGCTAATTGGCCGACCTAGAGCTGTAATTCTATGCCAAAAAACAGAACCGTTCTTTATCGTAATACTGCCTGGTTTATGTATGTTTTGGAAAGCAAGGAAAGGTGGTGGCTGGATGGATCCTTGAATTACTATACCATATTACACTTGGAGTTGTTTTGTCAGAGGAGTGGGAAGGAGGATGAGATTCTGTATGTACAGACGTCTGTGCAATTGCATGACAGGGATGGTGTACGGCCAGGCAGTATGTTGGTGGTGCAAAGGAAATCTCAGCCTCTGTTGATCGATGATTTTCGAACCCCGGAAGACAAAACAAATGAGGGCATGTTAACTTTGAGAGCAATGAATCCTTTTAATCCAAATTATGGTCACCCACTGTGCCACCAGCCCTGGCAGCACTCTTTCGGTTGCAAGGAGAAAACACTAGAATTGAGACTATTTCTCTGGTACCTCTCCGTCCTTCGTTGCTGGGAGGATGGGTGGAGGGAGGGCATAATGAACAAGAGGAACTCCCAAGTTATGACCTGGGAATGGGTATGCTCCCCCCACCAAAGACCTGACAGGGCACACAGTTCACATGGAGTCCACCTGATGTGAGTGTAGGGCAATTCCCATTGCACCAGCTGCCTGTTGGAGTGAGTGGACAAGGCCAGTTGGCTGCTCATTTTTGGACCTATAGTCCATTCTCTGCCTTGGATTTGTTAAATTGGAAATCTCAAAACCCTTCATATCAATATAATCCTAAAATTAAAAAAAAGTGGCTCAATCTACCGATTTAGATCAAGAGGCCCCTGAGAATACAAGGCTGGTCAATACGTCCTTCACTGGGCAGAGTACCCTTCACCTGAGGGCAAAGTTGAATAAAGTTGAGGGTGCCATGACTCTGAGTCCGGCCCACTTGGTGCAGATTTCTTACAAGACATTTAATGCTCAGGAAGAACGAAGGCAAGCTGATTTGAGTTTTGCTTTTGACACCTGGTAAAGAGTACACCAACACAAAGGGCAAGTCAGGATGTCCCAGGTTGAGCAAAGACCAATGTGCCTATTGTAAAGAAAAAAGGTATTGGAAGGAGATTGCCCAAAGCTTTCTAGACAGATGGTCTCTTGCAGCGAAGGATGGGGCAGGGAGAGTGAATAAAGGGACCCAGGGACCCAGGGATGCCTGGCTAGCGAGTGGCTCATTCGGTTAAGCACCTGCCTTCGGTCATGATCCCGGGGTCCTGGCATCGAGTTCCACATCAGCCTCCTTCTTCTCCCTTCCTGCTTCTCCCTACCTGCTGCTTCCCCTGCTTGTGTTCTCGCCCTCGTTCACTCTCTCTACAAATAAATAAGTAAAATCTTAACAACAACAACAACAACAAAAAAGGGACCCATGGCTTCTGGCCACATCGATGGCCTTATTAGAAAAACCACACAGGAGCCCTGGGTGCAGTTATCAGTGGGGTCCCAGTTGATGGACTTCTTGGGGGATGTCAGAGCAACCTTTTTGGTCTTAAATAGTACACTGGCTTCTTTAAACCCTTCTACTTCGTCCATGGTGGGCAGCACTGAACAGGACCAACAGTGGCCTCTGTTACGGCCCTTGTAAAGTAAATTAAGTAAACAGAAGTCGAGACATAGCTTTTTATACATGCCTGACTGTCCAATTCCTCTTTTGAAGGAGAACATTTATGCAAATTAAATGCTCAAAGAACTTTCTCACCTGAGAAATATCACTTGCGGTTACAAGTTCCATCTGAAAATGCCATAAGGCTTCAGCTGCTGCTGATGAACCCAGGAGACAGGAATAAGTCTAGACGCCACCTGAGATCTATGAACAAGTGAGGGATACCCAGGCGAGCTAAGTCAGCCACTCTGGTAGTAGTGTTATTCAAAGAATGAGCAAAATTTCCTCACGTTAAAGAGTATCCTTTTAAGGAGGAATCATTAGGAGCCATACTATCTATTTTTGATTGTTTTTTTACAACATGGACTGATTCACCCTTTGTCAGTCTCCTTGTAACACTCCTCTATTCTACCAGCGAGGAAGCCCCATTCAGAAGAATAATGCTTGGTTTGAGATTTAAGGGCTGTAAGTGAGATAGTGCAGGATATCTACCCTACGGTACCCAATCCATACACTCTATTGACTACTGTGCTCGAGACTATGGATGGTTCACAGTGTTGGTCTTAAAGAGTGTCTTCTTTTGTATTCCTTTGGAAGAAAAGTCTTAATTGCTGTTTGCTTTTGAATGGCAAAACCCAGAGACATGGGTCATTACCCAGTATTGTTGAACTATGTTCCCTCAGGGGCTTCAAAAATTTATCTACTCTATTCAGTGAGGAGCTGGCTAAGGACTTAAATGGGTTACATCTAGACCAAGGTCAATTATTGCAATATGTTCATGATCTGCTAATAGCCAGCCCCGATTACGAACATTGTCCAGAAAATACCATCACTGTACTTAATCACCTGGCATGTTGTCGGTCCAAGTTTTCCTCTAAAAAGGCCCAAATTTGTAAACGGCAAGTCTACTATTTGGGTTTCCAGTTAAATCAGGGGACCCAATGTTTAATGGCTAGTAGAAAGCAAGCCGTTTTGGATTTGGATATTCTAAGAAATTGGAGAGAGTTATGAGGGGTTTTAGGTATGGCTGGTGTTTGCAGAATCTGGAGACTTAATTTTGGCCTTATGACTAATCTCCTTTATGAAGCCTTAAAGGAGGCCCATTCAGAGCCCCTGGTATACTCAGGGGATTGCCAAAGGCCTTTGAGATGATAAAACGGGCACTAGATTTTGCCCCCGCATTCGGATTCCCTGATCCGAGAAAGGATTTTAAATTGTACATTCATGAAAGGCAGGGGCTGGCTTTTGGAGTGCTAATACTAATGCTGAGAGAAGTACCACGTCCTGTCGCTTATCTATCCAGACAACTGGACACTGTTGCAAAGGGATGGCCCCCATGTTTATGTGCAGTGGCTATCACCTGTGATTTACTACAGGAAACAGAAAAAATCATGTAAGGACAGCCCATGGTTATATATGTGTCCTTGCACTTGTTGGTATTATTAGAACAAAAGGGTTGACTGCAGGCCAAATGGGAAAATATCAAGTAATTCTTTTGAATCACCCAAATGTCATTTGAAAGACTATGAGCTTTTTAAAAATCCAGGCATTCTGCTGCCTTCTCCTTTGAACGAGACTCCCTCCCATAACTGTTTGGAAGTTCTTGAAATTGTCAACTGCAGTAGGCTTGATTTATCTGACCAGCTACTGACACCGACTGATTGAGACTTATTCACGCATGGCAGTAGTTCTCTTAATTATGGGCAGTGCTGGGTAGGATATGCAGTGGTGAGCGGCCAGTGAGTTGTGGAAGCAAGAGCGCTTCTCCTGGGCACATCGGCACAAAAGCCTGAATTAATAGCTCTCCTCAAGGAAGTAATACCAAGATATGGACTCCCTAACTTGTACCCAAAGTGTTGATGGATCCTCGTTGATTGCAGCAGCGACTCAACAAGTGAGTAAGGTCTTGGGCATTAAATGGAAATTACATGCATCATGGAGGCCCCAGCTTACGGAAAAATGGGGGAACAAAAATGAATCCTACTTTAAAAAAGACAATTGCAAAAAGGTGCCAGGAAACACATCTGAAATGGGATCGGGTCTTAGCAATTGCCTTCTTTGAATCTGGCTGGTCCCCAGAAGTGGGCTCTAATTAAGCCCTTATGAAATTATATCTGGGAGACCATTCCCAGTTCCCCAAGGCAGAGGGGAAGATATGCGTTTGGTTCAGGAAGTAAAACTAGTAATGGAATGTTCAGCGGTTGCATCAGTTATTAGTAGCTATGTATGAGTTTGTTCCTTTCAGGAAACCACCCCTCCTGGAAGCACCGCTACACCCCTTTAAGGCTGGTGACCAGTGTCTTGGTCACTGACTTGGAAAGAACAGGGCCCAGATCTTCAGTTGGAAGAGAAGTGGAAAAGATGCTACAATGCTCCCTGGATGACATACATATCCCTCAAATTGGCAGGAATAAAATGTTTGGTGCACCATACTTGTGTTAAACAGTGCCCTACACCAAATACTTGTGTTAAACAGTGCCCTACACCAAATACTAAGTCAGGCAACCAATCCCAGTGGGAAAGCCAACCCTTGGGAGATTTGAAATACTTATTTAAGAAAAGGAAAAATAAGTAACTGTGCAATGTTATTTACACTTTGGCCTATTTGCCTTCCCTGCAGGATGGAAAGATAATTCCCTAGACTGCATTGCTCAGACCTTGGCCTTGTCTACACTGGCTGTGGAGTGCTGGGTTTATCTCCCCAGGCCACAGGGGATGCTAGATCACAGTGATCCATTTGTGTATCCAATAAAAAAAAAACTTTACTCGGGTTCCTGAGGAACATTGAATCTGGCCGAGACAACCCAAACTCTCCCGGTGATGTACAGAGTTAGAATAATCCAGTATCCTGATGAAAATGATTTGGGAGTCCCTTGCCTGACTGCTGAGTCCTCGCTTAACTTGCCAACTTCTCTAGACGCCCTCGCTAAAGTAGTTCTGGACAATCGTATGGTTTTAGATGATTTGTTGGCTGAATAAGTGGGTATTTTGTGCTCTTGCAAATAATATCCTGCTATACCTCTAGAAAAACTTCTCCGGTTGAGACTAGTACGGAAAAAATTCGACAGCAAGCCACCTAGTTGCAAGGATCTCCAGGCCATCGTATGTCTATTTCAGAAGGAATGAAAGCTGGTCTTACTGGTTGGTTTACTGTCTTGTTCTCATGGGTCCCAAACAGGCTAAAATTTACTCTTTTCCCGCTGCCTCAAGGAATGTACCTACTATTTAAAAAAAAATCATCCACTGCTGTATACCTTAAAGCCAGGAAGGATGATTGGGAAAAACAAGCGCATGCTTACTGTAATAAGAATCCCCTAACAGGGTCTCCACTCAGCAGGGAGCAGCCAGATGAATACAATGCCCCTTTTTTCCATAGAAATGGAAGGTCTGAATTAACAGTGGGGAAATTGAAACCACTACAGAAATGTAAAGATGGAAGGACATTAGGATGGATGGCAGGCTTGTAGTCTTTGAGGCATTTCCCTGATGCAAGCCTCCTTTGCCTGTCGAGGTTATGAATTATCTTCCTCCTTTTTTTTTTTCCCCAAATTTTTATTTAAATTCTAGTTAGTTAACATATAGTGCAATATTGGTTTCAGGAGTAGAATTTCGAGATTCATCACTAACATATAACAACTAGTGTTCATTACAACATTGCCCTCCTGCCTTCCTTCTTTATATCCAAACTCGGTCTCCGCGTGACATGTTTTGGCTATGGAGCACAGAGGTCGCTTTTTGACAACACTTTTGATATTTGTACAATCTATAATGAAAACACCGGTCTCATTTCTGATACTGGTCATTTTCATTGTTTCTCCTTTTTCTTTTCATTCTAGCTAGAGGTTTATTAACTTAGTGATCTTTTCAAAGAACCAGCCTTTGGCTTCATTCACAGTTGTCTATTGTTTTTCTGTTTTCCCTTATCTTGATTTCCACTTTATCTTTACAACTTCCTTTCTTTTACTTATTTTGTGTTTAATATGCTTTTGTTTTTCCCAGGAGCTCCACTGAATTGAGGGGAGCTTAGCTGCAGGGTGTTGGGCAGCCAATTAAAACGAGCTAAAATGCAAGTCACAGTGGGGCACTTTTTCCGCTAAGTCCCATTTCACAAGTGAGAGACTAAACCCCAGAAAGCTCCGCTCCACACCTGTTCTTTCTTCCTCCATTTGTGATCCAACTTCGATGCCCTGGCTGGCTGTGCACCACGACTGCTGTGCGGTGAGTAGCTTTTTCCCCTGAGGACCTGCCAGGAAACCTTTGTAATTGTGGGTGTGCCTGTAAAAAATCATACTTTAGTTTTTAACAAAAAGCCATACTGCTTAGGTTCCCCCACCCGGTATGTTTTTTAAGGGAAATGCTGAACTTAATATTTGTAAACTTTCTTCTCTAATAAGGCTGTTTATTGGTATGAGTTCTGTCCCCTCATTATTGCTTTAGTGGCACCCATAAATTCATTATCTTGTGTTTACATTTTTTTCAGTACAAGATACTCTTATTTTCCATTTAATGTCTTTGAGCAGGGATATTTCTTGTACTGATTTCTGATTTAATTCTGTGTGGATAACAAATATACTCTGACTCGAGTAAAGTCAAATTTATGAGACTTGTTTTATGGCTCAGAATATAGTCTATGTTCATAAATGTCCTGTATATATTTGAAACAAATTTGTAGTTAGCTGCTGTTAGTTGCGTGTTCTAGAACAGTCTTAATTAGGTCTAGCTGGTTGATAATTGTGGTCAGGTTTCCTATATCCTTGCTGATTTCTAATCTTGTGCTATCAATTGTTGAAGGTATGTGTTGAAATCTGTTTTTGTGGGTTCATTTATTTCTCTGGGGTTTCTATAAGGTTTTATTTCTTATATTATGAAATTGTTACTTATGTGGTAAACATTTACAGTCGTGAATTACTTATGAATGGACCGCTTTTACAGAATCTATTTTAAATTTAAGATGGATTTAATTACCTTATTTAAAAATACTTAAAGAAAACCCTTTTAAGTGATATTTAAAACATTCAAAGAATGCAGACCTGAATGGTATTGAATGCTTGGATATATTTTTTATCTTAAAGTATATCCTTTAATTTGAACATTTTTCTTAATTTTAAGAATTCTCAGATAATTAAAAATGTGTTTCTACTAGTTTGATGCTGTTTTATGTTGGTTTAATTTGACTTTTTTCCGTTTTAGCTTAAGTGTAATTGGTTTGGTCTCCTTGAATTTCTCTTCACTTTCACTGTGTGATTACTACCATTTTTTAAAACAGATTTGTGTTTTGATATTCTATAGTGGTTATTCCTGTGGTCTCAAAATTATTAGCCACTTCACAAAGTATGTTGTTTGGTTTTAAAACTTCTTTAGGTCTGTAGTTTCATTTTCATCTCATTATTTTGAATATTTTCACCAGTGTGGTTTTGTTTTACTATAATCATGTTTTGTTCGTCAAAAATTAAGACTGCTTGAAAAAACTTTTTTTTTCCTTTTTTTTTTTTTTTCAGAGAGGGAGGTGGGGAGGGGCAGAGAGAGAGGGAGAGAGAGAGAATTTTAAGTGGCTCCTTTCTGGACATGGACTCGGTGGTCCATCTCAGGACCTGAGCCAAAGCCAAGAGTTGAACACTTAACCAACTGAGCCACACAGGTGCCCCGAATAACTTTTGAGTTATATTTTCTTCTGTATCTCATTTAAAAAAAAACCTTTGAGTGTTTTTTTTTTTTTTAACTTTGCTAATATGTGATGGTTATTTGATGTTTTGAGATTGGTTTAAGACCTGAGAATTTTTGTTATTAATTTTTTTGGTTGCATGAATAGAAACATTGAAAGATGGAGAAGTCATAAGACCATAGGCTGTATTTATTAGAAAACTCAGTCTGTTTCTCTTCTGAAATTTGATCAAGTATCCTTGAAATAAACTAATAGTGACAGGGATTCAGATATTTTGCTTGAATTCATTGAATGAATGATCATGGATCTTTGATGTATATAGTTCGGAGTCCGATGTATTGATTATTTCCTTAACTCACTGGTTTCTCCCTAGATGTTATCCCCATTATTTCTCAATCGGGAAGAGAAAATTATAGATATTCATTCTATTTCATTGTTGGAAAAGCTAGGAACAACACAAGGAATTTTTTGGATTTTCCTGTGCAGGTAGTCCACCTTTTGTGGGTATGGCAATGGTTGGGAAGGAGGTGTCCCTATTCTGTGCTCTTCTGCTCTGAGTCACCCATGTTTGCTCATGTGTTTGTTTGAATTTACAAAGAACATGATATAAGATGATGTCCCTTTATTTGTTTAGCAGGCAGTGATATTTTATCACAGCTTGATTTTTCACTCATCCTAGATATCCGAGGAAAACAGTTCTCTGTAGTTTAATTCTGTTATCCTAATATGAATTCCTCAGGCACAATGTATTTGTTTATTTTTAGAATAAACTAAAAACCAATGGAGATTTTTTTCTCCGCCAGAGTTAATATATACATCACCCGCCTCTAAACTCAGCATATTCACGAAGAGTAGAAAAAAGAATGAAAACACCGTCTGTTTTGTTAATACTAGAATAGTGGTACAAGGACATCTTTACTTGAGGATTTCAAATTTAAACCTTGTTAGATGAAAAGTATTATGGTTCATTTGCAATATGAATTGAAAGAAAATAACCAATATTAAGTCATCTTTGAAATTAGCATAATAAACATTAGAAAGGTCCAGTTAGAATCTTATTTTATCAAAATGGTGCTAGACCAATGTCTCCACTTTAAGCATTGTGTTTCAGGCAGAGATGTAACTTTTCTTTTTTTTCTTAAGATATTTATTTATATATTTATTTGAGAGAGAGAGAGTGAGAGTGAGAGTGAGGGGAGGAGCAGAGGGAGAGGGATAAGCAGACTCCATGCTGAGTGCAGAGCCCAACACTAGGCTCAATCTCAGGACACTGAGATCACAACCTGAGCTGAAATCAAGAGCTGGATGCTTAACTGACCGAGCTGCCCAGGCACCCCTAAGATACAACTTTTCAGTAGCATCAAATAACCTAATGTTGCAAGTATTATTAACAATAAGTTCAATTATGTAAGAATTGTAGTTAAGCTTTAATATCTATGTATTAGTTTAATGAGTGAAAAATTCAGTTCTGCTCTAGAGACCTCTTTGGTTATCCATAAATCCAGGAAAAAAGTCTATAAATTATGACCTTGTTCTTTTCTAACCCTACCCTAAAATGTGTTTAATAGTTTACTTACTGATCTAGTAAATCACTATTTTGTTCTAATCATCAGAGACAAATACATTATCATAGAATTTATCTTCTAAAAAAGAAAGGAAATATTTTGCAATACAAGTCTTCGATGCTACTTTTAATGTAACACTAATCCTTATTCACAAAAGATTGAAATCAAGCTATTATGTTAAGTTTTTATGAACATGATTTGTTTGTATTTTGTTTTAATGCTAAGGATTTAGACCAAATAAAGATTGTATTTCAGCAAAATAAAATTTTTCACTTTCTCAGATACGCTATTGACCAAGTGAAAGTTTTTATATTCATGCTTTATCTTTTTGGATAAGGTGGGGACCCCAGGAACTCATTATGAATGATTGAGAAAAGACTAACCTGGGAGGAGACAATGTTGATCTAGCCATATGCTCAGTGGCTGTTAGGTTCTCCAATGGGCATTGAGATCTATCCACACTGGAGTGTGAGGCTGCCAACAGCTGCCTGATTGTTTTCTGCTGCAGCCAGGTGTAATTCTTGATGCTTATGAAGTCTTGGCTCTAGAGGCATCAGTCTGACCCCAGGGAAAATCTCAGCTGGTAGGAATAAATGTTTTTATCCACTTTTGCACCAAAGAGGGTATAGTACCAATATATTTCTGGCTCCAAAAGAGTTACACTGATTGAAATTCACCCTTGATATTTACTCTCTAACTTAAATACAGAAGAGCTCATTAAGTTGTGGGAAAGGCAATGTGTTATTAAGCTCAGTTTTTTGAAAATTCAAGGGGGAGAATATAGGCACACATATAAACTGAAAGAAAAATTCTTCTCTACTTGGGAAGAAATCAGCAAAAGACATACAAAGCCAGGTACTGTAGTCTAATCAATTATATCACATACAATTTGATTATGAAACATGAGATTATTAAATAAGAATTAACTTCAACTATATACTAGTCTATAATTAATAATTCTATTTGAGTGTGGAGTGAGGTAGGGATCCATGTAGTTTGGGAAGTATGTAACTATAAAAGCACCATTTTCTTCTCATCTACAGTGTTTGCTCAGATGCACACACATTTCCACATATAGGGATCCATTTCTGTTTTTTTTCTTATGGTCAATTGATTTGTTTCTATTTCTCTAAGCTTTCACTAACTTCACTTTTGTTAACTGGTGAAAAAGCCTACAGGCGACTTCATTTTTTTCCATAATTAAATGTTTATTGTTGTGCTCTTTTATGAAGAATTGGCTTAAGTTAATACAAAATCTTGTAAAGATTTTGATAGGCATCTATGGATCCAATTTTGAAAGTATTTTGTATCTTCAAAATATTTTATGCAAGAACATTGTATATCTTCACTTTCTGACATGAAAGATTTGATAATTTTGTAGCCTTTCTATGTGTTTTATATATTTTTAACTCTTGACTTTGATTTTAATACTACATTTTCTAAAAACTGTTGCCAACATAAGAAAATTGTCTTTTATGATATCATGTGCATATGTATATGTGTGTGAATGTAGAGATTTTATTCAGTCCCCTACTAAAAAAAAATCAATTCTGTTATTTTATTAAATTGTTGGGGAGGTAAGACTCTATATAGAGGGTCTTAACTTTAATTTTGAGCTGTACTGTCATGTAATTCCCTCCTTTCTATCAGTAAGCCCTTTACAGATATACATTTTACTCTAAGTGTTAATTTCTCTGCCTTTTCTGGTGTTTCTTTTTTCCACATGGAACTAAATATCTTTTATTAGATTTCAAGTGCAATTTTACTGTGGTCTGAAATATACTTTGTATGATATCAGTTCTCTTAAATGCATTGAGGTTTGTTTCAGGGACCAGAATATTGTCTGTCTTAATGATTCTTTGGATTAAAAAAATAATTTGGTGTTGAAGGAGGAGGGTATATTCTATGGATGGCGGTAAAACCAACTTATTAATAGTTTTTTCCAGGTCTTTTCTAATCTTACTGATTTTTGTCTCTACTGGCTCTTTAAATTATTCAGAGAAGAGATTAAAATACCAAAAAATACCTCTTCTTTTTGAATAATTATAGCTGAATTATTAGTTTGGGCATTTTGATGCTCCATTGCTAGAGACATGCCCATTTATAATTTTATAAAAGATACCGTTTTCAATATGTATCTTACCTTTTTAATTTTTATGTGTCTTTGTATCTCTCTCTTTCTCTTTTTTTTTCTTCTTATCCTTTCCATACTTACTCTTTCCAATGTAAGGAATCTGGGGCTTCCTTGATCTGTGATTTCTTGCATTTTTGGAAAAAAAATTTCAACTACTGTTCTTTTTTTGTTCTCCTTTTTAATAAACTTAACTTTGTATGTGGTATGTTCCCAGGCTCCGACAAACACTATTTGACCTTTGTCACATTGCATGAAATCTCTTAGGCTCAAGAGCTTCATCTATAATAAAGAATATATTTCCCATACTATTTTTTTAGAATTAACTATAATCTATATCAAATGATTATAGACATATTTAGAGTGGATGGCTTTGATATCTATCATTGGATTATATTCAGAGCTATAGGTGAAAACCAGATCTATAAAATTATTTGTCTAAAAAATAAGATCTAACGTGAATTAATTGGGATTCTCTGATAAATTGAGATGGGATATTTTCTAACTTTTCTGCTATGATAATATTAGAAAATACACAATAAAAATAGCATTTGCCCTACTAAACATCACTCTTCTGTTCATTATACTCATGTAACAAGAATTATTGGGATTTGCCTTGTATGGTCTAGACTTCTACCCACTGATCTCTAGATTTGCTGCATATAGCTCTTATTTGATATATGAATTGTATTGTATGTATGATTTATATATGGAATTAGAGAAAAATAGCACTCCTAAAAAATGTCCAACATAAAAAATGGTTATAGACATTCAGATAGATATGAAGTATTACCAATTTTTGTTCTTTCAGTCTTACAAACTTTTCTCTCTCTCAATGGTAAATAGGTATTCATTGCTCATATCTATTAACACTACAAAAGATCATCTATCAGAGGAATTTCTTCAAATGTTGAATAAAATTTTGACCTGCATTGTTTTAATTAATTAATTTATTTATTTTAGCTTATGTCTCTCTAAGAGTATTTTAGTGGGAACACCGATCTTTAGGGAATGTTAGCTAAATCTCCTTGGGATTGGAAATCTGTTAATTTTGAACTCATCTTAGACTTAGTTCTTCCAAATTGAGTCACTTTATTGGTTCTTGGGTTTGTCTACTTCAAAATTTAACAAATCTCCACTTTAAATAATGGAGATAATCACAAACTTCTTGTACTTGAGAGCTTTGGAAGTCAAACTGTGGTTCTTTACAGCTGTACATGAGAAAATGAATGGAAATATGCCATGTGAATTCATATATGTTATTTATCTTTTCTAATTGCCTTTATTTTTTTAAAAGATTTTATTTATTTATTTGACAGAGAGAGAGACAGCCAGTGAGGGAGGGAACACAAGCAGGGGGAGTGGGAGAGGAAGAAGCAGACTCCCAGTGGAGGAGTCCGACATGGGGCTCGATCCCAGGATCCCAGGATCACGCCCTGAGCGGAAGACAGACGCTTAAGGACTGAGCCACCCAGGCGCCCCTAATTGCCTTTATTTGAAATGTTCATATTTCCTTCCCTGAGTCCCTAATTGCCTCAAACTTATTCAATTATAAACTTGTTCAGTTTTTTTTCTGGACTATCAGATAATCAAGTCCAAAAAAGAATTTACATATTACTATAAATGGCATCTTGATAACGATCACTGTAGGGCTGGCAGATGACAGTATTTGCATAGAAAAATAGCCAATTCTGTAACATCATATTCCTACTTGGATCTGCTCTCCTTAAATCACCTCAATGCCAATCAGACTTTCATGTCTTGTACCCCATTTCATTAAGGGATTTATTTCTCCTCTGACAAATATTTATGCAAATTTGTTTAATTGATGTTTTGGCGATAAAAGAATAATGTATTACTTTCTCCTAATAACCAATTTTTAGTTAAACACAATTCTATAAATTCTTTATGACATAATTCCTATCCTCGAATATTATGTTTTGTCAGAGTTGTTGAGCTTTCCGACTTAACATATTCTAACTGTCCAGGATCCTAGAGTTCTTCCCATAGACACTTTGTATCTGAAGCCCATAATTTTTGGTAATGTTAATGCCAGTCAGGCACATTTTTCAGCATAAAGAGTAACTGGTTAGGCTGCCATATGTTATAGTAGGTATTCAAGAAATGATAGCTATTTCCTTTTGGCTCAGGCAGCATTCCTTAAATTTCACTTCTAAATTCAAGAAACATGGGGCACCTGGATGGCTCAGTCTTTTAAGTGTCTGCCTTCAGCTCAGGTCATGATCCCAGGGTCATGGGATCAAGCCCTACCATGCTGGGCTCCCTGCTCAGCAGGGAGTCTGCTTCTCCCTCTCCCTCTGCCTCTCCCCCTGCTTGTGTGCGTGCGTGCTCTCTATCATATAAATAAATAAAACCTTTTAAATAAATAATTTCAAGAAACATATAACTCTTCATTCCCCTGCAAAACCCCATTTATTCTTCTAGTGGTTTTCTTTTGTTTCACCTATGTATATTAGATTCTAGGTTTTAGACTGGTGGTTGTGCCTTTTTTCTTTTTTCTTTTCTTTTTTGGGGGGGCAACTGGAAAGTAACTGAAGTGCACGCAGAAAGGGTGGATTTAGGGATCCATATTCAAGTTGCTGTGTAAGGTAATAAGGAAAATCTGTAATTAAAATCTCTGATGTTTGAATTTGGAAATGGAGCTCCATGATTTTCAAGAAAACTTAATCTCATTTTTAAATTTCGACTTAATATATATTTGACAATTTTAGAGAAAGCATGTGTCATAGCATACCAGAATGTGCAATATTAAGTATGAGAACTTAAATATATGAAAGAATTTGGGTCTAAATATATGGAAGAAATTGGGTCTAAAGTTAAACTCTAAATACTAAAGTGATTTTTTTTTTTCCTAGAGTGACAAAAGAAAACCCTTAACATTTCTTGGTGGCTTGGTTAGGGAATGAGACAAGATGACAAAAAATAATAAAACAGATTTTTAGAAAATAATACAAACCGTCTGATCTTCAGGGACTTTTGCCAGACCAAACCATTTGAATTTTCTTTGCAGCTATCCTGCAATTAATATGCTAATGATAGTATAATACTGGCAGCAATAACTATATACTTTAGGATTTAGCGAGCTCTACCTGCTCATTTTGTGTCCAGCCAGATGTATAAACAGCTGAAAATTATACTGTCAGTGAAGCAAAATTAGAAATCTTATATTTTAGAAGCAAATCTACCTAAAGAAAGAATGCACCCCCCAGTATAAAAGGAACAGTTTAGAAAGAAATTTGCAACAAAATTTTTCAATTTAGAGAGCTTTTTATTTTATTTTATTTTATTTTTATTTATTTATTTTTTTAAAGATTTTATTTATTTATTTGACAGAGATAGAGACAGCCAGCGAGAGAGGGAACACAAGCAGGGGAGTGTGAGAGGAAGAAGCAGGCTCATAGCGGAGGAGCCTGATGTGGGGCTCGATCCCTTAACACTGGGATCACGCCCTGAGCCGAAGGCAGACGCTTAACCGCTGTGCCACCCAGGTGCCCCTAGAGAGCTTTTAAAAATCTATTCAGGTCTTGTTTTGTTACATATCATGTCCACAATGGCTGGAATGATATTCACAGCATTCCAAGTGCTCAGTCATTATTTTTTTTTAATAGTAAGAATGACCATTATGAAAATACGGGGAAAAAAATGAACATTATACAGCATTGTTTATTGGAAAATGAATAATGTTAACATCTATTTACATGACTATACTAGCACGTATGTGTGGTAAAATTACATCTATTACATGACTATACTAGCATGTATGTGTGGTAAAATTACATCTATTACAAACAATATTAAATACAGCCAAATGCTTATTATTAGCAAGAAATCATCCTGATACAATATAAGCAGGTTGTTAATGTAGTGTTGCTTTAAAAAAAAAATTGTGGAGCGTGTGTATGTATGTGTTCATGTATTGGGGGAGTTGTCTGAAAGTTAAGATTGAGTAAGGTAGGGATAGAAGTGAATTAAGCTATTATAAAACATTAGCAAATTATGTTAAAATTTGTATGTATGATATTATTCCATTTGTGTGCATGAGAATGAATATTTGTGTATGTTTATTATTGTGCATAGTACAGAAGTGTACCTGTATGTGAGTTATGTATCTGTGCACTGAGATGAATGGTCATGAGATCGAATAACAATGTAATAAGGTATAGAACGAGTATCAACACGATGACAAAAGGTGGGGAGTATGGAGTCCTCATCACAGAGAGGTCAGTGTGTTCCAGCTGCAGACTAAGACACAGGCAGCGCTTGGACATTCTAAGATCCTCTAAGTCAAAGGATAGATGTTAGGTTGCCTGGGGACTAATGACGTGGAGACAGTACTACTGAAAATGCTTGAGCGATGCTCATGCCCAACACCACCTAGTTTTCGTTTTGTCTCCGTGGTATTCTAGCTTCATGAACTTTCTGAGGTACAGTAAGAATAAAGATGTAATGAGATGTTTTTAGTATGATTACCTCAGATTACATTAAGAGTCTGTATTCATGCTAGGAAGAATAAAATGACATTTAGGTAAATATTCTTTAATTCCACCCCCCCAAAAAATAGAAACTAAAAGGGATGTATGTGAGACCTTGAGTTGTTGAGATTTTTTAGTTAAATGCATTTATGGGATAATCTATTTGTTTTTCACCTAAATTGTTCATCTGGGTGTAAAAAGCAAAAGTTTTATGAAACTGAAGTGTGTCCTTTTTTTTCACCAAAAAAATTGGATATTCTCCATGTCCTGATCAGCTTCCCCAGGCTCCTCTTTGACCATACAATGTATATGATTTTGGCTGGAGCCATCTGCTGAAATTTATAAATTCACCATTGCCTGCCAAGCAGCATAACCAACGAAGAACGTCCCTGCTGTAGGAAGCTGGAAGCAATGCAAGTGCATGACTCCTGCCCCAACTACTAGGAATCTTGAGTGCCAGTCCTAGAATATACATCTTATGTATATATTATGTGGGTATGTAACACACACACATAAACACAAATATATGTAGCACTGTATATATTCCTGTGTATACATGTGGCGCTATCTGTTTATAGTAGAGCGGGGGAAGCATGCTCCCAATATCATGCAGGCAGTTGGCAATGTGTTTACCTAGATCTGTGATGTGAGATTCTGTAGCAAATGGACATTTACCAAAAATCATATTTTAGCTGAACATTCATGGGCAGCTAAGATTTATCAACCTCTTTGAGAGGCACATTAAAACAATTATTTTGTATTTGACAATTAAAAAGTATCATACTCATTGGATGTGTCTTTTTCTTTCTCACACACATATGCACACACATAGGCCAAATCCAATTCTTCTCTATGAGAGGAAAAACAGTCCTGACTTGTTTCTCTGCAGTTCCACATGACTTAGTTCCCTAAACCATTATTTTCTGGGATTTTTGTCACATGACTAATGTAAGAAACATGATTATTACTGTTACTATTTTTACCAGTATAAAAGTAGTCATGGTGCATAATTGACATAAAAAAATTCCACTGAAGTAGGCAAGGGAAAAGTCTGAAGGTAAAATGTTCTTATTCACAATCAGAAAAAGCTTTGGTTACTTTAGGCGTATAGCAGTTATTATACAAAAGAAGCTGGTCCATTGCTTCCTAGAAAAGTATTAAATGGAGAAACAGAACTCATCATTTAGAAGGAAAGGAGAAACTGCTAGCAGGTGAAAACTTTGGCCATGAAATCACCCTTTATGCCAGGGATTGCTTTTGCAGGATTAAAGTAAAATTGAGAAACCATTTTGTGAGGGAGAATAAAAATTGGGGGTGAGAAGAAAAAAAAACAGTAATAGGAAAAAGTTACTTGGGAAACTATAAGAATAACTCTTCTCAGAACTCTCCTCCTAAGTGACTGATTGTAATTGTAACACGATTACATGATTTCTGCCTTGGGTTATACCTGCGTAGATAGGTTAGGAGAATATAAATATATTTTGCACGCTAGAAGCAAAGAAATAAAAAGAAAGCAATTAGCTTTGTGAAAATGTTTTATAATAGGTTAAAGAAATGTTTTATTTTTCTATTCTCTTTAGCCTAAGTTTCAAATATAATATCCTCATTTAATATTAACTGTTATTAAGTATTCAACTTCTCAAGTGGGATTTGGAGTTTGAATCAGAAAATAAGCATTCCTTTTCCTAAAACTGTGCCTGCAAACTAATTCTGAACCACTGGGTGATGTTTATAGTGGTCCTTGTAAGACAGTATCACTTAAAGATAATAAAACTTTCTCTACTGAATTCCAAGAAAGTATCGACTTAATAATTATGGCCACTTTAGGGTAATAGTCCAAATTCCAAACTTCATCAGGTTTTGAAATTTCTCTCTTTCCCCCAGTTTGAGCAGACTGCTGCAAAGCAGTGTGGTCTTTTGTCTTTAACTTTTAGGTCCTCTCAAAACCAACACAACTTCCTTAGCTGTAACTTCTGACTTCCTTGGTTTTCGAGCATGGAGAGAATGGGGAGTTAAGACAGAAAACAAATTATAAAAATCTGAATGTTGAAATTGGTTGGACACTAGATTTCTGTGGAAATGGCAGATACTCAAAGCTGACTCTCATGGAAGCACTAATGGCTTTTTAAAGAAACCCATCTTCAAAGACCTTGTAGTTCTTCTCATGAAAAAAAAGTTTCTGAGCACTTTATATGTGCCAACACTATTCTAGGCTTTGAGATACTGAAGTTTAAAGAAAGGGAAGAAAGTACAAAATGCCACAGGATGAAATGCGCTTAGGTGTTCCAGGGACAATGAGGAAGCCAGTGTGATGGGAGCAGAGGGAGCTTGAGTGATCTGGGATAGTTAACGGGGACCAGGCTGAGTCCAGGATGAATAGGAAAAAACTGGTGACTGGCCGCATGCCTCAGAAATTCTGAGTTCAAATGCATGCCTTCATCCCTAATAAAAATGTTTAAAACACCCAGTTATTTTACTGTACAGCCAAATGAGAGTACCACTGTTGAAGGATGCTTCCAACTATCTTTACTCTGAGCAAACTGGAGTTCATTGAAGTGATCTAATTTTAATTGTGTTTTTAAAGTACCCCTCCTGTTACTTTGATGAAAGACTTTTACTTTGATGAACGACTGTAAAGGATCAAGGACAGAATAGTGAGACCAGTTAAGTGGTTATGGCAAACTTCCACATAGATGGCAGTGTGCTGGATCAAGATGATTGTGGAGAAGTGGGGAGAAGGTGTTGAAAACGCCTAATAGTAGACCTGATGGGATATTCTGGAAAATTATATATGAGGTATGAGTAAAAAAAAAGTCCAGATGATGTTGAATTTTTTGGTCTGAGTAACTGGAAGAGTGAAGTTGTTCATTAAGATGGATAGAAGCTGTGAAGGGACAGGCATGCAGACTGTGAACCTGTTCAAGTCAGACAAGGATGGGCAGGTATTCAAGTCACGGGCAGTATTCTTAGAAGGAACAGAGTCATGGGAGCTGTCCCTAATTTCTGCAATGTGTGGAGGTGGAGGCGAAGGCAGGCATTTCACTGGAAACACTGAGATCTGTGGCGCCTTCTTGAATTTTGCTGAAGAAGCCAGGAAGTCTGAGGTCGAGCAGTTGAAGAGCAGTGCTTTCTGGACTTCTGCTGATGAATGACGAAGGCCAAAGTAGCTGTGTCTTAATCAACCCCATGGAATCTATCTCACACAACTCTCATAAAACTTAGGTATGACACTTGATAGAAAGAACAGTAGATTATTTCTTGTGTCAGTTTACTTTCTGAGCAGACCTATCAATTGACATTCTGCCACAAGCAGGGTTTTCTCTCCATCATGTGTGGATTTAGTTTTAACAGTGAGCTGGAATGCCCCCAACCCCTTGCCCTAGTCTTTAGGAGACGCAAATAAAATTCTCCTTTGTCTCCTTGAATTCTGATTCAATTCTGTGAGATGAAGATAGAAACTTCTATCAGTACGTACCCTTACTAGAGTGTGTGGGCTGCAGGTAGACTGTAGAAAAATTTTTGCATCTACTGTCCATCAGGATCCTTTATTTTTTTAAGGTTTTTTTTTTTTTTTTTTAATTTGAGAGAGAGACAGTGAAAGTGAGTGAGCAGGGGGAAAGAAAGAAAGAGAGAGAATATCAAGCAGACTCCCCCTGAGGCGCTCATTCTCAGGACCCTGAGATCCTGACCTGAGCCAAAACCAAGAGTTGGATGCTCAACCAACTGAGCTACCCAGGTGCCCCTTTAAGGATCCTTTTTATATGTTCTGTGTATTGAGGGTAATAGTCGAGTACACCTTCATTCAGCTTTTGCCGATCAAGTATGGCGGCTGAATTAGGAAACTTGGAAGAGTTGACATGTATTGATTTGGGACTTCTGCCAAAACTAAAGCTGCAATGGGTTTATTTTAATATATTTTTACATGCACATAGTTTTTTTTTTTAATTTTACTTATGTCACTTGACCTTCGTGATTGCTTATGAGTCAAAAATGACAGTTATTTATTATCCTCATTTACAGATGAAAATTGGGCTCAGAAGTTCAATGACTTGCTTCAGGTGATATAAACAGAAAATGAAAAAATCCTATTTGAACATAGGTTTTGTGATTTCAGAAAATATTCTCTAATACAAGAATGCTACTATTCCCTGTTTTTTTCCTCAAAAGTGAGTCATATAACCATTCCTTTTAAAAGAAAAGTAATCTTGTGTTTTCTTAGTATCTCTATATATCTTTCTTAGTGCAATGCTACTTAAACATATGTATGTAACTTAGGTGATGTCCGTGTCTAAAGCTTATGTTTTTCAGATGTTCACAAAGCAAAAGCATAAAAGTCAAAGTTAATGCTATTTTGTGTCTTGCAATGAAAAATAACATTTATTTGGCTTTTTTTTGCAATAAATATTAATAATATCTGGCTAAAACACTAAAATAGATTAAGGCACAGGACAGTAATGTAATCATAAACTAGAAAAAAAATCATATTGAAAAGGAACCATATTGGATAAAATTCACATATATAGCTTTTAGTTTCAGGGTACCACACACAGTGAGGTATGCAGACTCAAAGTCAGTTTTACTTGCTTAAGGAATCAAATGGTAAATTTGAGACAAAGGAGAAATGAGAAAATTAAAAGTGAGATGCTGTAGGGGGAATCCATATAGTGAGAGCTCCAAAACTGCTCAAACTCTCTCCAAGTTGCTGTTTGACTCCTGTAATACGTATCTTTAAAAGAGATTCCAAGGTCCCAGCTAATTACAACAGCTGGGAAGATAAAAGATCAAATAAGTTTCTGCTACTGCCAACTTCAGGAGTCAGAGTGTTTGGCATTCAAACCTAGCAAATTTAACTGCCTGCTAGAATAAAAGACAACATTAATTAAAGGAGGATAACAGAGGCAGACAGTCTACAGTATATTTATAATGTCTAGTATGCAATCAAAAATTACTAGGCCTACCAAAACCATGGAAATGTAACCCATTGGCAAGAATGAAAACATTCAATAGAAACCAACCACAAAATGACCAAGAGGTTGTATTTAGGAGACAATTTTAAGGTAGGTATTTTTAATATAGTCAAGAACTCCAAATGGAATCATCATATAGAACCAGATTGAGAATCTAGTGGGGGAAAATTTAAATTGCATGCACCTAGCAAAACTAATCAAGTAACATGAAACAAATTGTCAATTTCAGGAGTGAAAATGAAAACTCTATAGACACTAAAACATTAATATAAAATATTACAAAAATTTTAGTCTAATACATTTGACAATTTAGAGAAAAGAGAAAAATATCTTAAAACATAGCATAACCAAACTGATTATATAATCTTAAACCTATTTGAAGAGATAATATCCTACTTTAGATCCTCTTGTATAGGTATCTCCAGTCCAATGTGGCTTCATGGATGCATTTTACCTGCCTTTACAAAGGAATATCATAATCCCACAGGATCGATTCCAAAGAAGTACTTAGCACACGAAGGCAAGATAGAATAAAAATGCTATAAAGATTGGAGTGGGAGAAATAAAACTCCATGTGTAGATTACATGATTTATGAGCATACTTTTAAGAAATACATATTAAAATATTAAATATTGCTGAGGAAAAATTAGAGAAGACTTTATGAAATAGAGTGTCATACAGTGCTTATGAATTGGATGATTTGATGTTGTTAAAATGCTCCCAAATTATTGTTTGGATTCAAAGTAGTTACCCCCAAATTACAAGAGATTTTTAAATATAATTTGACAATTCTATACTTACATCAAAACTTAAGCATCCCTTTGCCTCGTTTGAATATTTTAGTGGGCTCTTTTCCAGCTTGATAATTCTTTCTCCTTTTCTGTCTAGTCTGAGACAATTCAGCTATCAGATTTTTATTTTTTATTTTTATCTATTTTTTTAATTTTTTATTTTTTTTTATTTGACAGAGAGAGACAGCCAGCGAGAGAGGGAACACAAGCAGGGGGAGTGGGAGAGGAAGAAGCAGGCTCCCAGCGGAGGAGCCTGATGTGGGGCTCAATCCCAGTAAACTGGGATTACGCCCTGAGCCGAAGGCAGACGCTTAATGACTATGCCACCCTGGCACCCCAGCTATCAGATTTTTAATATCACTTGTTTTCATCTTTAGAATTTCCATGTACCTCATTTTAGGATTTCATGAAAATTTTAATCTTTCTTTTTTTTTCTATTTTATTTTAAGGTTTCTTGACTTCAGGACTGACATTTTGGGACAGGATATTTTGGGACTGATGACATTTTGTTGTGGGAGGGTTTTTCTGTGCACTGTAGGATTTTTTAGTTTTTAAAGTTTTATTTACTTTAGTGAGAGAGAATATGTACATAGGCCCACAAGAGGAAGGGGAAGAGGGAGAGGGAGCGAGAAACTGCTGAGCTTGGAGCCTGACCCCTGAGGATCCCAGAACCCCGTGATGATGACCTGAGCCAAACTCAGGAGTTGGAAGCTCAACCGACTAAGCCACCAGGTGCCCGCCCCTGCACTGTAGGCTATTCAGCAGGATTTCTAACCTGTACTCACTAGATGGCATAGAAACTCCTTCCCCAATTATGACAATCAAAAATATCTCCAGAAATTGCCAAATATCCCCAGAGGGGGAAAAAATCACCCCCTGTTGGGAATTCTTTGTGCTATTTAAGTTGTGTGTATTAATGTGCATTTATTCCAATATTTGAATCACTGAGGATTTTTTGTCTTATTTTTCTCAGTTTTTGGTCAAGTTCTTGTCTTGCCTCGAATTCGGTTTATTTGGGTCCTTATTTGGTATATTGCTCATTAAAAAGATAATTTCAGGTTAATGTTATGTTCTTTCTAGAGAGTTCGATCTTTGCGTCTTCTGTGGTAGTTTTCCTTCTTTGTGTGTGTGTGTGTGTGTGTGTGTGTGTGTGTGTGTGTGTTTAAGATTTTGTTTATTTATTTGAGAAAGAGAGAGTGAGTAAGATAGGGAGCATGAGTGGGGTGGATGGATAGAGGGAGAGGGAAAAGCAGACTCCCTGCTGGGCAGGGAGACTAATGCAGGGCTTGATTCTAGGCCCCTGGGATCATGACTAAGCTGAAGGCAGACCCTTAACCAGGTGAGCCATCCAGGCACACCTCCTTCTTTGTAATTTTAGCCTCTCTAGCTCCAGTTGCTTCTGGAAGTCCCTTACCTATTTAAAGGCTTTTAAAGATTATATACTTTTCAATTTAACCTCAGCAGGGATGATGTTCTGCTTCATACTACATCTTATACAAAAGCAGAATAATGTTATTTACCTGTATTTAATTTTTGATAGGTCTCCGAGGTATATGACTCCTGGTCCATAAGTAAACTTTTCAGCTATATCCAATGTTATACTTATAATATCCATTCATTTTTTTCATGACTGATCTGTATGTTATTTCCAAATTTATTTAGTTTTTTTTCTTTATATGGCCTTTTTTTCAAGTAGTCTACATTTATCTTTACCTGAATTGGAATCATATTTAATATGAACTTTTACTTTGTTTATAGTCTAGTATTCTTGGGTTGCTACACTAAATCTTACTTATTTTTGTTGGAATTTCCCTTTGGGATTGCACCATTTTTCAAGAGGGTCAGGATGAATTTCACTCTGTCACACATGGCACGGGTCTAGGAATAGAAGTCACTAGGTTAAAGGAAAAACTTACAAGGCTATTGTCAGAAAGTAAAGATAAGAACTTCCCTCTTAACTCTTTAGCCCACGAAGTAATATATCAGAATTTGGATGATTTTTCAGATAGGAGTTTTGTTAAACCTTCCAGTAGAAAGAATACAACTGCCTTTGGGTCTCTCTTTTTTTTGGGGGGGGGGGATTTAAGGATAGTCTTGTTAGTGATATCCTTGCTATGCTTATATTTAATATTGTGCATTCTTTTCCAAACCTTAACTAAAAAGATTTCCTAATTGACCTTCATTTCTCTTGGTTCACCTTAGCAAAATGAGGGGAAAAATAGACTTCTTCAAATCAGTAGTTTGTCATATTCCTGAACCAATACTGAACCAATTCAATTGCTTGATGACATTGAACAATGACAAAGGATATATTTTTAAATATATGATACAGTATTTAAAGCTTACATTATGTGGAATAAAATCAGTTTTTATTTATCTTCAATATTTTCAACTTCTTCTTGGCCTATGCTCTCCTCATCTTTGAGGAGGAAGTTTTGTCATTCTTCATGCTGCTCTAGATATTATTGTTGAGATGTGTGTTGCCCTCCTGTCCAGAGTTTTAGAAGATGTCAAATTATCTTAGACATCACAGACCTATTAGAATTGAGATGGGCATTTTTCTAATTGACGTCATCAAAAAGTTAAGATATTAGTTTTCTTTGTCTTTAAAAACAATCAAGACTTTACAGACCTATTAATACAAAGAACAAACTTTTTGCCAGTGTCTGACCACTTGTTTTAATCAAACTAGTTACTATGTGGGTTTCGTTGTTGTTTAAGTATCTCAATCGACAATACCTTATAATGCACAAGAAACTGTGTTCGTCTAGGAATCTTTAGCAATGAGAGTTCTGAAATTACTTCGGGTATTCGAGTTCACTTATTTATTCTGTCCACAAATATTTTAGTATATACTCTGTATCTATCACTTTGATTAAAACTGGTCAAAACTCTGACTTAATTGATCTTACATTGTGAGTTAGAAATAAATAATACAGCGATTGTTATTAGTGAATAAAAGTGAAAGAGAGAAAAAATGATTTATAATTTTCATGATGATGGGATTGTTTTTTGGTGGTTGATATAATTTTTATCAGAAGACATCCATGGAGAAACAGTTGAAAGGGAAAGAATCTGTAGTGAATTAATAAGAAATAAACTTAATACATCCAAAGCAGTAATTTTATTATATGTACCTTACTATTTATAAAATATGAAGGCATCAAAGACTTTCAGATTTTTAAACAATTATTTTTAAATACAGTCCCAAACTTATAAAGTTGTACATGTTTAAGGTATATAGCATGATGTTTTTATATAAATATACAGAATGGAATGATTGCTGCAATCTATCGAAGTAACATCCATTTCCACACTTAGTTATCACTCTGTGCGTGTGCATGGTGAGAGCACCTGAAATCTACTCCTAACAGACTTCCCAGCATACAACATAGCATTATTGATTAGTCATAATGTTGTATGTTAGGTCTCTAAGCTTATTCAGCCTGCAACTTTACCTTTTGACCAACATCTCTCCATTTCTCCCATCTTCCACTCCTCGGAACCACTATTCTGTTTCTATGTATTTGACTTTTTTTTTTAGAATCCACACATGAGTGAGATCATGTAGGATTTTTTCTTTCTACATCTGGCTTATCTCACTTAGCATAATGTCTTCTGAGTTCATCCATGTTGTTGCAATTGGCAGGATGTTTTTTTAAGGCTGAATAATAAGGCTGAATTCTATTTAAAAGTATAATCAGTAACGATTTTACATATTGTGTAAAAATTGACATTTAAATTGAGACAAAGGATATGAAAGGATATTTTATTTGGGGTCATTAAATTGCACAAAGGTTAGTTGAGGTACACGTTTTTCATCTAGTTAGAATATAGTCCTACCCTCATCACAAGATGACACGGCTTCACAAGTCCTTTTCTGTTTATAGAGAAATGTATTAGTTTAAATTCCTGGGTTTGCAAGGAAATATCTATTGATAATTCTATTTTTTGTTTTAATATTAGTTTATCTAATTTGCATAATAAAATATTGTTTCAGCCAAGTGTATATAAATATTTACTCGTAGGTCTCCTAGGAAAGAACGCAATTCACTAAATCATTTTATCTCTTTGAAAGAAGTCATAGACACACTTATACATACGTATATATGCCACATTTAGGTGGCTATAATTTTCAAATGGCTATCTTTAATTCACCTCACTTTTAAATTCATTCAGACATGGGGCACCTCACGGCTCGGTTGGTAGAGCATAGGACTCTTGATCTCGGTGTTGTGAATTCGAGCCCCATATTGGGTGTAGAGATTACTTAAAAGTAAAATCTTTCAAAAAATTTATTCAAACATAATGAAAATAATTTAGTTTGCTATTAGAGCATCCAATATTTAACCCACATTAAGTCAGAAAGCTCAGATTTAGATAAGTATTAGTCTGATTCTTGATAATTTCCAAAATATTACTAGTCTAATACAGAGTCTAATTTTGAACTGTTTTCTTACATCATTTGTTTTACTCAGTTGTGCTGCTATTACAGATGCTTAATGATCAAAGAGTTTGCAGCGTGGTTCAGACAGTATATAATCAGTCTGACATTTCATGAGTTCATGGGAGATTTTGTAACAGATTTTTGTATAAGATTATTGAAGAAGAAGTAGTTGGTGACTTAATCAAATTTATTTAGCTAATTGCTGACAAAGGCTGGCAATTCTCTTGATGATAATTGGTACTTTATCAAAAGTTTCCTGAGGATAAAAGCATAAAAGGAGGGGGAAATTGTAGTATCCAATATTACAAACTCTAAGGTGAAATAAGTTAATTGCATCAGGGAATGCTAACTATCCTTCAGTATCCATTCTCTTTTTTATTTTAGTGAAAACATCTCCAGCCCAGAATTCTTGATGACCGTGAGGTCACAGTACTAAAAAATACAGTTCAGTCTCTTTTAAATACTTTCAGGTGACCATGCCAGTAATTCTGGCCATTGGTGTATGATTGGAAGTGATAGAAACACCTTCTGTGTTGATTCTAGAAAGAAGCTTACCTGGACTGTGGTGAGGATGATAGGGCTTAATTAACCTTAGACTGCCCACCTCTGTCATACTGAATAATGGAAAGATACACTTCTAGCTTTTTTAAGCTTCTTTATGTATATGCTGAAGGATCTTCATTAGCTGCTTAGCCTGTCATATGCACCTGTTATCAGAGAAAAAAAATTAGTGCCTATTTGACTCCCAGTAAACACATACACCCTGAGTTTTCTGATTATTATTCTTCAAGTGTATTAATTTTTTAAGCTAGGTAAGTAAAACAATGTGCCCCCCATTTCCCCCTCAAGAAAACTTACGTCATATATTTTATTTTTTACTTAATAAATGTGTTGATACACAAAAATTAGAGTGCCCTAGGAGAGGGTACTTACCTACTTTTCCATCTGTAATTTGTTCTCAGATACCTCTCTTTAGATCATTCATATGAAGAACTTTCAGGGAAGTGAGAGGAAATAGTTTAAATGTGCAGTAACAAGATCAGTATAGTCTCAGCAGGGAAAAGTATGTATTCAGCCTATATTTAAGTCACAATATTTACAAAGATGGTTGGAGATTTGTTACTGTATTTTCCTAGGCTATTACTGTGAGATGTTTCATCTCTGTATAAACTTACACATACAATTATATTTGTGTATAAATCACTAGAGTTTAGAGCTTGGCAGAATGTTGTAATTTCTTATAATTGTTAATAAATGATGCACATTCCTGGTCTACAGTCTTATGATCTCAAGGGCTCAAAGTGTAATGAGCTCACAAACTCCCGACTTCCTGCCTTGTAGTCGTGAAGTCTGATCTCACAGGCTCGAGGATTTGGCAGTCTCTAGGCCTAACAACATATGGTCTTCAAGTTCAAGGAGAAGCAGTCCCTTGGAGTTTGGTAAAGAGGTCCCCTGGAAGGAAAGGTCAAATATAATTCAAGACCGTGAACTTTGCCTTCCGTAAACATTCAAAACTACAAACTTGGAAGATCATAAAACTATGAAACAGATGTCTTTGTGGTGTCCAGCTCCACTTCTAACTCCATTCCTTAGTAGAATTCCCATGTGAGGGAATTTTGTAGGGGTGGAATTTTCTGTCACCTCTGTCCCTAATTTGGATTCCTCTGATATCAAGTGCAATGTGCAGGGTCATTGTTTGCCAAATGTTCAACTGATTTCTCTGATCCAAAAGAATTGATTTGTGCCAGACTGCTTGTCTATCTTTTCCACCCTGAACCTTAGCAACTGGTACTGGGCATATCAGCATCAACATCCTTTGCATACTTTTCTCACCTGGGAAGGGCCATTTATTCAAGAGATCTAATTTTATTTCTTGAAGCTTTGTTTGTGACCACATGTCTTTAGTGACTTTAAATCAAAACTATGATTATGTCTTTTAGGGTATGTCTAGAGATTTATTATTATTAAGATAGGTGAGAATTATTTTCATCTTACCAAACTCTCATGGAAAGCAAATCTTCTAGTGGAAACTGCACACACAAGAGAGATTTTTTTCTAGCCTTTAATTATTAATTATGTATCTGTTTTTTTAAAGATTTATTCATTTATTTTAGAGTGAGAGATTGTGGGAGGGGAGGAACAGAGGGAGAGGGAGAGAGAGAGAG
This sequence comes from Ursus maritimus, assembly GCF_017311325.1. Classification (NCBI taxonomy): domain Eukaryota; kingdom Metazoa; phylum Chordata; class Mammalia; order Carnivora; family Ursidae; genus Ursus; species Ursus maritimus. The sequence goes on from NW_024426552.1 coordinate 20,837,889, forward strand.
AGACTCTCAAGCAGACTCCCACTGAGCACAGACCCTAATGAGGGGCTTGATCCCAGGACCCTGAGATCATGACCTGAGCCCAAATCAAGAGTCAGATGCTTAACTAACTGAAGCGCCCCTGTATGTGTTTTTGTATAAAGCAAATACTAACTATATTTTGTTTTCTACACATGACATTGTTCTCACTGCCAGTTTCTGTGTATTATATCTTCAACTCAATGTCTACTGTTATTTTTATGCTATGCCAGATTGTTCGATCAGCATCATCTCATTTTTGGATGCTCTCTGATAACACATTCATCACCGTATTTCTTTTGGCATTAGTGTCAGTGGCACAGTGTTCACAATTGCTCTATAATTGAAAATATCCAGATAACCCATGAAGGAATAATACATTCTTGTTCTTTTAACAAATGATCTGGGGTATTAGAGGAAATTCAGTCTTCAAAATAAACTTTGATTGGAATAGGAAGTCCTATTTATTGGAATTGAATTGGAATTACGGATAAATTTGTAGTTATTAGACCACTTATCTTCATTGGCCTTCCTACTTAGAAACGTTGTATGTTTGGTTTATGTACTGCAGTGCACTTTTATTACATTTTCCATATGCTTTTTGATATTTTTGAAGTTTTATACTTTATAGAATTTACTAATATCATACATGGTAACCCTTTCTATTGTATTGCATACAACACAATTGAAGGAATGCCATTGATCTAAGTTGATTTTATATCCTGACAAGTTAGATTCTTATTGTTTCATTCTTTTCTTAAATATTTTTTATTTACTGTCATATTTTTAAATTATGAAGGTTTTGTCTATTTATTCTGAACTTTTATTGTGCCTTATTTATTTTATTGGCTCCAAGAAAAGTTTGGTAGGGTGAATTTCTGAGTTTAATGGATGGTCCCTAAAGCTTTTATCTTATGTAAGATATTTATTAAGTTATGTAATAAATAACCTCTTATCCTTTTAGAGGTTTTCATTATTAAGTGTTATATTTTGTCAAAACAAACATTATACTTGTATCAGTAGTATTTAATTTTTTTAATATTAATGGCTAAATCTAGGTTATAGTGACCTTTGTGTTAAAATATCCTGTTGGTAATGAGATTGACATTATTACTGAAGGTTTTGCAAAATGGATTTCCTAAACCACCCACAGTTGTGTCTTTTTGTAGTATGAGATAGTTTTTTTCACTATGGCTTAGATGTTCTCTTACATGTTATAGTGTTTCAAATCTAAACTGAAAACTTTTCTAGAGAAATTTTATCTTTTTTTAAAAGTAAGTTTTGTAATTTTTTTTTGGTTAAGATTCTTCTGTGTATGTTCAGACTTGTTGTATGTTGTCCCTTGTACCTCCTACAGTATTTTATTTTATTTCATTTATTTTTTTAAAAGATTTTATTCATTTGTTTGCGAGAGTGAGTGAGAGAGCACAATCTGGGGGAAGGGCGGAGGGAGAGGGAGGAGCAGACCCCTCGCTGAGCAGGGAGCCCGATGTGAGGCTCGATCCCAGGACACTGGGATCATGACCTGAGCTGAAGGCAGATGCTTAACCAATTGAGCCACGCATGTGCCCCTCCTGCAGTACTTTTAAAAGTGGCTTCTAATCTCTGTGTTTGCACTCTGAGTGTAGTTGAGTCATGTCTGCAAGAAGATGGTAGGGAAAAGTTCTGAAATGTAGGAATTGAAGTGATTATAGGGAAGAATAAATTATAACATCTACTGAAGTGGAAGGATCATACACATATTTACTTGTTTAGAACAGGGATATAAAATTAATAAAAGCCTTGCCCTTGGTGTTCTCTTGGAGTATTCTACACCTGTTTCAGCTGTTTTTATTGCCTTGTAGCAGAAATCTACTCCAGCTCAAGTGGTACATTTAGAGAAGCCCCAGGGATTTGGAAACCACTGATAGAACACTTTAGCAGGAGCTGAGAATAGGGTTCCCATGTAAATTAAATGGAAGCTCAGTACATATTAGTCTATTGCCTTAGCTAGTTCATGGATATGAGAACAGGTAATGTAACTTTTGTTAAGTTTAAGTCTTTGGTCTTAAATATATGTGAATGAAGGCTCACGTCAATTGCAATTTTCTCAGAGTTCTTCTCAAATTTCATTGGTAGCTGGGCCTACTCCTCTGGGATGATAGCAAGGATAGAGAACAAACCCAGATATTGACTCCTGGGTTCAGTGAATTCTTAAAAGCATCTGAAGTGTGGTTGTTCCTGTTCTCAGTCCTAGTTTCTAGGGGCCATCCCCAATAAATTTGGAAGTAGATTTCAAATGATATAAACCAGATATAGATTACATGATCATTACTTAGTATTGAGTCAAAGTTTGCTAGAGATAAGAAAGGTCAGCCATGCTCAAATATGTCTTGCATATCATCAGACTTAAGTCACCTGCCTGGTATCTAAGTCCCATCCATTTCTCCCAGGTGCATTCATATTCTGTGAATAAGAAGTGGCAAAGTTCTGTAAAGACCTTCCACACAACTTCCTCCAAGGTGGTGATAGTGGCTTCATTTGAGTTTCTCATCTTAATTAGTGTTTAATCTCACATGCATTCGATACTGACACTATAATTTGAAGACCTACCACCAAGAAAATTGGAATGAGAACATTTACAGTTACAACTTTGACTTGGGTAGTTATCTTCAACTAGTCAGAATTATTGGTTTTTTTAATTGCATCGACTCCTGTGATTAAAAGAATGTAAATTATTCCAAACTTATAATTACATCTCTTGTTTGGTCTCCTTTCCTTGGCAAGATCTGTCTTTGGCTCTTTCTGCTTAATTTACTAATTCAATGGCTATTTCAGTTAGCTAACATGAATGCTTTGCCATTCTCCTATTCAGTAGGTACGCTCATTGAGCAGTATTGAATGCCTCCCAAACTTCCACTACTAGTATCCTTATACAGATGATCCCCAACTTATAATGATTCAGCTTGTTTTTCAACTTGAAAATATCGTGACAGTAACATGTATTCAGTAGAAATCATATTTCAATTTTTGAATTTGGATCTTTTCCCAGGCTAGTGATATGTTATACAATTCTCTCTTGTGATGATGGGCAATGGCAGCGAGCCTCAGCTCCCAACAGCCATGCAATCAGCAAAGTAAACAACCGATACACTGACAACCATTCTCTACCCATGCAACCATAATATTTTCCACTTTCAGTGTGGAGTTCAACAAATTACATAAGCTATTCAACATTTTATTATAAAATAGGCTTTATGTGAGATGATTTTGCCCAACCGAAGCCTAATGTAAGTGTACTGAGCATAGTAAGCTGGGTAGGCTAAGCCATGATGTTTGTAGGTTAGGTATCTTAAATGCAATTTCAACTTATTTTTATTTTTATTGGAATGAAACCCCATTGTAAGTAAAGGGAGATCTGGATTCTTTTTACTTGGCCAATTACAAAAATCAAATTTGTCTCCATAGTTCAGAATGGAGTGTGCAAGATGAATGCATATATAGAATTTGGAGAGATATGACATGAAAGATATGACCAGTTTCCTTTTTTCTCCGTTTTCAATTTGAGCTACGTTTCTAAAGCATGGGGTCTAGCTTATTAACAGTATAAGCAAATAAAATTGGTTGAATAAGTTTTAGTAGAATTGAAATGGCTAGTTGAAGAGTCTCTTACTTTTTATAACTTGTCTTATACATCTCTAATTTTTTTGCAGTTAGTTAAAACCAGGGGAGACATGCAGATGAATACATGCATGGTTTAGCAAAGGAATATTTGGTTGTCTCCTTTTATTCTTTACCTACCTCTATATAACAGATTCTGGACCAATTGCAGGCTTTAGTCTTCTACAGGGAATTGCCCTGATAAGAGTCAGTGCTGCTAATGTTTGAATTCTTCTGGAGAGGGAAAAAATGTCAAAATCCATTTTTATTTTCCAGTATGCCTTTTATTTTTAATATAAAATCAAAATAATGTTAGTTCCTCCAGGGAGAGAGTGGCAGGAAATTGATAACATACCCTGTGAACAGTGCTGAAAAGAAGAAGAAATATATTCTCTTTGACTATTCAAAATCTAATTGTTAGGAGTTTAAATCAGTAAGTTCTAATGAATGTTAGAATTTTTTTGAAAATCCTTTGGATGATGAAGCTACACATTTGTGCTGTTGCCCATACCATTTGTTGTAAAATATCTACCTAACAAAACAACGTGAAGAAACATGTTTTCTTTTTTTGTATACTAATACAATTATAAGCATAAATCATTTCAGTAATTTTAATGGTTTTAAGTCCTTAATTATGACACAAAATAATGCTACAAATCCTTAATGTATTGATTATTTTCTTGGATAAGATTGATCTTTACTAAGACTATCTTTACTAAGATCTTTACTAGAATGAAAATGTAATAAGAAGGAAACCTATGGATAAAACTAATTATGTGTATAATCAGATCTTAGAAGCTTTACATAAAACAATTTCCTTAAAAATGCAACTTTTATTATAAAAAAGGGGCTGGATGGGTTTGGTTCTCTTACATTTCTCATAAGCTTAACTACACATTTATAGTAGTCCTGTTTTTTAATGTATATGATCATGGTAAATTTAAACAACATTGATGGCATTATCACATTATGAGAATGTTATATCATAATGGATGGATTAAATACAGTGCTAGTTTCAAATCCCACTGGCAGCATAGTGCTTTCTTGAGATAAAAGGTATTTCATCTCTTGCTGTTTATGGAAGCATCTCAAAATTTAGTGGTTTAACAATTAACCTCTTAGTCTACTCACAGTTGAGTCTACTGGCTTATTCTGGTCTAAGAGGACTCAGCTGATAACTACTGAACTGGCCCATACAGCTATCAACTGGTGGGTCAGCTTGTGTCTGGGTGATCAGGGATGCTTTAATTCAGATGTATGGCTTTTTCAGGCTGTTGTACAGGATCAGAGAGGCACCTGAGTTTCTTATAATCCAGGCACCTGCGTTCTCTTATAATCCAGCAAGCTAGCCTGGATTTCTTCAGATAAGGACCATGTGGTTACAAACCTGCAAGAGAAACATCCCCAATGTACAGCCCTTGTTAAGCCTTTGCTTGTGTCACATTGGTCAGTAAAGTGGGTTGGCCAAAGAAAGTCACATGGCCATTCCAGGTTCAACAGCTGGAGCAATATGCTATTTATTAGCATATTTATTTGTGCTATTTATAGAAAGGAAGGCATTTATGGGCATTTGGTAATCAAGCATACCCGTCCCCTGGCTGAAATTTATTCACGTTTCTCTCAAATGGAAAATAGGTTCACTCTTATCCCTGGGACCCAAAATGTCTCCTGCAGTTCTGCCCTTAGAGTTGAAGTTCAGAATTTTTTGCTTTAAAATCATGTCTAAAAGGCAGTTTTGGATGTATTTCTTTTGAACTAAAGAGACCAGTTACTGGCACCTTTATTCCCACAGACATAATGTATAGAAGATGTGCTAGACACATACATTAGACACCAACTCCACCTTCCAAACTAGATCATGTGGTAGTTTTGCAAGCTGTTCTACTACAAAATCATATGGGTCACCCTTTTGTCAGCTTGCTGTACATTTTCCTCATTGATTTTTTTCCCCTAGCTCCCATGAACAAGTTATTCACTATTTTCCCAGGCTAGCTTGTTTCTTCACTGCTTTTTCCAGTCATCACCATTGCCCATTCCCAAGATCAATGACACTTTTAAGTACAAGATCTCTATAAATTATCTACTGCTGTATAACAAACTATTCCAAAAATGTCAGTGGCCTAAACCAGTAATCATGCATTTGGCTCCTAATTCTGTGGGTTGGCAGAGAAGTCTTTCCTGATGGGGTCAGACTAGCTGTTTTCTGCTGGTCTAGCTTATGCGTCCTCTGGCAGGTGGCAAGTCAGCTAAGAAATGAATGATCTGTGGTTGACTAGCTCACATCACTGGTACTTGGAAGGCTCTTGGGTAATTGGAGGGAGCTAAGTCTTGTGTCTCCTGTTATCCAGGAGAGAGTGTGAGCTTCTTTCACATGGTAGTTGAAAGGTTAAAAACACTGTAAAAGAGGATAAAACTCAAAGAACAAGCTCTTGCCAAGTCTCTGCTTTTATCCTGTTTGCTAATATCCCTTTGACCAAAGAAATTCACATAACCATCACAGACTTAAACATTGAAGAAAGACTCCACTTATTGATAAGAGTGCAGGGGTTTGTGGTCACTTTTGCAATCTATCACAAAAGGTTAAATAAATAGTGCAGTATCTCTTGTTTGTATTAACATGAATATTTTCCCCCTGTAAAAAGACCAAATAACTGTAAAGAAGGAAGGAAGTTTTCTTTCACATATGCGCCATATATTTAACTCTCTGGCCTTCTAATTCTTTGATCTTTTCATCCATAAAAAATACCTTCCACACTCCATGCTCTGCGTTCTCATTCTTTAGTGTTTATCATTGCTGATTATCACAATTCTCCAGAAAATCAGATTCATGATCCTCTGCTATGAATTATGATTTATGTACTCCCAACTTAAGCCCTTTAATTCACCCACTTAAATCAATTTGACCTCATCTTGAACTCGAGTCCATTAACTCCATCACGTTTTCTATTCATCCTTTCCTGATTACCCAGCTTAAATTCTGTGATATATTAATATAATTACTATCTCTCAGGTAACCTCAATCATCCGTCTTTCACCTGAGCAAACCCCAAACCTGGATAAATCCATTTCTCTATAAACGAGTAACTACGTTGGTGCATTTGAATGGGACTAAAACACACATGTACACCCAATTATATGCACTTGTCTCACTTTAAATTTGTGGACACAAATTTCATGTGTACCCTTAGGATTGCCTGACAAGACTGTTCCATTTCCTGGCCAATTCACTTAGCCACTAAGTAAGAGAACTCCTCACCTCTCTTCACTTCCCCACATACTCTACATTAGCATTATTATCTTACTGAGAATATAGAAACAATTCTGATATTATTACAGTCAAATGTACCAATCCATGGGAATCTGCAGGCATATCCATTCTTGTCCTTCTGTTACAATGGGTGCATTGCCCTTGCTTACATCTAAAGTCAGTTTCTCTGTTTATACTCCAGATCCCATACAATCAGGCCTGATCCAGGTCTTTGCATTAGTAATCTATCCTTCTGCCATGACATATTTGAATTTTTATTGGATCGTTTCTATCATGATTTAACTTGATCTACTAACCCAACTTAACTGAATTCACCATTTACATTATTTTATCTTTATTTAAAGAAAACATTTTAAGGAATATCTCTGTCTCTATAACATACATGCATATATGTAGTCACTACTTCCATCGACTGTTCTCCCTTCATCTCTGCAATTACACATTCATCAAGGTCAAACTGAAACTGCTGTTAATCTTGCCATTTTTAAAATATCTGCAGTAAATCTGATACCTCTCAACAATATTTCAATAAGCTGATAGATGTGTCCCTTATTAAGTACTTTCTTCACTTGAGATGAGTCATGGAAGCCTTTTGATTTTCCATCAAATTTGCTGACTACTCCTATTCTTTTCATATCTAAATGCCAGATTTTGTCTTTGATTCAGAATTGTTAATGTTTTCAACAATCTTCAGTATTTCTCTTAATTCCCTATACCCACTACCTTCCAAATGATTTCAAATTCTGATGGGTTTATGTTAGTTCTATTTACTGGTTCCTCCTGAAATTATATAGCAAACCACCATTTCTCCTGAAGTTTACTATTGGATATAACTTTCCAAATATAACGTTTGTACTTCAGTGTCAATTAAATATCATCTTTCACAGGTCTAAAAATACTCAAATTCAACATTCCCCTATGACTGCCAGTCTTCTGTATACTAGTATGACTTCAGAAATCACCCAGTTGAAAGAGGTAGGGGGGAAAAACCCTTAGTCACCCTCATAGTCTTAGTTTCTCTCCACTCCACAGGTTGGGCTGACTTCCAAAATTTACAAATCAATAAACAAAATGAAAGAAACCAAAAGGTGATTCTTTGAAAAGATAAATAAGATTGATAAACCTTCAGGAATGTTAACTAAGATAAAAACAAAGGATACAAACTTTTAATATTTTAATAAAAGAAATGAAAAGGGGCATCACTATAGATCCCTAGGACATTGATAGGATAATAGAGTACTATGAATAATTCTAAGTCCACAAATTTGGTAACTCAGATACAGTGGACAAATTCCTTGAAAGACTTAATCTGCCAACACATAAGTAGAAACAAATTACCTGAATAGGCCTATATCAAAGAAACTGAATCAATAACTTTCCAGAAGAGAAAGCACCAGGCCCAGATTCAGCAAATCAAATCCAATAATATATGAAAAACAGCCTATGTCTTACCAAGTGGGATTTATCCCAAGGATGTAAGGCCAGTTCAACATTTACAAGCAATGAATAATAATCTAATGATGGGTGTAGAACTTTATATTTGCCTAAACTTATAGAATGTACAACACCAAGAGTGAACTCTAATGTAAACTGTGACTATCAGGTGATTATGACATTTCAGCATAAGTTCATCAATTATAATAAATGCACATTCTGGTGGAGGATACTGATAATAGAGAAGTTTATGAATGTATAGAGGCAGAGTGTTTATGGGAACTCTCTGTACTTTCCTCTCAATTTTGCCTTCAACCTAAAATTTCTCTTAAAGTCTTAGAAAAAATTCCAAAAGTCCAGTGTCATGTGGGTGTCGGGTGGATCTCACCCATGCTGACTTTCCTAGGCATTTCATGGTACTTTTTTGCTTGTTTAGCTTGCTCCAGTAACATTCACTCAACTGGACCCTTCTTGCATAAACAATCAGCTGCATGCAGAGGTAATCCGTCAGTTATTTGCTTCAGCTTTACTACACATCTCACTTTATGTTCTAGGAATTCTCTTCCATTCCACCTACATGCGTGCAGGAGCTACTCAGTCATTGTGTGTGTGTGTTTGCATGTATGTGCCAATTTTTAACACCTCATGCTATAACCTGTAACCAGTGGGGATTAACGTTTATAATGTTCTTCTAAACCTTGCTGGGTAATTCTTTATATTGCTCTTTAGAGGTTCCTAGAGGGATTATGCCTCAGTTGTCTATCGGATAACAAAATGACTCATCCTTGTACTGGCTTTCTCTCCTTCTTGTGACTATTACACTTCTCTTGGCCTTTCCTTCTACTCCACCTACATAGAAACCATTTATTAGGCTCTTCTTTCAGGGCAACTCTGACTAAAACAATTAGTAATAACAGTAATGTTTTGCTTCCATGAGTGATGCTATTTCAAAATATTCTAATTATGCTCACATTGTCAGGATTGAGTGGAGTGGTGATAAATCTTGGCATGAAATAGCATTATAACTAAGATTTTTGTAAGAGGTTTATTGGAATTGGTGCAGCTAAAAGATGAAACATTGGTTTATACAATACGCTTCATTAATATAAGAGCAATGATAATATTAGAGGCTGTGCAATTAGCTGACCTTCATTAATGTTTTTAGAAGCCCAGGAAAAAATTGAACTTAGCCAACTATCAATCCTCCTAATAGAATAGAGAAGCCATTGATGAAAACCAGGCCCAGGATGGGAGTTGAAACCATATGATAATTGTCTTTCTCTACTTGACTTATTTCACTCATTTTACTATATGCTAGCTAATTGAACATAATAAAAAAATAAAATAAATTTTAAAAAAAGACTTCACGGAATTTTAGATTTGAGAATGGGATTGGAAAACAGATTATTAGAAATACGGATCATTACTGGCTGCTTTTAACTAAGTAGAAAGACATGAGCTCAGACAAGAATTGGTTTACTTACAAACTAATAGGACAGAAAATAGAGCATGTCAAGATATTTGAGGCCTCAAAAATAATTTTCAGAACCTAAATAGGAAAGAAGTGGCTTTGTGTAATAATAATTAAAAAAATGACAAAGAATCTTAAGAAATCTGATGAAAAGGTTGGGTAAGGCCTAATTCTTTCAGACTTCAAGTAGTAGAGATGCCATGTTATTTTTTATTATATTCTTCCAGTTTTATTGATGAATAATTGACAAACATCATTGTATAAGTTTAAGGTGTACAGTGTGATGGTGCGATTTACATATATTTTGAAATGATTGCCACAACGGGTTCAGCCTACATCCATTTTCCTATATAGACATAATGAAAAGAAAAGAATAAAAGGAGGGAATAAACTTTTGATGAGAATTCAAGATTTACTCTTAGCAACTTTCCTCTGTCTCATATAGCAGTGTTAACTGTGTCATTCTGTTGTACGTTACATCCCTAGTACACACTTAGAACTGGAAGTTTGTACCTTTGGACCACCAATGGCATTTTGAACTGCTATTTTAAAAGCTTTTGAATGGTAGAGTGACATTTATATTCAGTGCTGCCCCAAAAGATAAGTTTAAGATTGTTGTATTATGATTCCAGGCTTATGGCTTGAAGATTGGTGTCATTAGTCAAGCGGGCCAGGGTGCTGTGTTTTAGTCCATCAGGCTGCTGTGGCCACAGACTGGGTGGCTTGTAAACCAATTTCTTTCTCATTGTTCTGTAGGTTAGGAAGTCTAACATAAAGGCACATACAGGTTCAGTGTCTACTGTCCACTTCTTAGCTCTTAGTTGCCTTTTCTCAGTGCCTTCTTATGATGACTAATCACTTTCTTTCTGGGGTCCTTTCTTATAAGGGCACTGATCCCATTCATGAGTGTTTTACTCTCATGACCTACTTCCCAAAGGTCATACCCCCAAACACCATTACACTTGGGATTAGGTTTCGACATACGTATTTGGGGGGATGATGGAATGCAGTTGATAGCAGGGGGAATCAAAAGAACAAAAATGAATTGAGACCTAAGACTAAGAAATAACTGTAGTTATAGGTTCATGGAACTAACTACAATGAAATTGATTGGGAGTCGTGTTTTATGGGAATCATGCTGCCCAAACTCAAAAGACAGGATTAAAAAAAGCTTGAACTGTATGGAATTTAAAACCTCCCTTTAATCCCCAAACACCTAAGGATAAAACTCAAGATGTATTTCTTAGAAGAAAAGTACATTTCCAGTGATGTTTTTTTTAATTTAAGAATTAATTATTAGATTTACTATTAATTATACAAAGTATAGTTGTTTCGTATGGCATTGATCTTATCGATTTTTCAATTTGATACCAACCTCCTCCTTATTGTAGTTAATTCTATAACATTTTAAACTACTTACATTATCTGCTTTCTTGCTTTTTATTCTTGGATTTTAAAATACTCAATGCATTTAACACAAACATTTTTAGGAGTTTCTAAAAATTTATTCTCTTTAACGTACTGGTTGATCTTATTTCACATTTATTAACCACTTTTTTGTTGTTGCTTAAAATTTTGTTTTCTCTTTCATAATATTGTAATCTGATAATTTAACTGCTGTATGATTTATCTTGATTTTTAAGATCATAAAATCTTTCACATGACTAGGTTTTTATTGACTACATGAGAGTGCATATTGTCTCTGTAGGAGATTTCTACTGATGGAACTTAAAGCAGCTTTATTGATAATATCATTCAGTTCTTGTATATAATTATTGATTACTTAAATTATGTGACAAAGACCAAATGGTGATGTACCTGTCAATTCTTGCTTACTTATCTTAGAGTTTGCTTATTTAGCTACTATAGAGTTTACCAAAAAATGGTTTATGACTAGAAATAGTCTGGCTCCGAAGAGTCTGTTTTTAACCTTTGGACAAGATACTGTTTTGGAAAGTATTAGTATTGTTACCTGTATGTCTATTTTAATTAATATTATTACCTTAGTATTTGCAAGGAGTAAATTTATAAATATCTAGTTTTAAAATTCATTTTTTTTAATTCAGTGGCTTATATACTAAAAAAAAATACAGTTAGTCTTTACTCTGCATAGAACCTTGTTAACTGGAATTTGAGCATATCTAGAGGATACAGTTCCAATATGCCCAAGTTCTCGTTAATGCGGTTCTGCAAAAGATAGGCACAGCCTGCAGTGGGATTTTGCATTTCCTGTCAAACACTGAACACATAAATCATTCAGCAGGGAAGATAGTCGAATATATTTTATTTTTATACTTTTAATTATTTTAAGTAATTCCTCTCCTCTCTCTTTGCTCATTTGTGCTTTCTTTTTTCCTACTAATTTCGTTAATGGGTAACTAAATAAAACTATCTGTAACTTGCAAAATTAATAGGTTTTTCATTGGCTTGAAAGATACTTGTGATATTTCTAATTCTAGAGGTTCTGATTACATTAATAGTCACTTTTGGGGTTGCATACATCTATATTTAACTCAAAATAATTTGAACAATTTCTACTTCCCTCAAATCCCATGAAAGATTGTATCATATTTCACCTCACACTGTTTACCGTTCCTTCTAAAATTCTGTTGCTGGCCTTATCTGGGATGATTAATTTCAGTTAGCTTTTCTAATATTCCCTGGAGAGTAAAGCTGCTGCACTTATTCAGATACTGAGCAATTATGTGCTTGTTTAGAAATGGAAAGATGATGATTATTTGACACATTAACCTAAGAGTAAACAAACAACAAATAAACATTCAGGCTTTATTAGCTCCCAAATCATGCTGAAGCAAAGGTCTGTGAAAAATTTAAATCTGACTGCTCATTATGTAAGAGAAATTGATGAAATATGTATTTACCTGTTTGGAATGCAAACATCCAACTTATAAACCTGGAAAATTTATAAACTATATTGTAAAGAATTACATGAATAATACATGATTATTATTGAAATATTACTCTATACATTTTTAACCTCTATCATGTACATTTACTTTTTTATTTATTTTTTTATTATTTTTAAAAAGATTTTATTATTTATTTGTCAGAGAAAGAGGGGGGAAGTGTGCTCACAAGCAGGGGGAGCAGCAGGCAGAGGGAGAAGCAGGCTCCCTGCTGAGCAAGGGACTCATTCTCAGGACCCTGGGATCATGACCTGAGCTGAAGACAGACGCTTAACTGACTGAGCCACCCAGGTGTCCCTACATCTAGTTTTTTAACAATATCCCTCCCCCTTTTAAAAATCATAACCAAGAGTACTTTTTAATTTTAATTTTTTAAATTTTAAAAAATATTTGCTTATTTATTTGAGAGAGACTGTGCGTGTAGAGGGAGGGGCAGAGAGAGAGGGAGAGAGAGAGTCCTCAAGCAGACTCCCTGGTGAATGTGGACCTTGATACGGGGCTCTGTCTTAGGACCATGAGATCATGACTTGAGCCCATATCAAGAGTCAGATGCTCAACCAACTGAACCACCAAGGTACCTATTTCTTTATTTTTAATTGAAGTATAATGACATTAGTAGTTTCAGGTATAATCTAGAATATTTTTAAGCTTAGCTTTTTATATGTATGTATAACTTATGCACTTTTCTTTCAATTTTTACACACTTCAATTTCCTTGATCTCCCCCTGATGGTAATGCAGTGAAAAGGCAAGGCAAATCAGTTTTTTCTGCAATTTGAGATCTTGGTATCTTGGCATCTTGTCACCTATTTCTCAGTAACGGAATTATGCTAACTATACATTTCATTAACACTAACATTAGAAAACACTTTCTGCAAGCACGATTTTGGGTAGAAGCTACCACTACCTGTGTCTACAAGCCTGAATTTATCTTAAAGTTTTCTACTGTAATGTAAAAAAATTAAAAATAAAAGGGTATAGTATGTAGGAACCAAAAAAGGAACCAAAAAGTCCATTATTTCCTCCATAGACGTTGAAGAAAATCAGAAAATTGGAAGGAAAGAAATTTTCCTCATTTCAGATTGAGTAAAAGAGTACTTTTCCTTGCATGAAATAAGGAGTAGGAAAAAAAAAAACCAGGTATGGACAACCTCGGAATTCTTGAAAGTCAAGAATAATTCAGTTTGAGTGTGCTATGTGTGAGAGTTGAGTTATGCCTCCCTGGGGAACTTGTAAAATTATTTGTGGACTGCAGTAGAGTGCCCTGCATCTTCTAATAGGATCCCATGGGCCGGCCCTGTGGCTCTCCTCAAAAGAAATTCCATCTCTTGAGAATAAAATCATACATAGACTTACAGTTCTATAGGAGTTAGGATGTTTCCATGGCTGATTCACAGTATGTTTTCCTCTTGCACCCTGAGTAAAGATTGACATGCAAAAACGAGGATGCATCTTTGCAACTAGCCTGACCAGCCTCTGCCCATGCAAACTTGAGTTGCACATCATTGAAATAATCTGCATTTCCTCTCCACTATCCACTTATTTTGAAATTAAGAGAAATGTCTAAAGGGAGGAATAACTATGTCCTGATGTTGAAACTGCGAACTATACTCTAGCAAATCACATACTCTGTCATCACATTCTTCACCGGACAGATCAGTTTCAAACTCAGGTTCAGTTGCTCACTGCTCAAAAAATCGGTACTCAAGAGACAAGTGGTAGTGGGAAAGGGTTGCTTTATTCAGGAAGCTGGCAACCTGGGAAGATAGTGGACTGATGTCTGAAAGACCATCTTTCTTCTCAGGGGGAGGCTGAAGGGTTTTTAAAGGGAAGGTGTGAGAAAAGAGAGGGGTCTACATGGAAGAGAAGCAGGTGGCCAGGTAGTTAGTCATATGTCCAAGTGACCCTGAACAGACTTGCTGGCATCAGTGGCGCTGTTTTTGGATGTAGTCAGGACTTACCTTCTGGGATAATTTAGTTCTTCACCCCTCAAGGCCAGTGGTCTACAAATCTCAAGGAAAGTCGGTGAGTTCAGCTACAGATCAAGGGACTTAGGTCAGCAAACAAGGAGTGCGTAAGCTTGAAGCATGTTAACCCTTAAGCCTGGTCAGAGAGCGGTTACAAATGAGTCTCCTTCATTACATAGTCTGTTCACAAGAGGAGCCCGCCTGCTGTTGAGGAAACTCCTTGAGCGGAGGGAATATCATACCTCTATAATATTTTACCATGAGACTCAAAGTACCTCAAAGGTATAATAAAAAAAAAAAATCTCTAAAACCTGAGGTGAAACTAAAAATTGCAAGACTGGAAAAATAGTCTGTAAGCAGAGCACCCTTGACTTGAGCATATAGATGTTCCCCCATGTCAGGAAACTTCGCAAGAGAATGACCGAAATCCTGCTCAAAATACCAGTAATAGCCTACTTACCCTTACCTTGGCTTGAGATCTTAAAAGATGTTCTGTTAAATGTATGCTCTAAAGAGGTTTGTGGGTCTAAACATATATAAACTGAAAGAAAAGGAAAAGAAAGAAAAAGCAGCTGACCCCCCCCCCTTTTTTTTTTTTAAAGATTTTATTTATTTATTTGACAGAGACAGAGACAGCCAGCGAGAGAGGGAACACAAGCAGGGGGAGTGGGAGAGGAAGAAGCAGGCTCATAGCAGAGGAGCCTGATGTGGGACTCGATCCCGGAACGCCGGGATCATGCCCTGAGCCGAAGGCAGACGCTTAACCGCTGTGCCACCCAGGTGCCCCAAGCAGCTGACCCCTTAAAAGAATAAAACAAGTATTTGATAAATACTTGAGTATTAATGATGCCATGAGGACTTCTGAAGCAATAGTGTCTGCTTTTGGTTCTGATTTACTAAGATGCTAGAGCCGTAAACAACGACCTGTATCAATTTCCTGACACAGAAGTTACCTTCCTTATTAGTTAAGTATTGCATCTATTGTTAACATAATAAGAGAACTTCTGAGATCTATCCGTGGCTTTCGAGAACCTGTTTTGAAACCCAGAGGGACAATGTGGAAACTTCAAAGGTACAAGAAATGGACAAGGGCACCCAAAAATTTTTGTGATTAAAATTTAGGGGTCCAGGGGCTAAAGCCTTTCATAGCTCTGCAGAGACAGTGTTTACATTGTCAGAAGACATGTAGAAAGGTACCCCCAAATGTAGTTGCTTAAAATACACTGATTTGCTCACAATTCTGCACCATGAGCTGGGTTCAGGTTACGAGATATTCTGCTGGTCTCAACTTGAGTCACCATGTGGTTGTGTCACCTGGAAAGGTGAGTAGTTCTCACAGTCCAAGATATCATGTTGGGATGTCTGCTCCTTCAACCGGAAATCTTGGGAGCTTCCAGGTCACCTCCTCCTGTCCTGTCCCCTCAAGGGAAGCCAACATTCTTCAAAGGTAAATCATAGGTCCAAGAAGCTGAAAACCAACTGCCAGGACTCTTAAAATCCAGGCCCAGATCCATCACAATGTTTCTGGCATTCTGGACAAACTCATCACAAGGTCAGCCAAGATTCAAGGGAAAGGGCAAGAAACTATTTCTATGTGGGAGAAGAGGTTATGAGTTCACAGTATGCCTTCTGTCCCTAGCTCCTCCCGCTTCTCTGTGTGCTTGACAATATTCTGTGTAAAGAATTACTAATTGAAAAAGTTTCATTTTGTGTCTCCTCCAGAATCAAATTCAGTGCTCCAGCATTTTATGGGTTCTGCTCACGTGAACAGACTGTTCCTTCTCTGGCAGGCGTATTCTACCTGCCCTGCCTGAGACCCTAGCAACTCGTGCCAGATTTGTAAAGTGTCCTCCTTAACTTGCTTACTTAGAAAGGCTGAAGCATCTTGGAGTTTAGTCATTTCATCATTTTGTGTGCATAGCACTTTGATGGCTTTAAAGAATAATGTCTTGGTCCCTCTGGGCCAATACTATACCATAAACTGGGTGGCTTATAAAAAACAGATATTTGTATCTATCAGTTCCGTTGGCGGGAAAATCCCAAGGTCAAGGTGCTGACAGATTCAGTGTCTGGTGAGGGGTCTTCTCTCTGGTTCATGGATGGTCTTCTTGCTGGGTCCTCACATGCAGGAAGGAGCAGGGGAGCTCTCTGGAGCCTCTTTAATAGGGGTTCTACCATGACCTAATTATCTCCCCAAAGTCCCACCTCTTAATGCCATCACACTGGGGAAATAGGTTTCAGCACATGAATTTGGGGGGCAACAAAAACATTCCATCTATAGCAAATAATGTTTTGGTTTATATAGTGATTTGTGGTTTTTTTGTTTGTTTTCTGGTTTATGTTTTGTTTTTAGTAAAAATAAAGGATTTTCACATCCCTGTATATCATAACCAGAAATAGAACACAAATTGAGCTCTGTTCCATATGTGTATATGTGTCTGTGTATCTGTTCAGTTCTAGAAATTCTTCTTGTTTCTTTCTAAATCTTCCTGGTGTGTTTTATTTACCTTTTATTTTGCCCTCATCTTTATCTTATTTAATTTTTGTTTAACTTCTGCATCTGATTCTGCAGGTTTTTATGTCACTCACATTGGCTTGCTTTCTCAGGGTTTTTCAGGGGTATGCAGTTGAATTCCTATTTCTTGGAACTTCATGACTTTTATTTGAGGATACTTTTACAATTTCATCTGTGAGGATTTGCACATGGTTCTGCCAGGGGTCTGGTGGGGTTACACCCCAAATTCAAGGATAGGAGTTGAAAATAGGACTTCTACGAAGAGCCTTCTTAGTTTGTTTTCTTTCCACTCACAGAGAACAACTCATTTTTTTTGTTGATTTTTTTTTTTTTTTTTTTTTTTTTTTGCTTTCTGGTTTGTTTTTGCCTTTTATTCCACTAGTTACCCATTAAGGTTGTTTTTCTCTCTATGAAATTACTTTATTCAGCCTTTTAACTTGCACTGCATCCATGTGCCCCCCGACCTCCAGTAATTAAGCTATATTATTGTTATTATTTTTACTTTGCTTTTCTGATAGCTGATCAGTTCTTTCCTTCTATCACAAGCCTTATGCATGCTTAAAAATAATGTTCCCTTAGAACGTTCAATCCAGTATTTTTAGGTATAGATGGTTCCTTGCAAATCTTATCTGATACATTATTAAAAATGGACAAAATTTCTCAGTTTTGCCAACATACAAAACTACTTTTTAAAATGTCTCTTGTTAATGGAGTAAGAAATATCATTCTGCATTAAAAAGGATAGATCTGCAATCACTGTAAAATAGCATTCTTACTCATTATTGCGTTCAAGACACTCTTTTTCAGTTTATGTTATCACAGTAAATGACACCTGCTTAAATATATTTCAGAGTACTCAATCATATCTTGATGCACACACGTCCAATTATGAGATCCTATTCTTTCCATGACTATAGACGGCAAGATACATTTTTGATTGTTCCATGCTTTTCATAGACCCGTTTTCACATCTCCTCTATATTTTACTATAATAAACATGTCTTAGACATATTTATGTGCTTTCATAGTTTTATCTTGATGCTGTATAAACTAGAAAACACTTTGACATTCCTTTCAGTCATGCTCTGTGCTTCCTATCTCCATAGTTAATACCATCTAAAACAAAACCTCCAGTTACTTTTGGATATGAAAAAAAAATGTAATCCAGTTCAATTTAAAACTTTTATCCCTTATTCAGTTTCAGCTTTATGTCTCTACTCCAGGTTAGATTGGGCTCATGATCCAGCATTGATGTCACCTGATGCTACTACATGAATGGCAAATATATCTGTCCGACTTAATTGACCCCAAACTCAGTCCTTGATAGCCCTCTCCCCAAATCACATACTTGTACTCACATTTGATCCATTCACACACCTACACACCTCACCCTCACAGCTGATAATTTCGTTTCCGATTGAGGTAGTTCAAACTCTAGAGCCAGAACTATCCTTTCCCACCCCGACACAGTTTTCTCCCTCTCACTCCACCTCTAATCTAAATCACAAAATCAAAACAATCCTATCTTCAAAATATAATCAGAAATTTACTGCTCCTCATCACCTGCTCTATGGTCCAACCGACCATCATTATGTTTCAAGGGTGGCTTCAAACTATTCTCGTCATGGTAACCAGAATTCTCCCTTTTAAGCAAGAGACAGGGTATGCTGATATGTCTCCCCTCCCCATCTTTGTCACCAACATCGTAGTGGCTTTTCAGTGTTATAGCCAATGCTCTATGAGACTTTACAATACCTTGTGCCTGCTACCTCTCTGGTATTCTCTTCTTCTTCCCTCCCCTTACTCTTCTCCCAGTGGCTTCTTCCCTCTCCATCGTGTATACCAGGCACTGTTGCTTTAGGCCATATCAGCTGGTCACTCCACTTGGGAATGCTCCTGCCTTGGATCTCTGTTGGCCAATGGAGTAACCTTCATACCTTTGCTCACATCTTATCTTCATAGTCAAGTCTGCCCTATTCTCCCTCTTTAATATTCTCACTTGCTTCTGTCCTCTTTGGAACTTCTAATTCCCTTAACTTGCTCTAATTCTTTTATTGATTTCATGGTTAAGTAAGTCACATGTTTTCTGTCATGAATATATATTCTAGGACTATATCTGCCTTTTGAATTAACTTTGGCCAGGAGTTAATCTTTTTCAGCCAAAACATTCCAAGAGGACTCATTTGCTTTATTAATGAATTACCTTCTTCGGAAAGATACCCTTTCCTTTGTGAACAGGATATCAATTTCTGTTAACATGACACAAACCACATAGCACAAATGGGAAAGCGTATTAAATACAAGTTATTGTGAAATTAATTTTATATTTGAAAACTTGGAAAACAATCAACTTATAAGCAATCCAAGAGCAAATTTTTTTCCCTTTCTTTCATCAAATAAATTGAAGGCCCGTGAAATAGATAAATCTCTTTTGTCTTTAGGAAGTGAACTGTAAAATGGTAATTTTGATGTGGTGGTTTTTCTCACTGTCCTGTCATTTTCCATTTGGTTGGCATTTTGGGGGATTCTTTAAAAACTTCTCTCGGTATGCAAACAGGAAGTAATAGTATTTCAGTCACTGTGGCATTTTTGTTTAGAATTTAGCTTTTTTCGTCATCCATCAAAGACACAAAGAGACATGAAAGCAGAGATTACAAAACCTGCTTTTTCCTAAGGCATTCGTTTTCCCACTCATCGTTTGTTTTTCAGTTCAATGGAGTGTTTTACTTTTTAATGGTTCACTTCACTGTTGCTTCAAAGGACACAATCTATCAAAGCAGAAAGAATGTTTTGTTATTTTTCCTATCAACAGTTGATGGAAAGGGGCCAAAGTTTTAGTATTTATAATATTTAATAGAATGTGTACTTTGCAGCTTAATAAACTAATTACGTTGGAATCATGTTTTTCAGACTTGTCCATAGTAATTACATTGTGTGCTTCAAAAATGAATAAAACAAAACCTTTCTACATAATAATACAGTGGTAAATGTAGCATTTCTATAATTGGAGGCTTACTTGATTTTTTAGATTTTATTTATTTATTTGAGTAAGAGAGGGAGCAGGAGCAGGGGGGATGCGGAGGGGTAGAGGGAGAAGGAGAAACAGACTCTCTGCTGAGCAGGGAGCCTGACACCCAGCTGGATCCCAGGACCCTGAGATCATGACCTGAGCCTAGGGCAAACGCTTAACCGACTGAGCAACCCAGGTGCCACTTTGATTTTTAAATTAGAATGTAGAGAGTATACTGAGAAGACAGATGACTGCATTGACTGGGATGAGCATATATTGCTTGAAATAAAGTGTCATAGGTTGAAGTGTGCCCTCTGTCTTCCCTGCCAGAAATGTCTTGAAGTCCTAACCCTCCTTACCTGTGAATGGGAACTTCTTTGACAATAGGGTCTTTGTATATGTAATCAAGTTCAGATGACATCATTGGTATGGTCCCTAATGCAATATGACTGCTGTTCCCTTATAAGAGAGAAGGCCGTGTGAAAACAGACACAGGCACAGAGGCAAAAGGGCCATGTGAACATCTAGACAGAGATTGGAGTTATAGCTGCAAGCTAAAGGATGCCAAGGATTGCCAGTGACACCAGAAGCCAAGGGGGCGGGGGGAAGCCTGAGACAGATTCTCCCCTAGAGGCTTTGGAGGGATCTTGGCCATTTTATACCTTGATTTCAAACGTCTAGCCTCCAGAACTTTGAGAGAATATTCAGTCATTTTTAAGCCACCCAGTTTGTAGTACATTGTATGGCAGGCCTAGGAAACTAATAATACAGAAAGGGAAATGGATTTTCTCTTCTCTGCGAGAAAGGGGAGAAGGCGAGGTTTGTCCATCCGTGTCTAGGAAATATGAATTAAAGTGACATTTACACTAAATATCACGGTTTGATATACACCTCATTTAATTTTCCTAATTTAGTGAGCAAGATACCACATCATTTTACAATAAAGTAAATTGATAACCACATCAGAACTAAGAAACTAATAAATGACAGAAAAGATTTGAACACATCTGTCGGATTAAAAAGACTGTCTGTCATCCTACACCAAATCTCTTAAGTTCTTACAGCACAGAGGGTGTGGATGCCATCACATCATGGCAGAGACGTATTCTTTTCCTCACCTCAAAGAGAGTCATTTCTTGACAATTAGTAAATTTTACTTAAATGGTACATACACATTTGGCTCTACAAAAATTTGAATTCTAAACTAGGATATTTAAAATATAACAAGAAACACTTCTTAAGTAATCTAAAATAAGATAAGTGATTGCTAATGATGGGACTTTTAGCAACTATATAAAGTGCAAGTACTTCCTTTTACATGATTTATGAATGCATTTGACTGATACTTAAGAAATATATTTAGCCAGACTCAGCAGAACAGCAAATTTTATTTGAATTCTAAAGATTGCTTAAAGGCTGAATCAATTTGGCAAGTAAAAATGCACTGTCTGAGCATCATTAGTGATTAAAAGAACTTTAAAAAGTTGGAAAATAATAGTTTTGGAACATAGGAAGGAAGAAACAGCATAAAGGGGGAAATAATTCATATTGTGTCTCCTTTTCAGTGTTCTAAAGACTTCATAGCATTTTTTGAACAGTGAGAAAATTTGTAAAATTTTTCATATAGATGCTAATATTAAAAAAACCCACTTTTGTACTTTGTTATTTGATGCAACAGTCTGTATTTGCATGTGACCTGTATGTTTATAACTATTATGTTTTGTAGATTTTTCTTTTATTTTTTTTTTTTCACTTTTCACCTATCCAGCTGTATGAGTGTAATCCCACTCATAAAAATCTAACCATTTAGCTTAGGATTAAATTGAGGATGCATTAAGTTTTTTAGATTCAGAAATTCTAAAGTTCATGATGCAAAAGAAAGTAGCTAATGAGCTCAGAAGTTTAAAAGCGGAATTACTGAAAACATATGATTATATAATAGGAGTTCATAAATGGTAGCATAATTTTAGAAAACCCAAACACAAGAATGACCAGAAAACAGGCTATGCACAGTAAAAATAACTTGAGATTAATGGACTTGTAAAATATAGATAACACAGTGCTTTTGACAAAATTTACGTAATAAATTGATGCTTAATTCTTGAGAAGAATATGCTGTATTCACAGAAGATATACTATGAAAATTCTTATTATTGTTGAGATGATTGTCATTTATTTTACAGAGGAGATGTATCTGAAATCTGAAGAGAATGCCATACATATAAAAATTAAGAAGTCCATAAGTATTCAAGAAAGAGTTCACTAAGGGATTACTTCATTGTTTTAAGTGATCTTGTTACCAAAATTAATATTAACTCCATCCACATCCAATATGTCACATAGGATATATTTGCACATATGATTGCAGAATGCCTCTATAACATATTAGTAATTGAGGAGTATTGTGTAGCTAGCTAGATTATAAAGACAGAGATTTTCCAGAGAGGGCAGAACACAGAAGGTTGTTTAAATTACAGCTCAATGTACTAGATGTTTACATATAATGAAATATATTATAAAAATTAGAGTAAAAGATGGTCACTAGGACCCAGAGTAAATTAACTAAAGTATACATGTAGTTCTATCACATACTATTCTAAAATGGTTACATTTGTCAAATTATATATATTTGTATACATATACACCTATAAATATATGTCTTACACAAGACACTTCAAAATATTTAATGTGCTATAATGGATACAGTTGGATTAAAGTTGTACTTGTTTCATTTTAATAGAGCTGATAATACTCAATATTATGTAGAAGAATATAGACTTGAAGTATAGCTCTTAGCTATACTCCTAGATGTGAATTCACAGAATTCTTATTCATAAATTTGAAAAAAAGATTAAATGATGAAATAATAAAATTAAAAATGAATACAGAAAAACCTCAAAAACTGAGTAATGAATTAACAATTAAAATGAATTGATTCCAAATTCATTTGAAAAAAATATCCAATTAACAATGAAAATGAAAATTGTGAAAACAATGATAGTATTTCATATAACAAATTTAAATAATATATTTTGATATGAAGATATGTGTTAACTGGACAACTTTAAGAATAGAAACCGATGGAGTGCCCGGGTGACTCAGTCAGTTAAGTGTTTGACTCTTGATTTTGGCTCAGGTCATGATCTCAGGATCCATGCGATGGAGCCCCATGTAGGTCTCTGTGCTCAGAGGAGAGTCTGCTTGACATTCCCTCTCCCTCTACCTTTTCCCCTCCCCTTGCTCACACGTGCTCTAACTAACTAAGTAACTAAATAAAATCTTTCTTTAAAAAAAGAATAAAAACTGATATGGCTACAAAGATAAGTGCAAACTCAAGCCATAAGAAGAGAAATAGAGTGTCATTGCAGGTGATCAGAACACTCTTTCCATTCTAATTCATATTTACTTTTAATAGATGAAGGCTTTTGTTCACAACGTGTCCATTTTAACAGATACAATATTAAGCTAGCATGCATTCAGGAGGAAAACAAGCAGGATACTGAGGTGTAAATGCAATGACAAAAAGTATGGTCTGTAATGTAGAATGCATTTTCGAATGCTTGAAGCCCTCTTACTTGTCATGTAATGGAGGATTGCCTGGCCAAGCTTCAGGGTTCAGAACTCAGACTAATTGGTAGGCTTCTGCTTAACATTGTACTTTATTTTTATATAGTTTGGAATTGCTCAAAAATGAAATTAGTTGGTTTAAACATTATTTGTGAGAGATTATGGAGGAAATCCATGTTGCCCTTTGACCAACATTCTGTTCTTCTCAGAAATACCCCTCCATCACTTTACTCCAGACAAGTGGTACAAATGGGAAATACCGCTTTTCTAACTACACGAAAAGTCCTAATCTCTGCTAGCATTTGCTGACAGAGCCTGTCATCATTCTGTGGTCTTGGGGGAAGGGGAGTAAATGAAACAAACCAATATATAAATGTGTTCTTTTGGGATATTTTTATTGTGAATAAAATATCAAGTCATTCTGTGATGGTAGGATTTAAATGACACAATTTGACACTTGTTGGTTCTAATATTCCCCCAAGGTATTGAGGAAACAAATACGCAGGTAAAAGAATGAAGTCACTGATACAAAACAAAGGTGAGAGAGAGAAAACAAGCCCCCTGAAGCCAATGCTTCTTTGAAGTCCAGCTCTTTACCTGCGTATTATATGACTTGGTATTTAAATCTTTTCTTTAACTCCTTTGGTTGCACCTCTAACATTTCCTTTGTTAGCGATTCCTTTGTCACTTAGCTGGTTTGAAGTATTTTTCTGTGTTTTTTTTGAAAGGGTATTGTCTAAAATACTTGTCCATTAGGGAAGGGCTGGGGTAATTTTTCTCAGTCACAATACTGCAAATGGAAGGGTTCTATGGGAGAAGGAACTAGACACCCAAAGGGTAGTATTACTTTGTAACAAAACTTTTATTCCTATGATTCCATCCATGATTAAATCCCAGCAAGTGTTGCTAAAATATAAAGCCACACTCCTAATTTTCAGTGTGGCTATAATTGTTGAGTTAACATTATTCTGTAAATTTAACAATATTAATGTATAATTTGTATAATTTATGTTTTCTTAAAATTATTTTCTCCAAATTTTTGACAATAGAACAATCACAACTTGTAACAAGACAAATTTTTTCCTCCGTAACCAATTTGTAATCATTTTGAAATGTTCTATTTTAACATGTGGCAAAAATTCTTTTCTTGACCAAACTTGAGTCAGATTCTGAAACTTGCCATAGGCCCATCTGTGTACCCTCTTATAAAATCCATTTTAGCAAGAATCCCACAGTCACTTTACCCAGAACTTCCCACTCTTGATATCTGATTGTGTTCCTTACCCTTCACCATTGCCGTAGTGATGCCTGATCACAAGGGCTGTCTTTAGCAAAGGATGCTGTTAAATCAGTTTAGCCAAAATCCCCATTATCCCTGCTGTTTTCTCTTGATAATTCCCCATCCACCGACCCCCACCCTCTCCTTAGCTAAAAATTTCCACTTGTCCATGCTGTATACTAGGGTCTTTTTTCCTCTATTTCTGATAGTCCTGAATAAAATCTGTTTTTTTCTGCTTTACTGTGTAGTTCTGACTTTTCCTTTGATACCTGTTTGGCTTTTAAAAATTGTATTCAGCTTCTAATATTTATAAGTATGTGCTCCATAAACACAGACACATATGTGCATGTATCTAATTTTAAGAGATAAACGATCAAGGGCACATCTGATTAATGCACGGTGACAACTTTAGGGCTGCAATTGATCTCTGCCCTCTCAAAAATCTCCACGCATTTCCAAACATCTAAACAGATGACTGGTGGCTACGTAAATTTTGGCAACCAAGCTCAAAATAGTTGAAGCCCAATGGCAAGGTCATCCACACCTTTATGTTTTTAAGAAGGTAGAGCCACAGTGAGGAAGGGTCTACTGGAACATAGACCCACGTCATTGGTGTGTAACTCCTAGCTCTCCCATCCACAGGGGGCTGAGGGAGGAGGGCTGTCCATCTGCTGACCTTCCAGCCCTTGAGATTTGACAAGGAGTGAAATTAGAGAAAAGGATTTAATAACTCTTAAAAGAAGAATATCTCCTAAAAAGCATCTCTTCTAACCTCATTCCCAGTGCAGAAATTTTCCTTTCACTATACTCTGTGTTCCTCTTCATTATTTTTTCCTTCTCCATTAAATCTTTGCTCTGAAATACACTCTCACAAGATTCATACGTGATTAAAAAAAAAAAGAAACTTGGTCCAGAAATTTATGCCATACTCTTCATTATCCATTTAACTGGTTTTTCTTTCATGCCATCTCATCTCTTCAAGAGGAATAAATTTAACATACAACTGAAGATGAAAATACAGTCTTTGGCCTCAAGGCATTTATAATCTGTTCTGAACATCTAATCACGTAAAAACACAATTTTTAGAAGTCCTATTGACAAAGTGTGTAGCAATTGATGAATCTGATAATTCTTGATTTAGTCTTTGTCATGATTTGGAAAAATCTTCCAGGAAGGTTGAATATTGACATGGTCTCAAGAACCAATATCCCACTAACAAAAATATACTACAATTCAAGTGATGGTACCATATAAAGAAAACTAAGTTTTCCTCAGATGCTTCCTCCTCTGAGGAGTCTTTAATAAATTATGAGGAAGCGTTCCCAAATGTTCCCTGTGTATTACCTTTTTATCAATAGTATCTGTGCACCAGCTGGCATACCATGTAATTGCTGTTATCTGTCTCCCTCATGTATGTAAGATCTGTTGCAGCAAAACGTGTTCATCTTTAGTCACCACTTTGTCTTTCAGTGCCTACAACAAAGCCTGAACAGGGAAGGCACTCAGCAAACGTGTTAGAGGAGAGCAACTATTATGCTTTTTTTGAGAAAACAAATCCTAATAATTTGTAATAGCACTGCAGTTTCAAATACTTTGCCTTAAATACATGTGACTGAATTTGGAAAGGGTAGTTTTGAGCCACTATAGAAAGTGTCCAGTATTATCATTTTATGACAATAACAGTATTTTCACTATTTTGGTAAAATGCATTTACATTTAGGACTTAAACATTTTAAGTTTAAGTTTAAGTCCACCTAAGAAAATGAAGCCTAATAGTGAAGAGTATGACCGACTAACCTAACTTTTTCAAATGCATGCCATTTTGTGGTAAATTCCATTATCAGGGTATTGTTGGGTAGGACTACCATAACAACATATCACAAATTGTGTGGCTTACACAACAGAAAATTTATTTTCTCATAGTTCTGGAAGCTAACTGTCCAAGGTCAAGGTGCTGTCAGGGATGGTTTCTCCTTAGGCTTCTCCCCTAGGCTTTCAGACGGCCATTTTCTCTGATGGCCTTTTCTTTGTATACATGCCTCCCTGATATCTCCTTCTTAAAAGGACTCCAGTCATACTGGATGAAGGTCCCACATTTATGACTGTATTTAACCTGAATTAACTCTTTAAAGGTCCTATCTTCAAATATAGTCACATTGGGAGGGTTAGGGCTTCAACATATGAATTTTGGAGGGACACAATTCAGTTCATCTCAAACAATTTTCTGGAAATCTATAGCATTGTAAACACATTTTAGTGTGGAAAAATACATCTTTTTTTTCCAATAAGAAATTGGTATAAAATATTTAAATTGCATCAATGATGTTAAAAAATGAAATAAAACATTTACTGCTAAATTTTCTTTTTGTGAATACACAATAACATTAGTACAATTATACTATACTTTCAGTTAAATTAAACTTGACACTGTAACCTGTTCATCTGATTTAGCTAGAACATTCTATATTTGAGTTTCTTTACCAAATGTTCATTTAATTTGTATTTCCCTAGAAACTTAACAATTTTATTCTTAAATTTATTCAGTTGTGAAAAGATTCTCTCATCTATTTAATTAATGCATTCTTTACCTCATGTATTTGTTTTATTGTTGTGAACATTTATGTTCTTTCTTATCAAACTTTAATTATATGATAAAATGTTATCAAGTATGATCACCATGTTTCACATTAGACTCACACCTTATTCTTCCTATAGTTGGAAATTTATCATCTTTTCCCAACTTCCTTGTTTTCTCCACTCCACAGTCCCTGCAACCACTTTTCTACTCCCTGTTATGAGTTTGAATACTATGCTGTGTTGGTTTTTCTCTGTCTTGCTTATTTCACTTAGTATAATATCCTAAAGACCATCCATGTTGTTACAAATGGCAGGATTTTCTTCTTTCTTCATGGCTGAATAATGTACCATTGTGTGTGTGTGTATCACATCTTTATCCATTCATCTGTTGATAGACACTTAGGTTGTTTTCATATCTTGGCTATTATGAATAATGCTGCAATAAACATGGGCATGCAGATATCTCTTTGATATTCTGTTTTCATTTCATTTGGATATATACCTAGCAGTGGGATTGCTTGATCACATGATAGTTTTAATTTTTTGATCAACTCCATACTGTTTCCCATAATGGCTGTACCAATTTATATTCTCACCAACAGTACACAGGGATTCCCTTCTCTCCACATCCACACCAAAAATTGTTATTTCTTGTCTTTTTGGTGATAGCCATTCTTACAGGTGAGGTGATGCCTCATGGTTTTGATTTGGATTTCCCTGATGATTAGTGATGTTGAGCATCTTTTCATGTGTTTGTCGGCCATCTGTATGTCTTTGGAAAAATGTCTATGCAGTTCCTCTATCCATTCATTTTGTATTCAGATTGTTGTTGTTTTTATTTTTTATTTTTATTTTTTTTACTATTGAGTTGTCTGAGTTTTTAAAATTATTTTAAATATTAACCAGTTATTGGATGGTTTGCAAAAACATTTCCCATTGTGTAAATTGCCTTTTTATTTTGTTAATGGTTTCCTTCACTGTGCAGAAGCTTTTTAGTTTGATATAGTCGCATTTGTTTATTTTTGCTTTTGTTGCCTTTGCTTTTGGTGTTAGACTCAAAAAATCATTGCCAAGACTGACGTCAAGGAGCATAACACCTATGTTTCTTCTTTCTACTATTTCAGATCTTATTTTCAGTTCTTTAGTTCATTTTAAGTTGATTTTTGTGTTTGATGTAAGGTGGGGGTCCAGTTTCAATATTCTTTATGTGGCTGTTTAGTTTTTCAACACCATTTATTGAAGAGATTGTCCTTTCCCCATTGTATATTGTTGGATTCTTTGCCATAAGTCAATTGACCAAATATCCATGGATTTTATTTCTAGGCTCTCTATTCTGTTCCATTGATCTATGTGTCTGTTTTCTGCCAATGCCACATTATTCTGATTACTACAGCTTTGTAATATAGTTTGAAGTCAGGAAGTAGGATATATCCAGCTTTGTTTTTCTTCGCAAGATTGCTTTGCCTATTCAGGGTCTTTTGTGGTTTCATATAAATCTTATCATTTGGTCCATACTGTGAAAAATGCCATTTGGATTGTGATAGAGATTGCATTAGATATGTATATTGTTTTGGGTAGTATTAATGTTTAAACAACATTCTACCAATTTATGAGCATGGAAATTCTTCCACTTACTCAGTTTTTTTCACTAATTCGTCAATAGTTTTTGATGTATAGGTCTTTTACTTCCTTGGAAAATTCATACCAAGGTATTTTATTTTAATGTAATTATAAATAAAATTGTTTTCTCAATTTCTTTCTGGTAGCTATTAGTGTTTATAAATGCAATGGGTTTTTGTATATTAATTTTTGTATCCTACAACTTTACTGAATTTGTGTCTTATTAGTTCTAACAATTTTTTCGTGGAGTCTAGGGTTTTCTATATATTATATCATGTCATTGCAAATAGAGACAGTTTTACTTCCTCCATTCCAACCTGGGTGACTTTTATTTCACTTTCTTTCCTAATCAGTATGGCTAGACTTCTAGTACTATGATAAGAGTGGCAAGAGTAGGCATCTTTATTTTGTTCATGATCTTAGGAGATAAGGTTTCAGCTCTTCACGACTGACTATGATGTTAGCTATGGTCTTGTCATACATGGCCTTTATTATGTTGAAGTATGTTTCCTTTATACCTAGTTTTTTGAGACTTTTTATTCATGAGTGGATGTTGAATTTTTTCAAATACTTTTTTCTGCATCTATTGAGATGATCATATGGTTTTTATCCTTCTTTTTGTTTCAATTTGTTGAATACCATTGACCAAATGAGTTTTTTTTATTTTTTTTATTTTAATGTTTTTTTTATTATATTATGTTAGTCACCATACAGTACATCCCTGGTTTCTGATGTAAAGTTCAATGATTCATTAGTTGCGTGTAACACCCAGTGCACCACGCAATACGTGCCCTCCTTACTACCCATCACCAGTCTATCCCATTCCCCCACCCCCCTCATTTCTGAAGCCCTCAGTTTGTTTCTCATGGTCCATAGTCTCTCATGCTTCATTCCCCCTTCTGATTACCCCCCCTTTCTTTATCCCTTTCTTCCCCTACCGATCTTCCTAGGCAGAAGATATGAACAGACCAAATGAGTTTTTGATTACTTATTTGGATATGTTGTGAATTCCTAATACCTACTTCTTACTTTGTTTTAATTTTCTATATTTTTATTGGTTAAGGTAGTTAACATTTTATGTTAAGAGATAATTACATTTCAATTATATATTATTTCCATCATATTCTTATTTTATAGTTTACTGTTTTCTACCTTTATCTTTGATTGCTTCCCAATTCTTCCAGTGGTTGTAACTGTATTTTTGTTTTCCTTTGCTAAATATTTAAGTC
Organism: Ursus maritimus; assembly: GCF_017311325.1. Lineage (NCBI taxonomy): Eukaryota > Metazoa > Chordata > Mammalia > Carnivora > Ursidae > Ursus > Ursus maritimus. The sequence goes on from NW_024426552.1 coordinate 20,868,406, forward strand.
CATGCTTTAAAAAACATTTTAATTAACCTTCTTAATACTGTTATTGTTATTCTTTATTCAGCTTTATAGTCCATTAGAACTGATCTGTAGTGTTTTAATTATATGTGTATTTGATCCATGAATGATTAATATGGTTTTGAATGCTATTATTAGGTTGCATTTCCTTTATCTGATTGTTACTGACATTTTATTTTAGTGTAAATAGTTACATAGCATTGTCTTCAATGTTCCTATATTCTAGGAATTTGTTGAAATTGTGCCTTGAGATTATGTATGATCTGTTTTTATTTCTGTTCCTTTAACGCTGAAACATTGGTTATACTTTTTGGTGGGATGTTTAGTCTTTTATTAGGGTATTTTTCACTATGGAGATTAAGCTACTATGAGTGGAAGATACCTTGGTTCTCATTTGACTATTGAAATCATTTTCCCTTCCCCCACCATCTTCCTTAGCTAGCCCTCTTGACCCTTCCTTTCTCCATAAACCTCCTAGAAATGTCACAAATGCATAAATTAATAATGAAATGTGCTCTTCTAGTCCTTATCTATACCCAGGGCAAAGGGAAGGGAGGGAAGAGAATTGCAAAAGAGTACAATTCCTAGCTCAATATTATGAATTAAAACTAATGTATTTTACATACTGGTATCTTTAACTAGGATGGTTTTTCCTGGTGCTAGCTGTTCTATGGCTGTGGATCTTCCTAATTTGCACAAAATTTTATAATTTCTGGACTTATATAAATAAGAAATTAATACTTTTTCCTAATCCTTGGTTAAATAGTCATTGTTCTCTGTCCATGTGGCAGTCAGGAAGGGAAAAGGGTAACCAAGAAAAGTGTGTTTTCTAAATATTTTATTTATTTATTTATTTGAGAGAGAGGGAGAGGGAGCAGGGGCGGGGGTGGGGAGGAGCAGAGGGAGAGGGACAAGCAGACTCCTCACTGAGCACAGAGCCCGACTCAGGGTTCATTCTTATGATCCTGAGATCATGACATGAGCCGAAATCAAGAGTCAGACACAACTGACTGAGACACTCAGGTGCTCCGAGAAAACTGTTTTATGATACTTATTTCTGGATCTACAGATAATTTAGTGATAATGAGTCCATTATTTGGTGGACATATTAGGTTATTGTGCTGACAAACCCAAAATTACTGAGTCTTTTTTAATTAAAGAAAAGTTTTAGTTTCCATCTAACATTTTCCACATGCATTAAACTCTGTCGTAGCTAACCTATCCCTTGTAGAAACAATTTTATACAAGTTGATTTTTCTTTTATGATATAAACATTCTAGATTGAAGAAGCAGGGTTTTTTTTTTTTTTTATTTAAAAGAAACTTTTCACACATCACAGTCCCTGAAATGGAGGATGTAATCTTCACAAGCTTTGTGATAAGCATGAAAGTATTCACAAGAAAGTAAGTTATGTCATAAAACTGATATGCAAAATATGTTGTTTCCAGATAAGTGACCTTAGCGGCGAAAAATTAGAAAATTATTGCTGAAAATTAATAGTTAATTTATTAAATGTGACCATAAATTGTCAATATATTTTTAATAAAATATAATCCTTAAACTACAAAACTTATTTATTTATAAAAATAAAATACACAACTACTTTATTAAAATATGTGTTGTTTTTTCAAATGTGGAAATAGAGATATATTTCTAAAATGCTAAGTAAAGGAAACATAGAAATCACAAAATTATTCATTATTCCATTTGGCTGGCTTTAAAAATAAAGCAAAAATACAGAAGTGAAAATAAACATTCTACTTAGGAAGGAAAAGAAAACCTCACACTTTCCTTCCTATGGTATTTGTTTTTATATCACAAACCAGTACTCAGATATTTCTTGTGGTTATTGCTGCCTCTTTTTAACTCACATTTTTCTCAAGACTGCTTTGTCTTCACATTCTATAGTTACCATTTTCCAAATCGGTAACAAAAGATAAAGTTACTCTACATCCAGTTTGAACATTAAGCCTGACATCTGTAAAACAATTAACATGTGCTAATTACTCATCAAAGAAAACAGTGTGAATTAATGCTAGCAAAATGAACTCAATTATAATTATTTGCAAGAATTTTTTTGGGGGAAAATCCAGGTTAAATTTATTAATTTTATTGGTGTACTGCTGCAAAGATCAAAGATGGTTGCAAAGTCGGATGCTTGTAATTTTAAAACAGAGATTACCTGACAGTTTTTTGTAGCTGTAATTATCAGTGAGCTGAGGTTTAACCTGAATGTAACCACGAATCTGTAGCCCTAAAATACACCGATATCTAAGTCTTGTTAAGAACTAAATGAGCAAGATGCAAGAGATAGCTTTGGATTTAGAGCTAGGGAGTCATGTAAAGTTATCAATAAGAAAGAAAAAACATAGAGATCTTTTACCTCTGTGCTTAAGGCCAAACAGCAACTGGTGTGGGTTTTCAGTTAATGTGGTTCAAGAGGGATAACATTAGAATCTTAATTAAACATTAATTATTCACTTCTGCGAAATTGCTGGTGGGGGGCATACATGAAGTTATATCTGTCTCAGGTATCAAGTGAGACTAAATGTATTTCCTCTAACTTACGGGAAATACAGGACAATCATAAAAATAATTAAAGAGAAAACACTTGGTACTCTAAAAATAACTTGTGCTCTTATTCCTCCAAAACTGAGGTTTACATTACGAATTGGATACATCGGTCTTTCACAGTACCTCCTAATTAACCGCTGTTTCCTGGAGGGGTCTAATGACCAAAATATCACCCATTATTAACAGACTTCTGTGGTTCACACCTCAGCTTTAAAAATATATATATATATACTCATTTGCTTGTTTTTTTTTTTTAATATTAGGCATTCACATATATTTTAGTGAAGAAAAGTTAACATGGGTAAAGATGTGTGAAGATGTTAAATTTCCACATCCTTGTGGCATTTTCTTATTTCTTTGTTATAGATTTCCAATTTAATTCCTTTGTATTAAAGGATAGATATTGTATGGTTTAAGTTCTTTTACATTCTTTGGGACTAGTTTAAAAGAGAAGGAGGAGAGGGGCTTCTGGGTGGCTCAGCTGGGTGAAGGAACGTCAGACTGTGGGTTTCTGCTCCCGTTGTGATCTCATGTGATCATTTGGGATTGAGCCCTATGTCAGGCTCCGGGCTCAGTGGGGAGTCAGCTTGAAGATTCTCTCCCTCTGCCCCTCCCCCATGTGTGTGTGCTCTCTCTCACTCCCTCTTTGTCTCTCTCAAATGGGTAAATAAATCTTTTTATTTTTTTTAATTTTTTATTTATTTATTTTTATTTTTATTTTTTTTTATTTATTTTTTTAATGATTTTTTATTATATTATGTTAGTCACCATACAGTACATCCCCGGTTTCCGATGTAAGGCTCGATGATTCATTAGTTGTGTATAACACCCAGGGCACCATGCAATACGTGCCCTCCTTACTACCCATCACCGGTCTATCCCATTCCCCCACCCCCCTCCCCTCTGAAGTCCTCAGTTTGTTTCTCATAGTCCATAGTCTCTCATGTTTCATTCCCCCTTCTGATTACCCCCCCTTTCTTTATCCCTTTCTTCCCCTACCGATCATCCTAGTTCTTATGTTCCATAGATGAGAGAAATCATATGATAGTTGTCTTTCTCTGCTTGACTTATTTCACTTAGCATTATCTCCTCCAGTGCCGTCCATGTTGTAGCAAATGTTGAGAACTCGTTCTTTCTGATAGCTGAGTAATATTCCATTGTATATATGGACCACAACTTCTTAATCCAGTCATCTGTTGAAGGGCATCTCGGTTCCTTCCACGATTTAGCTATTGTGGACATTGCTGCTATGAACATTGGGGTGCATATGGCCCTTCTCTTCACTACGTCTGTATCTTTGGGGTAAATACCCAGTAGTGCAATGGCTGGATCATAGGGTAGCTCAATTTTTAACTTTTTAAGGGACCTCCACACTGTTTTCCAGAGTGGCTGTACCAACTTGCATTCCCACCAACAATGTAGGAGGGATCCCCTTTCTCCACATCCTCTCCAACAATTGTTGTTTCTTGCCTTGTCTATTTTTGCCATTCTAACTGGCGTAAGGTGGTATCTCAGCAAATGGGTAAATAAATCTTAAAGAGAGAGAGAGGGAGGGAGGGAGAGAGAGAGAAGGAAGGCAGGGGAGTGGAGGAACCAATAATGATGATGTTTGAACTTCGTTCTATCACATTCCAGTGCTTTTTGTTCTAATCAGTATGTTACCTTGTCTCTTAGGTATCTATTGAATATCATATTTCTACCCCTGTTTTACTTCCCTAGTTTATACCAGAATCATGTTGTTTTTTTTCTTCTCTTACTTCAGCCACCCGCTAATTGATTCTCTGCCTCCCAGACCTGAATTTGAATAAACTACTGGTTGTTTAAAACACATGCAATCAAGGCAAATCGTTACTTAACCACTAATTTCCTCTGTGACTCCAAACCTCTGAAACACTCTCCTTCCTTAATGTTACTCAACTACTCTAGTCCAGAACACATCAAGTGCTTCCTTGACTACATTCTCTTGCCTGGAACAGTCCAGTTCTCCACCACCAGGACAGCACCATGTCAATCTTTGGCCACAGCTCTAACATGATTGATTTTCTTTTTTCTTTCTTTCTTTTTTTTTTTTAAGATTGTATTTATTTATTTGACAGAGAGAGAGCACAAGCAGGGGGAGCAGCAGGCGGAGAGAGAGGGAGAAGCAGGCTCCTTACTGAGTAAGAAGCCTGATGTGGGTCTCGATCCCAGGACCCTGGGATCATGACTTGAGCTGAAGGCAGATGATTAACTGACTGAGCCACCCAGGCGTCCCAACATGATTGATTTTTAAAAGCTTTCCTTATCTAAGAAAGCCTTGACAGGTGCGCGTTTGTTCACAGATTGTAAGTTAGCATCATCTAGCAATCTTGGTTCAGAACATACCTGTATGATTGAAATTAAAGTCACATAAGATATTTCATGGAAAGTAGCTGCCAGGCATGGGGGATGTTGCACAGTATTTTCTCAGTCCAGGAAGCAAATAGGAACTAGAGCTGAAATCCTTAAGTTCACTAGGCCTCCTCAGCAGTAATCTGTTTTTTGTTGGGCTCAGATTTTACAGTATTTGGACATCCTTACAACATCAAATAAGGGGTTAAAACAAAGTTAAAAAGAGCAGAAGAGCGNNATGACTGCTCCATCATTATGGGTAGTTTATTCTAGACCTCCTTATTTCAACATATGGTTTATGCTAATTAACCATTATTGACATCTAGGATTTTAGAGTAAGTCTTTCATTCAGAAGGAGGTAGAGAAAAAGGATAAGATGATTTAACTTTCTCATCCCCTTGTTCCCCTCTCATCACTGCACAGCTCGATTGTGTGCTCGAGAGTTACTGCTGTGGTTCCAACAGGCTTGTGTGTCCTCTAATGAAATGTCAGATTCCTAAGTACTAATACTGTGTACTCGATTACAATCAGTCCCTCATGCTGTCCTCGGGAAGTATGTCTTAGCCAGGCAGATAATATCCTTGCAATGCCCTTTGCCTCTAAATTTGGCATAGGAAATATGTTTTTCATTGATGATTCTTTTTTTTTTTAATGTCAAATGGGAATAATTCCATAGTTAACCAGCAAACTTTTGAAGTTATTTCCAGGTAATGGGCCATGCTTAGACATTTCAAAGTGAAATCTTTTACTGAAGGTCATTATGGAGAAGCGTATTATTGGATCTTTTTTTTTTTCCAGGACCACAATGATAAGTAACTTTTAATTGCACCTCTCTTTTATTGGGCTCCCAAAAGAACAGTAAATGGGGAAATACAACTTCCAGACTTGTGTTAAAATTCCCAAAGCAATATGTGATAGGAAACCAAGCTTTGATATCAACTTAGGTTGAAGACCTTAGAAAACCTTTCTTCACCCTAATCATAATCTGAAAATCAACCAGTAACTGGAGGGAATGGGGAAAAGTTACAGTGGGTTAACCTTTGGAGCTCTGGTATTAATATCTGAAGCACACTTTATTTGAAAAAGGAACTATAATGCATTGAATTATGTCTCCCTGAAGATGCTGAAGTCCTAACTCCCAGGGCCTGTGAATGCAATCTTTTAGGGAAATATGGTCTTTGCAGATGCTCAAGTGAAGATGGGGTCATTAGGGTAGGCCCTAATCCCATATGACTCTGTCTTTATGAAAAGCAGAATTTTGGACAGAGGAAAAAATCACAGGGAGAGTATTGTGACGATTGAAGTGATGCTGCCATAAATTTAAAAAATGCCAAAAATTGCCGGCAAACCACCAGAATCTGGAAGAGAGATATGGAATAGCCTTCAGAAAGATTGACCCTGTAGTCACTCTGATCTCAGACTTCTGGTCTCTAGATCTGTGAGGCAATACTTTCTGTCTTTGAAGCCACCCAGTTTATGCCACTCTGTTACGGCAGCCTTAGCCAGCTAATTGGGGATTACCCCTAACTTTTAATTAATAAATTAACTTATTAATGGGTAATATTTAAATTTAAATATGGATTATTGACTGTTTTAAGTTAAATAACTCAAGTTCAAAATTATGAAGGGTTTCCATGACAGATACACACTGTTCCTATTGAACTTACGTGACAAGTCAGCATAAAATAAATCTGCCTTGATGATTTGAACATATATTATATGGAATAAATTTTCCTTCACAACATTCTAATTGTTTAGATTCATTTTAGAACATGATAGCTCAATGCATTAAACCTTTAGTCATTTCAAAATAGGCATAATAACAGTGAAAACAAATATGAACAGCCAATGTCCTATTTGCCCATGGCTTAAGAAAATCAAAATAGAGTGAAACACAGAAAAAAGTAAAATGAAACCTTGTTGCCCTGAGGTTAAAGTTTTTGCCTAATAAGTCATGTGGAATTGTTCAAAAGTAGATTTATAACTTTGGTAAAGTGATTCTATGAATCTGTCATAATATGATAAACCATTTGTATTTAGCAATTTAAAATGTATTATATAATAATAAGAGTGTTTTAGGTAATTGAATCTTATAAAACAATACATTATTTCTTCATAAATGATCCTGAAAATAAATTTAATATGTTAATGTTTTCCTGTTCTTACACGAATAACCATTTACTTTTAAAGTACAGGTTTTTAATAGGCAAAAGACAAATGCCGGGTTAGTTTATGTATAATACTTCAGAAATAAAACCTCAGATATTCATGGAAAGGAAAATTATTTTTCTGTACTTCAAATTAATGAACATTAATTATATCAAGAAGAAGAAAAGGTAATTATCAAATCTCCAGAAAACTCAGCCAATTTAAACAGTTTCCCTACCTTCTTTGTAAGATTAATTCTGGACACTGACAGTGTATCAAGTCATGTGGCACCGTTGGAGAGGGAGTGCATGCCCTTGTGTCTTGATGTGTCCTGAAGTGACTGTTAATGAGATATTAATGTGTCTCGCTCTTTCTCAGGTACCATCTGTTGGTAACTGTTGAAGAAACTCCTACTGGAATGGATAGCTGATTCACTCACCTTCCACTTACTTCCTTAACCTTATGGAAGAATTTAAGAATCACTCCACTTCTTTTATTCTCCAAAATGGACTCCATTTTATCACGTTGTCATCCTGTGGTTACAGACCGTGGGCCACACTATGGCCCCTCAGGGGAACCATGATGTTGACCTTTTCTCTATTCATTTCCCCAAATCTGCCTGTTGCTCTCACACCATTTTCCTCAAAGCAGACTTTGTAGTCAGGGGGAAGGTCTTCTGCTCAGAGATTCTCACTAATGGCCATCGTCTTACTTCTTTTTTGCCCCAATTTTCTCTCACTTTTTCTACGACAGGAGTTCTTTATCTGATTTGGATAATTGAGGGAAGGGATAGTTCAAGATACAGAATATGGTTAGCAGTAAAATTCCCAGACTCACCCTTCTGTGCTTCTCTCGTTCTGCCATGATAATGTTCTATGCAGAAGTGGCTATAATGTTACATGCCTAGGCTAAGGACCTTTTCAGACCAAACTATGATAAACCATGGAAAATTACTACTATAAATAAAATAACTTTTCCATTAAATGTGGAGTTATTTTCAGGAACAGTAAATTGAACCCTTCTAATTCTCTGAAATGAAAACCACAGTTAAAGACTGTAAACACAACATAATACAAAGTAAAATGTATCCACAAAACAATAATGATGTTTATGTTTAAATTGTCAGGTTTACCACATTCACATGCTCAGGATCCCCCACCTGAACTTCCCTTTATTTAAGTGGTGCTTAACTCAATATTTGTTTCTATACTCATTGTTTCATCATCCCTGGGAGGCATTAATGCTTCTGAATATAAAGAATTACGTCTTCAGTTTCTTGAATTTTCATGTCCAATGACATTTTCTCCATATTAGCTACCCATTTAAAATTATACCGTAGGTCTTATCATTCCCCAAACTTTTATTCTTCTCAGTAAAATAATTCAGAAACTCACATTTATATCCTAAGTACTTTTTGTTCTGTTTTGCTTGTTCAATTACCCTCTACACGTTTTAAAATGTATTGAGGCATCAAAACATATTCATCATTATGCTAAATTCTCTAATTAAAATCTAAATTAAGATAGTTTTTCAAGTGGATTAAAAAGCAAACTCAAGTCCATTCATGTAAAATACAGACTTAAACCAAATTGATAAAGAAAGTGTTCATATAAAATTATGGGCAAAAATTATGAAGTCAACTGAAAGAAAAAAAAAAACGGAATAATTTCTGCCCACATAAGGTAGAATTTTAGAAAAAAAATTTAACAATCTAAAGAGAAATTTCATAGTGATAAAATATATAATTAAAAGAATAAGGAAGACATCTGTAGGTACCAAACAAACAGCACTGAAATTATAGTGAACAAAATGACAGAATAGAAATAATATTATTTCAGGGGTGCCTGGGTGGCACAGTGGTTAAGCGTCTGCCTTCGGCTCAGGGCGTGATCCCGGTGTTATGGGATTGAGCCCCACATCAGGCTCCTCCGCTATGAGCCTGCTTCTTCCTCTCCCACTCCCCCTGCTTGTGTTCCCTCTCTCGCTGGCTGTCTCTATCTCTCTGTCAAATAAATAAATAAAATCTTTAAAAAAAAAAGAGAGAAATAATATTATTTCAAATTGCTTTTGGCTCAAAAAGGGGTGGATGTATCAAAATAAAAATGGTCAGAGCTAACACAGTTAGAGTTGAATTAATATAATAGAGATTTGAAAATTATTAAATATCTCCTTTTACCTTAGCTTTAAAGAACTGAACAGTCCAATCTATTTAAAGATTTTCAACCCATAGCTTTATAAAACTGTTGGTATTTCCCATACAACTCTTAAGATAGGACTAAAGTGAACTACTAAATACCCAGAAGATCTTTTAATAATAATGAATAATTATTAACCAAAATATAAAACAGTAAAACATGTCCATGAAAGTTAAAATTTAAAGGACAACTGCTATTGCAAATATTAAAGAGTGTTTTCAAGGTAATACAGTCAACAGGGTAAATGTAATAAAATTGAAGTGGCTACAAGAAAATTTAACAAAACACCTCTAACGTTGGAAGAATAAGCAATTCCAATTTTTTTGAAGATTTTATTTATTTATTTTAGAGGGAGAGAGAAACTGTGAGTGGGGGAAAGGTGAAGGGATAGAGGGAGAGAGAGAAAATCTCAAGCAGACTCTGCACTGAGCATGGAGCCTGGCATGGGGCTCGATCTCACAACTCTGAGATCATGAGCTGAGCTGATATCAAGGGTTGGGGGCTTAACTAACTGAGCCACCCAGGCACCTCAGCAATTCCAGTTTTAAAAATAATAAAACTAATAAAGGATTTTAGTGATATCATTAGATAAAAGATAAATATTCCAAAGCAACTTTTTCTTCCATTCTGATAATATGCACCTAAATATCATAATAGAAATATAATTACATCTTCTCTAATCAGAAATAACTTTACAGTCTTGAATATAAATAAGATGAAAAATACATATTATTAAAACAAATATGTTGAAAATACTATAAAAATAAATGTATGAAGGATAGCATGGCAACAGGCTCGAGACTGGAAAGATTTAATACCATAAAATGGTACTTCTCCCCGAACTGATTTTTTTTTTTTTTTTTTTACTGTTTCTAAACAATGTTCTATTGTCGTACAAAATGGCCTAACTGTAAAGGATGTAAAGATGTGCACAGAAAGGCAAGGTCCGTGAAACAATCTACCTTACTCCTAAAATGTGCAAATATATCTAGTTACCCAAGCAGCCTGGAATCCTTCAGCGAGAAGCAGTTCTGTGAAGCGATTTTAGCCACCCAGTAGTATTTTATCAGAAGTACACAACATTCTGGATTCAGGACCCTTTATTCTCTTAACAACTGAAGGCTCCACAGTGCCTTTGTTTACATGAGGAATATCAATATATGCCATATTAGAAATTAAAATAGAAACTGAAAAATATTTTTAAAAAATAACCTCAGTGTTAACATGAATTTTGTATTTTTAGGAAAATATTTTCTATGATGAAAATTTAAATTAAAGTATAACATTATTAAACATTTTTGTAACACTTTAAGATGTCTGGCATAATAAAATCCAGCTGGACTTTCATAATCTTCTGTATTCAAAATATTGCAGTGTGGTATTTGTTTGATATGTATGAGAAAGTGTACCAACGCGTGTTATTGAAAATGGAAGGAGTATTTAAACAGCTTTTAAGGTAATAGTGAATATTCCATTTTAAATACTATATACCAAAATTTGATTAGTTATAGGGTTAGTTATAATGTAGATTCCAAAACCAAATCAGAGAACATTTTGTACCATTTCCTTAAAATCTATTGATATTACTCTGGAATTTTGTTTATGTATGATTTTGTAATATTAGGCATTCCTAATTGAAAAAGTATCTTTTTTAATGATTCTTCAGATCTTCCAAATGTTGACATATTTCATTAAACACCATCAAGGTCACATTCATTACTCATGACTAATGTCATCAGAACATTCTTTAAATGTTGAGAACATGTCAAGCTTAAGAGAGCAGATAGGAGTTTTCCAAAATACTGATTTGTACTTGAAAGCTCACATTTTATCATGGACGTCAAATTTGTTGTTCTTCTTGGAATAACAGGCACACTTCCTCCATTTTCAAGAAAAAGTCTGCCAAATGCTCACATCTGAATAATCATAGTTCGTCTGTTAGTCATTTTTTCAAAAGTGCTTTTCCTTGCTACAACTATCATAGATTAGTATGATGGAGGAGTGCTTCCCATATATTTCTTGTTACGTGGAATATTAAAAAGGATTGAGATTTAAGAAAATTCATCAAAGACATTGGTTACTGAAATTGGCTTTGTAATTTTCTTTTTTACTGTATCTAGTATTGAAAACCATGACTCCTAGGTTGTAATTGCCTCACTTTGGGCTAAAGCAGTGTTGCCTCCCACTGCCTTTGCATCCTCAAAACATATGTCCATATAGAGATAAAGGCAAATGATACAAATAACATTTTAGAAGTATTATGAAACAGTTTTGTTCTCTTAAACCTCTGTTAATCTAGCTATCTAAGGATAGTTATTTTTATATTTCCTTCTTTTCTCATAAGATGTTTGACCTTAGTCTCACAACCTGGACACCATCAAACCTTGAACCCTTTATTTTGAAGCCTGTCTTTATGAATGGTATTCCAAAGCAGCTCTGAAATGCTTGGTCTAATTCCCAACTAGAACTGGGTCAAAGGGAGAACATGACAAGCTAAACTGGAATTCCTCAAGTACAGTATTAGGCATAGTAATACCCTAACTATGGGGCAGAGAACAGTCCCCTCGTTCTCTGGAGGCAGTGTTTAAAAACAGCATCTTGAACATAGTGGACGATAAAGCCGAGGGAACACCTGTAGCAACAGGTAGGGTGACACGAGGTGTTCTAGCGTCGCGCTGATGCGAGGGAGTACACAGGGCTTAAGGAGGCAGTCATCAGGGTGACGTATTTCTGACCTGACAAGAGCAAAGGACATAACATACATTCGAGATTGTTCCTGGGGAAATTTGCTTTTATCATATATTGATCTCTTCTGTAATTTTATATCGATTCGTTAGACTGCCTCAAGGATAACGGTCATTTTACTGAATCACTTAATCCTCAATCCGCTACCTAAAAATTAGGACCACAACACCAAACTGTAGCACAGTGGTGTCAAATATTAACTTAAATGATCCAAATCATTTTGAGGATAGTTTTAAAACAATTTTGTTATCAAATTTAATGTGTCTCAGAAGAAATCATCTTCATTTTAGTATGTTTCACACAAAGAATATACTCCTGAAACATACATTTTATGAAGAGAAGTTATTCACCATATGTTCACTTAGTTCATTAACCTTAAAACAACAAACTGGCTATTATAATCTCTTTCCTTTCGAACCTGCAGGAAACATATATTTATTAATGAATAATAACATATCCCTTAATTTTGTTAAAATTTATACTGTAGGTCAGTATATCTTTCTTGAATCCCTATTATCTTGAAAGCAATTGCTTTTAATTTGTTTTTTTTTTTTTGTAAAAATTGTCTTTATTCTGCAAGTGGCTAATTTTAAATGCATTAAGCTGATTAAAAATTTTTTATTCTTTTTGCTGTGTAATTATCATATATTTTCCATTTTTCTACCTCTGCATGAAAAGCAACTAGGATATTATTCTATAATATACACTTTCTGTTGCAATTTAATTTACACATTATTGCCATGTTTTAAGAGAAAACAGCAGGCTTCACAATAGCAATCGCTATTCATAGCTAGTAAAATTTCCAAATATATTTAACTTTCTTTGCATTCATCTGCAGGGGTTCAAATACTCATTTTCTTCATGTTCCTTTAAGATTTGACATTCACATTCACTTCACCCAAGAACCAACAATATGCCATATTCAAGACATAAAAAAAATTTGTTTTGTCACTTAGAAGTAGTGTCCTGCCCACCCCCTCAAAAAAAAAAAATCTTTCCAAAAAGAACAAAATAAAATTCAGTTTCCGATAATATCAGATTGTAATGCCATTTTAGGAAATAATTACCTCAAATAAAAATGAATTCTTACATTGTAATCAATAACTGTCAATATGCATTTATTTCAACCTCTTCTTTCTTCCCAATAGAAATCACTTTCACATAATTATTTTTTATACTCAATCTGCTATATTTATGTAGTGATAAATCTATAAGCAATATATATAGTTATATTTTGTTTTTATGGGCAGAGTTGATACACGTTGACTTGTGCTTCACTATTTGTTCAGCTTCTCATTTATTTTACTCAACATTTCTTTAGACCATGCAAAATTGCTATGCGAAAAACTACTTCATTTTAAAAGCTATAATATTACATGGTGTGCGTATGCCACCTTTTATCTATCCTTCCAAGAACTGATGAACTTTTATGTTCTTGCAAGGCTTCACGATCACACGTAATACTGTAATGAATATTCTCACACATGTCCTTTTTCATGACCATGCTAGAGTTTTATGGAGTATATTCCTAGGAGTAGAACTATGAAGTTAAGGTTCACTAAATGATGACACACTGCCCTCCAAAATGCCGATAGCATTTCATGCTCTTAGCATCATGGCCTGAACTTTTCCATTTCACCATTTCTTGCCAATATACTATCTATACTTCTTTTTTTAATTCAATTTATGTAAACTAAAAAAAAAAAAAAAATTCACCTATTTCCTTTAACCCCTACCAAGTATTGCTGACAGCCACCAATCTGCTGTTATCTATGAATTGTTTTAAAAATTCAATATTTCACATATAAAAGAGATCATATGGTTATTTCTTTCTGTATGTGACTTATTTTAATTAGTATAACACCCTTGAGGTTTGTGTAACATGGTATCACACAATTTTAAGTTGCTTTTTGATGCAGAATAACAGTTTTTTTTTAAGATTTTATTTATTTATTTGATAGAGAGAGACACAGCGAGAGACAGAGAGAGAGAGAGAGAGAGAGAGAGGGAACACAAGCATGGGGAGTGGAAGAGGGAGAAGCAGGCTCCCCGCTGAGCAGGGAGCCTGGCATGGGGCTTGATCCCAGGACTCTGGGATCGTGACCTGAGCTGAAGGCAGAAGCTTAACAACTTAGCCACCCAGGTGCCCCCAAAATAACAGTTTTTAAATAATACTGTAGTTTATATTCTTAAAACTCTACTTCATATGATTTCACAGAATTATTTTTATTTGGTTGAAAATGTTTGGATTTAAAATTTTCCGTAACCATGTATTAAATAGATGCAGGGGCGCTTGGGTGGCGCAGTCGTTAAGCCTCTGCCTTTGGCTCAGGGCATGATCCCAGCGTTCTGGGATGGAGCCCCACATCAGGCTCCTGTGCTAGGAGCCTGCTTCTTCCTCTCCCACTCCCCCTGCTTGTGTTCCCTCTCTCGCTGGCTGTCTCTGTCAAATAAATAAAAAACAAAATCTTTTAAAAAAATTAAAAAATAAAAAAAAAATAGATGCAAACTTCTGTCAATCCATCCACTGTCCAGGTTTTTTGCTATCTAATTTCAACAACATTCTAAACAATTGTTCAGAAATCTCTGTTGCATTCAGAATTTAGAAAATCCAGTTGCATTTGATAATTACCTGTTTCACCTGTTTTAAAAAGTATTTTTCAAAACCCTTTTTAAATTTAAGGATTGTTTTTATTTATATAATTCTTATTATTCACAAATTCACCAATTATTCACAAATTCTTATTATTCATGAATTAAATTGGCAAACTGATTAGGTCCTGCATCTCACTTTAGTCTCCCTCTAAAATTGTGATAAGGTTTTAAAGTATCTTCTACTTAATTATTTAGTACACTGATTATTTAGAAGATACTGTATTTTACTAAGAAGGAAATGGTTTCAAGTTTAAGTATAATCAAAATGAATAAAGTTACTGACGCCAGGAGCTTGTTTTCAAATCACCAAGACCTCAGGGTAAAAACAACAACAAAACAAACAACTAGGGGGCATTAAAAACAAACTTCCTGTAGGTTTTGGAATATTGTGTTTTCTTTCTTTTGTTTTGAGGCATATTTTGATTTGCCATTTGATTTCTTATTTGGCCCATTGCTTGTGCAGTAGTGTGCTGTTTGATATTTGCATATTAAATATTTAATATTTGCGTTGTAGATGCTCAGCCTTGTTTTATTGTTGATCTTCAGTTTTGTACCATTGTGGTTGGAGAATATACTTGATACGATTTCAGTCTTCTTAAATTTGTAATATTTGTTATGTCTCTTTTTATGTGATTTAACCAGGGGATCCTTCTGTGAGTACTTGCAGAAAATGTGTATTATATTTTTCTTGGATGGAATGTTTTATATATATCATTTAGAACCACATATTCTGAAGTATGCTTCAAGTAAAAAATATTCTTGTTTAAAAAAATGTAACTGAGGGTACTCATTTATTTTTTAATTTTTTAAAAGATTTTATTTATTTATTAAAGAAAGAGAAAGAGCACTGGTGCGGGGAGGGGCAGAGGGACAAGCCGAGTCTGCTGAGCAGGGAGCTTTACATTGGGTTTAATCCCAGAACCCTGAGAAGCTTAACCCACTGAGCCACCCAGGCACCCCTGAGGGTCCTCATTTAAAATAAAGTATATCATAGGGGAGGTAGGTGGGGAATGGGTGAAATAGGTGAAAGGGATCAAGAGTATACTACTTACCATAATGAGCACTGAGTAATGATGTATGGAATTGTTGAATCACTATATTGTGCACCTGCAAATAATATAATACTGTATGTTAACTACACTGGAATTAAAAATATATATATAAAAATTTTAAAAATACAATAATTTTTAAAAGGGGATAAAAAATACAAATCATAATTAAAAAAAAAAAACACAAACGGGCACGTGGGTGGCTCAGTCGTTAAACGTCTGCCTTCGGCCCAGGGCATGGTCCCGGGGTCCTCGGATGGAGCCCCTCATCGGGCTCCCTGTTCCCCTGGGAAGCCTGCTTTTTCCTCTCCCACTCCCCCTGCTTGTGTTCCCTCTCTCACTGGCTGTCTCTGTCAAATAAATAAATAAAAAACCTTAAAAAAACCACAAAAAAAACAGATTACTATGAAAAATTCCAAATGGAGTGGAAAAAATGACAAAACTTCATCACCTAAAAATATATAGATAAAAAAGACCCTTCAGAATGTTGCATTCTGTCAAAACCAAAACCACAGGCATAAAAAAAAAATGGATGTTTAATAACTTACAAGCCCTTTTTAGAGTGATAATTACTTCATAATTACAAAAACAATGGAAAGTGGCAGTTATTAAGGACATAGAAAAAGATGGTTCATTTAGTTCTATGTTGCAAAAATTTAAGAAGGGCATGAGAAAGAATTGTGTTAATTAACGAGGTTACAGAATAAATTAGGTTATGTATAAAAGAATTTCTAGGTATAACATTTATTATACAGATTCAATAGAAACTTTTCCAGTAAATTCTTTATTTCACATCAGTATTATGTCACAGATACTATTCATTGGCTTTACAAACTGTAAAAGACTTGACGTTAGAATTGTGACTATGGACTCTTTTGGTCTTAGGAGGATGCTTGGTTATTATTATTTTTTTAAGATTTTATTTATTTATTTGACAGAGAGAGAAAGACAGCCAGCAAGAGAGGGAACACATGCAGGGGGAGTGGGAAAGGAAGAAGCGGGCGCCCAGCGGAAGAGCCCGATGCAGGGCTCGATCCCAGAACTCCGGGATCACGCCCTGAGCCAAAGCAGACGCTTAATGACTGAGTCTCCCAGGCGCCCTGATGCTTGGTTATTTTATTTTTATTTCAAAAATTTTTGGGGTATAGTTGACATGATGTTACATTAATTTCAGGTGTACAGTATATGGTACTTGGTTGTTTTAATTTCCATATGACTCACCAGTGACTCGTATTTTTTTAAATTTAATTTGATTTTTTAAGGAGCTTTTGATCCTGTTGAGTAGGGTCTAAGATTTTGCATTTCCAAGTCGTTCTTAGAGGAAACTGATGCTGCTTATTCAGGACAGCAGTTGGATTCCCAAGGCTTTAAATTGCTATCTGATACTTTCTCTTTCTAGGAGTGAATGCATACCCCCGACACCATCA
The DNA here is from genome assembly GCF_017311325.1 of Ursus maritimus. NCBI lineage: Eukaryota > Metazoa > Chordata > Mammalia > Carnivora > Ursidae > Ursus > Ursus maritimus. Next base: position 20,885,584 of record NW_024426552.1, read on the forward strand.
TTAATAGTTCAGTGTTCTGTAGTGAGAGTTTATTGTTCACTAGCTCCGTCATAATTCGAAAGTAGAAGTTGTGTGTTTTCATTTTTCATACCTGTGTACTCATTCATTTGATTATTTTTTCATAAATCCTTGTTCTCATTTCATATGTATATATTATACGTATATAAATACATATATATGTACATAAAAAGCTAAATCCTATCAAAAGCATGAGTCGGAATTTTTTGAACTAGTTTTGATTACCATGCAATTAATTTAACAGTTACTCGACTGTGGTTTTCACTTTTAATGACATTTTTAAAAATTTTTGACACTTTTTAAATTTTGCGTAATTGATTCTGAGGCAGTCTGTGTATTCACAATTAGTCTATAATCATTTACATTAGATGTGGGATCTGTCAGACAGAACTATAGCTGTTACTATTTGGAAGTCTTAAAATTTCTGTATATGTTCCACTTAAGGAAAAAGTCTTATATGCACGATGCGTTTGTTCCAAATTTAGGAATTCAATAGTTTGGGAATGGAGGAGGGAACTTTCATAGTATATTTTCACAAAATAAGTTTTTGTTTAGATCATAGATATTTACTTTCCACTTTCTTTCCTCATCCATAATGTATGCTTTTTAATTTTTCCTGCTTAGTTTGACTACTGCAACCAGATACTGCTTTCTACCTCACAGTCTCATTAGTAAACTTAAATGTTTATTAGATAAGTGAGATATTTCAGTTCCCCTGAATCCTCATAGTCTGTCTTGCATGGGATCCTCAAAAATCCATGGTAAAGATTTAACTCAAATTCCCCCAAGGTCATTTTTTACTTTTGCGATTGGATAGTGAGCCTGTGGATAGTATTTAAATATGATTCCACCCTTATTGTTAACAGTAAAGATTCTTCATGCATGAAAGTCTGCTAAATGTTATAAAAAATTTCTGTACGCTTGCAGATTTTTCCAGATTTTTATATTCAGTTTTTCATTTCAAGAATACTATGTTACAGGGAGAGTGCGCTAGATATCAGTTAACTTGCCCAACTAGATTCTGTTCAGTATTATTCTTACTAGCATGATTTTCAAGGAAGTTAAGTACCTGAAGGGTAGAGTTAATTTTAATCCAATTTTGTTGTTAAATTGAGCATACACACTGGCTATCTGTATTGTAATACATTCATTTAAAGCATCAGGAAGAACTTGCCGCACTATATTATACACATTTAATCACCAGTAGCTCTCCTTAAATATTTCAATTGTACCTTTTAAATTTTCCTTATTGCATTATTCTACTAATCGTAGACTCTTCCCGGCCAAGCTTTATAAGCTATTTCACAGAGAGTCTTTGCAGAGACTTCCATTTCATACTGCCACCAGGATAAATTAAATATCTAGCCTAAGGAGGTGATTACTACTGCTTGGCTTTTCTTGAGCTATACATGGTTGCTAGTGTGATTAGGAAATAATTGTTTGATTTATTTGCTTATCTATGCAGCTTATGGGAAATGCTGTGCCTTTGACCATAACATCTTTCTTAATTCATTGATGTGAAAACGTAGACTACAGCATAATTAAACAATCTCTCCATGGATGACAGTACTAACTATACACTTTATATGTCATTTGTCAGCCACAATGTAAAACATATCTGTAGGTTAGGAGAATTAGTTTCTTTACTCTATTAATGACTATATCTCAATTCTTTATTTTTTGTTTATATATTCCTATGGCTCTTGTGTAACCATGTGAAAATGGGGTTTATATAATTGTGGTTTTCAGAGCGTGTTCGTGAGAAGAATGTTAAATAAAACAGATGTTTCCATCTTTACAGTAAGTAAATTAAGCAAATTTTGTATTAAGCATTTAGAGAAAAATATGTGGTCAATACCATGAGCTGCTAAAAAAGGTACTGTAAAAATATGAGAGATACTATAGCTTATCAATCTTTTAATTATATATTATGCCATATATGTTTTTAAACTACTAAAATCAGCTGTTTTTCTTTCTTGGATTTGGCTACTGATTTTTTATAAACCAATATTGCCATTTTAGAGGACCCAATTTGAAATACAAGGATATTTGCCCTTCCTGTAGATATGAATATAAACTATTTTTAAGTTAATTATGAGTTTTGGGTGGCTCAGTCAGATAAGCAGCCAACTCTTGATTTCAGCTCAGGTCATGATCTCAGGGTCCTGGGATTGAGTTCCACCCCATCGCCGTCAGGCTCCGCACTCAGCGTGGAGTCTGCTTCTCTCCCTCTCCCTCAGCTCCTCCCCCTGCTCTCTGTCTCTTTGTCTCTCTCAAATAAATAAATAAATCTTGAAAAGAAGTTAATTATGAATTTCATCTATAAATTCAGTATTTTTTATTTTCAATGTATTTTATTGCAAATTTAGAATATTTCTGGAGTATTAAATATATACATTTGTAAATTATTGAAATAATTATTGATATAATTACTGATAAACATCTTAATATTAACAAATTGCTTGAGTTACATTCATAATGACAATAGTAAGTCGAATAATTTCCCCAAGACTTTCAGTATATTGACATTAAATGTTTCATATAAACGACTGAATATTGTCACCCCCACAGTCTTCTCTAGTTAAAATGATATAGACCATTTTTTCCAAAACTGTATCATTTTCACATGCCACTTATTTGAAACCTTTTTTATTCTGCTTCACTTTCTCTCTACTTTCATATTTTCTTATTAATGTAGTAACTTAGGTAATGAGTCATGACATGTGTTCCCGTTTGCCATTTATGTACTTCTTTTATTCGTATGATATTTTTGGGGGGTTTCAAACAAACTGCCTGGTGTGTTTACAGTCTTTTCACTTTGGTTGAATTACCTATTTACAAAACAATTAAAAAACAATGTCTTCAAATAATCAATAAGCAAGGTTATAAATGGACAACATCAATGCATTTAATGTTGCTTTGCTTAATTTATCAAATTAGCAAAGTTTAAAAAAGAATTAATTACATTAGTTGGTGCATAGATTAATTGACTTAAATATGAAGCAGCTGTCAGTGATACACTCTGAGTAAAAAATGTAAATGGGTATACATTTTTGGGTTGCAATTTAGAAAACTTAAGGTTATAAATTTTAATAACCTTAATACCTGTGAAGATGGATAGTCATTTACTTCTTCATTTCTAGATAATCTTTAAAATGAAAAATAACAAAAACTCTATGACCAAAAAAACTGTAGCAAGGTATCATCTGCATGTAAACATAATTGAGGATATTATGGTAAAGACGACATAGATGGAATAATACTGAAAATACTTTTTTGCAAATTTTTTATAAAGAATCAGACAAAAGGAGAGTCATGACATGAAAAAAATCAAATCATTAAGGAAAATCATAGTTTACAATGATTCAAAGTAGACTGTATTACATATATTAATATCCCTTCTCATCGCCATCATCACCATCTTGTATTCATTTTCTATTAATGCTGTGACAAATTACCACAAACAGTGGATTGAAACAACACAAATATAGAAGGTAAGAAGGGCTGGATAGGCAGAACATAGCAGATTTTTAGGGCAGTGAGATATTTTGTTGTATCATACAGATGGATACATATCATTGTACATCTGTTCAAACTCTTAGAATGTACAGCACCAAGAGTGAACTAAAATGTAAACTATGGATTTGGGGTGATAATGATGTGTCAGTGTAAGTTCATCAGTTGTAACAAATGTACCACTTCACGGGGGAACGTTGACAGTGGGGGAGGCTATGCATGTTTTGGGGGCATGGAGTACAAGCCTACCATAGAGATGTGGGTGTAGTTCCAGACCATCACAATAAAGTGAATATTGCAATAAAGTGAATCAAATGAATTTTTTGGTTTCCCAGTGCACTTAGAAGTTACGTTTACACTACACTCTAGTCTATTATGTTTGCTATAGCATTGTATCTAAACAAAAAAGCAGGGGCACCTGGGTGGCTCATTCGGTTGAGTGTCCGCCTTCGGCTTGGGTCATGATCCCAGGGTCTTGGGATCAAGTCCCACAGCAGGCTTCCTGCTCAGCGGGGAGCCTGCTTCTCCCTCTCCTCCCTGCTAGTGCTGTCACTATCTCTGTCTCTCTCAAATAAATATATAAAATCTTTTATAAATAAATAAACAAACAAAAAAAACAATGTACCAAACCTTAATTACAAAATAATTTATTGCTAGAAAATTACCTGAGCTCATCATTATCTGAGCTTTCAGTGAGTCATAATCTTTTTGATGGTGGAGCTGGTCTTGCCTCATTGTTGATGGCTGCTGAGTGATGAGTGTGGTGGCTGCTGAAGCTGGGGCAGCTGTGACAACTTCTTAAAATAAGACAACAGTGAAGTTTGTTATATCAATTGACTTTCTTTGATGATTTTTCTGTAGGTACAATGCATTTTGATAGCATTTACTCGCAGTAGAACCTCTTTCAAAATTAGAGTTGGTCCTCTCAAAACCTGCCACTGCTTGATCAACTAAGTTTATGTAATATTCTGAATCCTTAGCTGTCATTTCAACAATCTTCAGAGCATCTTCACCAGGAATAGATTCCATCTCAGGAAACCACTTTCTTTGCTCATCCACAGGAAGCAACTCCACGTCCATTCAAATTTTATCATGAGATGCCAACAATCCAGTCCCATCTTCAGGCTCCACTTCTCATGCTAGCTCTCCTGCTATTCCCAGTACATCTGCAGTTATTTCCTCCACTGAAGTCTTGAAATCAAAATCATCCATGAGAGTAGGAATCAACTTCTTCCAAACTCCTGTTAATGCTGAAGTTTAGATCTCTTCCCATGAGTCACAAATATTTTTAATAGCATCTGGAATGATGAATCCTTTCCAGAAGGTTTTGCATTTACTTTGCTCAGATCCATCAGAAGAATCACTATCTATGGCAACTATAGCCTTATCAAATGTATTTCTTAAGTAATAAGTCTTCAAAGTCAACATGACCCTTTGATCCATGGGCTGTGTAATGGATGTTGTATTAGAAGGCATGAAAACATTAATCTCATTGTGCAACTCCATCAGAGATCTTGGTTGACTAGGTGCATTAATCATTTGAAAAGAATCTTCTGAGCAGTAGGTCTCAACAGGGGACTTAAAGTAAGCAAACCATGCTGTAAGCGGAGGCACAGTCATCCTGACTTTGCTGTTCTATTCATAGAGCACAGGCAGAATAAATTTAACACGATTTTGAAAGGCCCTGGGACTTTTGGAATGGTAAATGAGTATTGGCTTCAACTTAAGGTCACCAGCTGCATTAATCCCTAACAGAAGAGTCAGCCTTTCTTTTGACGCTTTGAAGCCAGGCATTGATTGACTTCTTCTCTCTAGCTATGAAAGTCATAGATGACATTTTCTAGTAGAAGAGTGTTTCATCTACACTGGAAATCTGTTGCTTTCTGCAGCCAACTTCATTAAATATCTTAGCTAGATCTCCTGGGTAACTTGCTGTTGCCTCTATACCAGCACTTCCTGCTTCACCTTTTAGTTTTAAGTTGTAGAAAAGACTTCTTTACCTAAGTTTCATGAACCAACCTCTGCTAGCTTCCAACTTTTCTTCTGCAGCTTCCTCACCCTTTCAAGACTTCACAGAATTGAAGAGAGGTAGGGCTTGGCTCTGGATTAGGTTGATCTTCTGTCCAGACCATTAGAAATTTCTCCAAAGCAGCAATAAGGCTGCTTCACTTTATCATTCATGTATTCTCTGGAATAGCACATTTCATTTCCTTCAAGAACTTTTCCTTTGTATTGGCATCTTGGTTAATTGTTTGATGGAAGAGACCTAGCTTTTGGTCTATCTCAGCTTTCTACATGCCATCCTCACTAAGCTTAATTACTTCTAACTTTTGATTTAAAGTGAGAGATGTGCCACTCTTTCACTTTGAACACTTTGAGGCCATTGTAGGGTTATTAATTGGCCTAAGTTCAATACTATCGTGTCTGGGGAAGAAGGCCTGAGGAGAAGAAGAGAGATAGGGGAATGGCTCTTAATGGAGTAATCAGAATTCACAGATTTATCAATTAAGTTCACCTTTTAATTGTGAGGCTGGCGGTGTGGTTCATGACACCTCAAAATAATTACAATAGTAACACCAAAGAGAGACCACCATAATATAATAATGAAAAGTTTTGAAAGATTGAGAGAATTACCAAAATGTGGCACAGAGACAAGGGAGCAAATGCTGTTGGAAAAAATGATGTTGATAGACTTGCTCAGGGTTGCCGCAAACCTCAACTTGTAATAAGAAAAACAAAACGCAGTATTTGCGTAGCGCAGGAAAATGACACGTAATAAAATGAAGTCTGTCTGTACATGCCAAATCTGTGCTTTCTACTTAACTTTGCTGGGAATCTAAAACTGCTCCAAAAAAATCTTTCCAAGAAACAGAAACACACAAATATACCGTCTTCTGTATTTTGGAAATCTGAAATGGATCTCCTTGTATTAGAATCAGGGTGTTGGCAGAGCTATATGCCTTTATGGGAGCTCTAGGGGAGAATCTACTTCCTTGTCTAATCCAGCTTCTAGAGGTCATCCAGCTTCCTTGGCTCATGGCAGCCTCGCACCATCTTGATGTTAAATATTTGTGTCATCTAGGAAAGGTAAAACTTGAAATTATAGTATGACAAAAATCTGGTATTAGAATCCTTAGAGAGTGCAAACAAGTGGACACGAAATATTTTCATTTATAAGACACATATGGAAGAAAAGATATTTTCTTCTACTTCAGGATTTGCAATTTTTAGAAGTAGTTTCGAGAGAAAACATTTAGACCTTTGTTACTTTTTCATGGAGACTAATGTTTGACCAGATTAATAATAATAACATGCCATCTATATTTGGGATAAGATTATTAAATGGTGGGCTTGAAATTAGAATTTGTTATACTTTCTTGGGGTTTTATCTGCATATGGATTTTACAAGAATACTTATTAGCAGAAAGCATTGTCTATTTTGACTACCACAAATCCGATGTGGTAAATTATTTAAGAGTATACTACACTATCATTTCATAGATTGATACATTTATCCTCTAAAAATATATTTTGTAAATCAGATTTTTGATCCATGGTAGGGGCACCTGGGTGGCTCAGTCCGTTGAGCGTCCAGCTCTTGGTTTCAGCTTAGGTCATGATCTCATAGGTCCTGGGATCAAGCCCTGCATTGCATCTGCCTTCCTGCTCAGTGGGAAGTCTGCTTAAAGATCCTCTCCCCAACCCCTCCCCCCTCAAATAAATAGATAAACCTTTTCAAAAAAGCGTTTTAGATTATTGATCCATGGTGATACAGATGGTACTCCTACTACTATTACTAACATAACAATGCTCTTTTTTTGAAACAGCCTTTAATAAACTGGTGTGGCTTGATTAATTTTGTTAGTAAATGTATTTTAAAGTCATTTCCTTTTCCACTATTAAGGGCATAATTTTAGTTCATGTCCTTATGAACCTTGAGCATTATGTTTGATCTCCTTGCCTCCAGTTTTGAGAATGGGTAAGTCTATTCTTCATGGTGTCCCTTGAAGTGTTATTATGTCCATATCAGAACAAATTTTAAAGTTTTTTAGAGGTTCTGTAATTTTCTTGTCATGGCAAACAAAATTCTTTCTACTTTGAGTCCTATGTAAGTTTTCATTTTATGTGTTTTTCCAATTCTCTTACCAGTTTATATTACAGAAATGTAAAATGAATTATAGTCCTTATCACAGACCTGGCAGAAGCAAATAGTTCATTCAAATAAAGTAATTGAGGAGCGGTTCCCACAGGGATTATTGACAATTGTGTGAACAGGCTTAAGGAGAAACTACAAGGGATACTGAATCTTGCTGCAGCTAACAAATATGGGAGGGAACAGAGCGTCACTAGCCCGAGCCTTGAAAGGACAAAGGAGAGAGTGAGTATTCCAGAACCCGGAAGCAGAAAAGCTATAGCTATTTCCTTTATTAAGTCCCACAGTTTGAGCTTCTCCTAGGTAATCCTTTGTTAGAACTCCCCTTAGCATTTAAAGGTGCAGTTAGAGCAATGGCCTGCAAGGGCTCAGAATTGTAAGGGGAGAAAGATCTAGGAAAGAATACAGATTATCCAGTTCATTCCACATAGACATGGAGTTTTCTTCATGCTGTCATTTGCTTTCTTCTTTTACTGGAAGTGCTTTCCATCCCCCATGCACCACCCATCTGATTGGTGATCTCATTCGGAACTGTGAAGCATTGTGTAGGGATACTTATTTCTTTTACTATCCAAGACAAAAGAATACAGTCTTTTTCTCCCCACACTGTATTCGTCTCTTGTGAATTGTTCCATTGTTTCACATTTTATATTAGAATTTGAAAAATAGGTTAAAATTTGTGCTTAGTTTTGCCTTCTTTTGTTTTTTTAAAAATATTTCTATTGGTACAGTGAGTAATTTTGACATCCTGTCAAAACACTTATTGATGTTGGACCTAATTTTAAGTTTTTGTCAAATGTCCTTTAAAAATTAAAAAAAAAATCAGAGTATAAAACTTACAGCAAGTTGAAGTTGTGAAATTAGCTTTTGAATGTGACACTAGGGGAAATAAAAATCTATATCAGTTTAAAATATTCATGTTTTTCAAATACAAATCTATTATAACGTCCACAATTGATGACTCCAAACTTTGGAAGTAGAGGAAAATTTTAAAAAGATGATAAAGCTTAGAAACATACTTAAGGCAAAAGATGTACCATATACCTTTTAAGGTTTCATTTTTTTTTTTTTTTGTTTTTTAAAGATTTTATTTATTTGAGAGAGAGAGAGAGATGGCAGGAGCTCAGGGAGGAGTGAGGGGAGGATTAGAGGCAGAGGGAAGGGGCTCAATCTCATGACCCTGAGATCATGACCCTGAACTCACTAACTGAGCCAAAACCAAGAGTTGGTCTCTTAACTGACTGAGCCACCCAGGTGCCCCTAAGGTTTCATTTTGAATGGATTCTAATACAGCTTTCCTCAAGGGAAAGAAAAAAGTGCCAGTACAGAGGGATATTACACAGAATGTCTATATATTTGATCCTGGTTGGAGAAATTCACCACAATATTTGGTTTTTGTTTTTTTAAAAAAATATATTAGTAGCTACTGCCAGAATCTGAACCAAAAAGGCTGTAGTTGTGACATTGCCAACGCCAGGATCTGATGGTGGCTGCTTCCTTGCATCTGGCCTGGTCAGTGGGTTTCTTATTTTATTTCTTTATTTTTTGCTTCACCAATCTGGTGTCAGAATGTGCAGTGCGATCATAGTGTTCCTTTATTTACAGTTGCCTCCCCCCATATTCAGTCACTTGTTAGCTGTTGACCAGCCACATGGATTTCTTCTCCCTGTTTCATCTGCAAAAGTTCCCACAAAATTCCATTGTGTGTTTTTTTTAAAGATTTTATTTATCTATTTATTTATTTGAGAGATAGAGAAAGAGAGAGCACGTGAGGAGTGCAGAGGGAGAGGGACAAGCAGACTCCATGATGAGTGTGGAGCCTGATGAGGGGCTCAGTCCCACAATGCCGAGATCATGACCAGAGCTGGACTCAGGCACTCTAGCAACTGAGCCATGCCCCAATATTTCTTGATTATGAGAATGATCAAGTTTGGAGAGAGAGTGCCAGAAAAAGATAATGTGATTAAGGACATGAAAACATGACTGATATGAAATAATATGCTCTGATTACAATCAATTTAGTAAAACTATAAACTTTCTCAAGTGATGTCAGATATGCCAAATCTTTACTACACAGCATCACATACTGAACAGTACTTGCTAATATTGTTTCATAAGGAAGATCATTGGAAATACACAATAATTGTCAGGCTGCACTACTCTGGAGCATATTTGAAAAGAAAATGGGTTGATATAAAATATGATGTTCATAATGTGATAATCATGAATATCCTCTGAATTTGGCAATATCAATACTAAATAAGTTTCATCATTTATAATCAAAATAATTTAAAGGCATTCATGTTAGAATGTCTCAACATACGTAACACCCATACCCAATCACATGTGTGGACTCTAGCTTTCCCTTTCTCTTTTCTGAAAATCTCTAGTTGTTTCACCTCAAAAATTGAGATACTTGTAAATTCTTATAAACAATACTTAATTAAAAATGTATTTTCCATGATTGCATTGATTACATACATTGATACTTGCATTACATAATGTTGAGTTTTTGTAAGGAAACCTGTTTTTCGAATGAACATCAAATTCTCATTAATAAAATATTGAATTTTTGCCTGTTGCAACTAAGAAATTGAAGCATTAAAAAAAATCATGGTTATATTCACAAATAGAAATTGATCAGAACTTAATGAAATTCAAACTAATATTTGAGAAGAATCATCACATCATAAACAAAATTTTGATGCTTGAACTACTCTTTAAACTATTCTTAAGTATCACGAAATACTGATTTTTGTCTTGAAAGCATTTCTAATCTCGTTCTGATCTATAATTTAATTAATAATTCTATTCTCTGACTAAACTCTCTAAGACTTCCAGCATAATGTTAAATAGAATAGCAGCTATCTTTTTAAATTTATGTCAAAAGAAATGGCTTCTATGCTTCAACTGTACGTGTTGCTTACTGTAGATTTTGCTAAATTTTTTTTTTAAGATTTTATTAATTTATTTGACAGAGAAAGAGGCAGCAAGAGAGGGAGCACAAGCAGGGGGAGTAGGAGAGGGAGAAGCAGGCTTCCTGCTCAGCAGGGAGCCCGATGCAGGGCTTGATCCCAGAACGCTGAGATCATGACCTGGGCCGAAGGCAGACGCTTAATGACTGAGCCACCCAGTCTCCCCTAAATTCTTTTTTTTTAAAGATTTATTTATTTCATTTAGAGAGAGAGCATGTGCAAATACACACACACGGGGAGGAGAGGGAGAGAGAGAGATGAGCGCCGAGCCCCACCCAGGGCTAGATCTCAGGACCCTCACATAGTGAGCTGAGCCAAAATGAAGAGTCAGGTGCTTAACCGACTGAGCCATCCAGGCACCCCAGAGTTTGCTAAATCTTTAATCCGATGCAGAAAATTTCTTCTTTTTCTAATTTGCTCATTTTTTTCAGTGAGTTGCCATTAAATTTCAGGAATCTTTTCTGTATCTACTTAAATCACCAATCTCTTCTATTTTTAATCTGTGACTAGGCTGTGGTATGAAAAGAGCTCCTACAGTAAGATTTTTTCCATTTGCAACTAATCAGTATTTGGTCGTGATGCCTTCTTATTGTTTAATGTTGGATTATAGCTACTGATGTTTTGCCAGTGAGTAAGATTGGCCACTCTTTCTCGTTGTATTTTCTGGGACTGGTATCAGTATCAAGGACTCTAAGCCTCATAAAATAAAATGGAGATCTCCTTTAAAAACATTATTTGGACAAGTTTAAGTTAGAATAGTTTCTTTCTTGAATGTTTAGCGAGATTAACTTCTTTGTGAGCTGGGTACCTGAAGACCTTCTATCACAGATCAACTGTTTTAATGCTTATAAACAATTTTAGCTTTCTCTGTCTACTAAAATTACTTTAGATAATATTTTATTACTAGTAATAAATTAGTATTTATTAATATTTTCTACTTCAACTTAATATTACAATTTATTGCCATAATATTGGTCACAGTGTTTTCTTGTTCTGAATCTCTGTTAGAACTATTATTGACAAATATCCCCCCTTTCTCTCTCCCCTCCACTGTTGTATATATATTATGTATGTGTGACTATTTCATCTTTTTTCTTTTTTTAAAGATTTTATTTATTTATTTGACAGAGAGAGAGACAGCCAGCGAGAGAGGGAACACAAGCAGGGGGAGTGGGAGAGGAAGAAGCAGGCTCATAGCGGAGGAGCCTGATGTGGGGCTCGATCCCAGAACACTGGGATCACGCCCTGAGCCGAAGGCAGATGCTTAACCGCTGCGCCACCCAGGCACCCCTCATCTTTTTTCTTGATCTTTCAGGTTTGGTTTTTTTTTTTTTCATTGGTTATTTTTACATGATCTTTTTTTCTCTAACACTCATTAGTCTCTTAGCACATCTGCTGTCACCTTTTACTTTTACTTTCCTGCTTTGTTATGGTTTATTATCGTTAAACAGCTTAAGTGTTTTCAGTGTTTGCCTTTTTTAATTCATACATTTTTGTATTCCTTTTTACCTTTATCTGTTACTGTTTTAGGAGTGCCTTTCCTGAAGAATGAAGTGTAATGTTTTCTATCCAATCTCAGTATATATTACACAAAAAATTTGCTACAACCACATTGATTATGATTGTTTATTTGTGTAGTTCTACCACTTTGTTTTCTTTCCTGCCTTCTGTTCTATTCATTCCATTTTTATACTGCTTTCTTTGTAACCCTAATAATACAAGCAACTAATATAATATAAACAATATATAAACATAAATGATTATATAACTATCAATAAAATATAAGTAACAAATGCCATTATATTGTATAACAATTAATATAATAATATAAATGACTATAAACAACAAATATAAACACCTCCATTTAGCAAATTTACTCTCCTTCGAAATAATACTAGAAATGTAAAGGATTTTCTCACCACCCCCACCATTCCTCGTGACCTATTTATGTGCCTGTATTGCTCAATAACTTAATCTATTCCTTTTGCTTATCCCATAATTTATATATTATTGTGAGTTTCATACCATCAATCGATATTCTGATTTATCCGGAGGTTAACCAATTTCTTTGTTAAGCTTTCCATGTTGAATTTCAGACATTCATTTTTGGAACCATTGCCTTTCTTTCTGAAACTTATTCACTAATTTTTAAATGAAGTTGTTACCATGCTGAATTGCTATTTTTTTTCTTCCTGAAAATGTTTCTGTTTTGACTCAATTCAAAATGTTAATTAAATTGGTTACTGCAGTGTAGTAGGTATGGTATGATTTAATAAGACCTGCAAAAAAAAAAAAAAAGAGAAGCCTGATCTGATCAAGTGCAGATACAGTGTGCAACCGCACAGTAGTAAAAACATCCTATACAATGGCTTATACAGTATGTATAATAGACCCATATAACAAGTATAATGACACATATAATCATCTGGAGCTGAATCTGTCATTCTGTAAATGTGACATTTATGTCCTAATGCACACATTCACTGGTTAATATATGTCTGGAAGTGACTTTCAGAGGGTATCCTGCCTTTGGTACTTCTGCAGAACATGTGTTGCGAAACTTTCACTGAAACGAGGGAAAAGACTTCCATAGTAACCTCAAACAAGCCAAAATTCTATCTGCAGTAACAACCATTTTCTATCAAAATGAATTCTACAGAGATCTTTGCAATAGTGCATTTGTCTTGCAATAAGTACAGAGTTTTATTAGATGAGAATTCTGTTTCTGCGTCTTGAAGATACTTTCTTAAAGACTTTTTCTTCTCTTTACTGAGAAATCTGTCACAGTAATTCTTTGTAGGTAATCCACCATATGCTTCATATGTTATTTTTTAGTTTTACTATTTTTATTATCTTAGTTACTAAACCATTTTTATTAATTTTAATGGGGGAGATACCATGCTTTCTGATTCATGGGTTTATTCACTCCTAGATTTTCAGATATTACATATATAAAATATTGCATCTATCCCATGAGTTATCTCCTCATCTTCTACTAGGTTATTGTTAAAAACATACTTTAAAAAATATTTTTTTTGTTTCAGTATTCCATACCCTTTATTTTCTCTATCATGTTTGCAATATGTGACACAATCTAGTTAATTTCTTCATATCTCAATTTTTTTTAAAGATTTTATTTATTTATTTGACAGAGAGAGAGACAGCCAGCAAGAGAGGGAACAGGCAGGGGGAGTGGGAGAGGAAGAAGCAGGCTCCCAGTGGAGGAGCCTGATGTGGGGCTTGATCCCAGGACTCTGGGATCACGCCCTGAGCTGAAGGCAGACGCTTAACGACTGCACCACCCAGGAGCCCCATCATATCTCGTTTTTATTCTTTTTTTTTTTTTTTTTTGGCTTCATTTGTCCAATTTGCTGGTTAATTGTTCTATTTAATATCCTTTTAAAATTTTATTTATTTATTTTAAAGATTTTGTTTTTATTTGAGAAAGAGAGAGAACGCACATGAGTGAGGGGAGGAGCAGTGGGAGAGGGAGAAGAAGCAGACTCCCCACTGAGAGGGAGCCAGACACAGGGCTCACTCCCAGGACCCTGAGATCATGACCTGAACTGAAGTCCAACACTTAACTGACTGAGCCACCTAGACACCCCTATTTGAGATCCTTAATAGTGAAAATCATCGGGGAATGAATGGTTGGTTGGTTTCTATTGCTCATTACTCATAATGTCCACCCAACTCTATACATTCTATTTAGCCCACTCATGATTTCCCATATAAGTTATCACCTGTAAAGATACCACAGCATGCATTTACATATTGAATTTCCTGTGTTTCTCATTAACCAGAATCAGTCCGTGAGTGCAGTGGTGATTTTTCCTTTATTGTTTACTATACCATGCCTAGAATCTAGAACAGTATTTAATGTTTAATAAGTTCTTAAATAATATTTGTTGAATTGATGTTGAATGGATGGTGTTGAATGGTGTGATTTGTTTGCAAACATGCTTCTTTGAATTTCATCTGGGGAAATTCTGACAAATCTGTTTGGGGATTTATTCTTCCAGAGAGAACTTTTGTTTCTTTAAATAGGGCTGTGGACCATAAGGGGCCACTTAAATAAATGTGCCCTATTGAGGTCCTACGAATGTACATGCAGTGTGAACTTAACCCCAAACTTCCATGAGTGTCAACCACTGATTACGCATTCTTAAAGAAAACCTTCTTCTCATGCACCCATAACCTAGTGGCAAGTGTCACTTTTCTCTCTTTTTTGGATTTTTTTTTTTTTTCCTGGTAGACAGTCTTTCATTGACGTTTTTGTTTGCATGTACCCTGTGTTTTTGATAAGTAGTACTTAGGTTCTCTCTCTTATTTTCACCAGAATCATGAAAACTGTTCCCAGTATAACACTGTAAGTGGTAGTTGTCTTATGATAGCTTCAGCATGTACTTTAGATTCATATGAACACTTCATTTTTGATGTCTAAGGATTTCCCATTCTTTCTTGATACCTCAGTACGCTTTTTAAGTAACTATTTTAAAAATAATTCCAAGCATTGAGGTTTGTTTGTAATAGTAAATTTTCAGATAACTGAATACTGCTGGGATTATCTGAAAAATTTAAAAGAAAAATTAATATTAAAATAAAAAATGTGAAAAATATAAAGAAAACGTTACTAACAGCCATTTGAGTATCTACCTCTGCTCTTATCTATATTTCTCATTCTCATTATCCTAGACACATAGCACCGATAGACAAAACCAGGTTTCCTATCATTTTTTTTTCTCATTTGGAACACTAATTAACATTTCTCAAAGCCTACAACATATGAATTATCAAAAAGACAGTCTCTATGAATCATTAAAAAAATATTATTCTCTGGTAGGAGGCCTAGTCCTATTTCCCTTTCCACTCTTAGAAGAGTGCTTATATGCTAGAATGCAGTGTAGTTTGAAAAAGTCAGAGGACTGACCGAACTTAATACTCAGTGTTATCTGAAATGAATTGACTCCTCGATTGGTTGTAAATTGATGACATTAGTTATGTTTTGGTCATGGAAATCCTAGAGAAGTTATTAAGCAAAAGCAAAGAATGTTTTATTTTGTGATGAATACAATAGTTTGGGTGTTTTGAAGGAGATAAAAGAATGTTAGATTTACTTGGGTAAATGTATTAAAAGTTCTTTGAGGCCAATGAGCTGTTAAATGGAATTATGTTTATTTCTTTTCCAAAAACAATGAAGGGTAAATAAATGGTAGTCAAATATATTTTACAAACTTTACATTTAAAATAATTTCATCGAGAAATGTCTAGTCCACATCTTTGTTTCCTTAAGAGACATTTTACTCTTCAATGTAAATAAATTTCTTAGTATTTGGATGTTGAATGTGAAACAGATTTGTCTTTGTTTTTTGCTTTTTTTTCTCCCCATTTTGTAAATGTGCAAAGCAATGGAATAGATCAGCAGATATTAGAAATATAATTTTTGAGAAATTGGAAGTGTAATTTGGTTGAAATTTAAATTAAATTCTTAACAACACTCAGGCTTTTTGTTAATGTATAGTTATTTGTTCATTCACTAATTGCAGATTGGATGTCGCTTTTTTTTTGTTTTTTGTTTTTTTACTTTAAAAGATAAAATATATTGCCAAAATAACATAAACTCAAGATAATGAAGACTTCACCACACTGAAAAAAAAATCACTTGAGCATGGAGTTGTAGGAGATAAAGATGTAATTAGTGATAATACCCTCTTTATTGGGATTCTAGTTAGAAATGATGAGTTAAATTACCTCCTTATCAACTCTACAGTGTTGATTTGCTTATTATCCCCTCATCATTTCTCTGACACTATTGATTTCAATCAAATTACAAAATAATAAAAAACTTTAAAAATCAAAACTATAGTTGTTTATGTATAGCAATCTAGAGTCTGAAGCAAAGTATTCCAGAATTACAGAAATAACAGGTATAGTGTATATACACATGATTTCTTTGTAATAAACATTCTAGATTATAGATTTATTTTTCTTCCTTGAGAAATTCTAATGGAAAAAGGCTTAAATTCTCCATTGTTCTACAAATTCTCAGCCAATTTCACAATTTATGACACTGTTTTTTGTCTAGTAGTGAATTACTGTAAGCAAAAGGTAGAATAAAATTGTTAATTATTAGGGTGCCTGGGTGGCTCAGTAGGGTAAGCATCTTCCTTGGTTCAGGTCATGATCCCAAAGTCCTGGGAATGAGCCCCACATCAGGCTCCCTGCTCAGTGTAGAGTCAGGTTGTCCCTCTCTCTCTTCCTTGCTCATGCTCTCTCTCTCTCTCTCTCAGCCTCTCTTTCTCAAATAAATAAATAAAATCTTTAAAAAAATGACTAATTATTTTTTCTATATAAAACTCCCAAACACTTTCAAAAGTAGGAATTTTTTATCTGATAAATCTTTCTGATCATTTTTGGTTTTATCTTCCAACTCTTCAATTTCCATTTCTTTTTCACTGTCCTTCAAAATAATTTCTCCCAAAAATATTGTAAAAATCATTCTAGGGTTTTTTTCCCCCCAAATACAATCTTGCATATTTATACATATGTATTTTGAAGTATAGTTGATATGCAATCTTACACTAGTTACAGGTGTAAAACATAGTGATTCAACAATTATACACATAGGGAAATGCTCACCACAGTAAGTAAAGCAACAATCTGTGACTATACAAAGTTATTAAATATTGACTGTATTTCCTGTGCCATACCTTTCATCCCTGTGATTGATTTGTTTTATAACTGGAAGCTTGTAACTCTTAATCTCCTTTACCTACTTTGCTAACATTTTGTTGAGAATTTTTGCGTGAATGATCATGGGGGTTATAGATCTGCAATTTTTATTATTACTATTATTTTGTAGTATCTTTATCTGATTTTGGTATCAGGGTAATGTTGACCTCATAGAATGTTTGGGAGAATTTCATACTCTTTTATTTTTTGGAATAGTTTGAGAAGATTTGGTATTAACTCTTTCAGGGTTTGGTAGAATTTGCCTTTGAAGCCATCTGGTCTTGGACTTTTGTTTGTTGGTTGTTTTTGAGTACTGATTCTATTTCAGTACTATTAATTGGTCTGTTAGATTTCCTATTTCTTCTTGATTCAGTCTTAAGAAATTGTATGTTTCCAGGAATTTACCCATTTCTTTTAAGTTGTTCAGCTTATTGATATATAATTTTTTGTTAGTAGTCTCTTATAATCCTTTGTATTTCTGTGATGTTGGTTATAGGTTCTCCACTTACATTTCTTATTTGAGTCCTTTTTTTTTTCTTAATGAGTCTGGTTAAAGATTTATCAATTTTGCTTATCTTTTCAAAGAATAGGATTTTAATTTCATTGGTATATATATTTTTAATATATATTTTATATATATATATATGTTTGTTCTTTTTTTTTTTTTTCTAGTTCCTTTAGGTGTAAAGTTAGATTGTTTATTTGACCTTTTTTTCTTGTCTTTTTTTTTGGTGTAGACCTGTATTATTATAAACTTTAAAAAAAATTATTTATTTGAGAGAGAATGACTGGGGGGAGGGGCAAAGGGAGAGGAGAAGCAGACTCCCTGGTGAGCAGAGAGCCAGACTTGGGGCTAGATCCCAGAACCCTGAGATCATGACCTAAGCCGAAGGCAGACACTTAACTGACTGAACCCCTATAAATGTTTATCTTAGTTCTGCTTTTCCTACACCCCCAAAGTTTTGTACCATTGTGTTTCCAATTTCATTTGTCGCCAGATATTTCTCGATTTCCTCCTTGATTTTTTTCATTAACCCATTGGTTGTTTAATATCATGTTTAGGCTCCACATGCTTGTGTTTCCTCCATTTCTTTTACTGTAATTGATTCATAGTTTCATGCTGTTGTGGTCAGAAAAGATGCTTGATATGATTTCAGTCTTCTTAAATTTACTGAGACTTGTTCTGTAGCCTCACATGTGATCTATCCTGGAGAATGTTCCATATTCACTTGAAAAAATATATATTCTTCTGTTTTTGGATAGTATGCTTTATCTGTTAAATCCATCTGTTCTAATGTGTCATTCAAAGCCACTCTTTCCTTATTGATTGTCTGGATGATCCATCCATTGATGTAAGTGGGGTCTTAAAGGCCCCTACTATCATTGTATTTCTGTCAATTTCTCCGTTTGTGTCTGCTAATATTTGCTTTATATATTTAGGTGCTCCATTGTTGGGTGGATAGAGACTTTCAATTTTCATATTTTCCCATTGGATTGAACCCTTTATCATTATGTACTTCCCTACTTTGTCTCATGTTAGCCTCTGTTTTAAAGTCTATTTTGTCTGCTAGAAGTATTGCAACCTCAGCTTTTATTTCACTTCTATTTGCGTGGAACATCTTTTTCCATTCCTTCATTTTAGTCTGTATGTCTTGAGGTCTGAGGTGAGTCTCTTGCAGGCAGCATATAAACAGGTCTTCTATTTTTATCCATTCAGTCACCCTCTATTCTTTGATCGGAATATTTAGACCATTTTCATTTAAAGTAATTATTGATAGGTATGTACCTACTGCCATTTGAATGGTTTTCTTGTTGTTTGTAGTTCTTCTCTGTTTCTTTGTCCTCCTGTTGCTCTCCTTCCTTGTGGATGATGATTCTTAGTGTTATTCTGAATTCCTTTGTTTTTTTTTTTTTTTTTTTTTTACTGTATCAAGTATAGGCTTTCAGTTTGTGCTTACCATGAGGTTCATAAAAATATCCTAACTATATAGCAGTCAATATTAAGTTGATGGTAGCTTAAATTTAAACATATTTTTAAAGTATTGATTTTTACTCCCCCTTCATGTTTTGTTTTACATTTTTATACTGTACATATCATATATTACATCTTTAAAATTTGTGAATTACTTAACTTTTTAGATGTAATTGGTTTTACTACTTTTGTTTTTTAACTTTCATACTAATTTTATAAGTGATTGATCTATTTTTACTATATATTAGCTTTTATCAGTAATGTTTTTCCCTTTCATAGTTTTCTTCTAGTTATGGTCTTTTCTTAAGTTCCTTCAACATTTCTTATAAGGCTCATTTAGTGGTGACAAACTTTTAAACTTTTGTTTGTCTTAGTAAGTCTGTCCTTCAATTCTGAATGATAATCTTGTCATGTAAGGTACTTTTGGTTATAGATTTTTCTTTCAGCACTTTGAATATATCATGACATTCCCTCTGGCCTGCTGAAAGTTTCTGCTGAAAAGTCAGCTGATAGGCTTATGGGATTTCCCTTGTACCTAACTAGTTGTTTTTTTTTCTTGCTGCTTTTAAGATTGACTCTTCAATTTTGACATTGTAATTATTATGTGTCTTGGTGTGGACTTCTCTGTGTTCATCTTGTTTGGCAATCTCTAGGGTTACTGGACCTGGATATCTGTTTCCTTTCCCAGGTTAGGGAAATTTTCAGCTATTATTGCTTCACATGAGTTTTATGAAGTTTTATCTCTCTCTTCTCCTTCTGGGACCCTTCTATTGAAAATATTAGTAAGATTGATGCTGTCCTAGTAGATTGATAATGTGAATATAAGTATGATTGATTAGTATGATTGATGATTAGTATGATTTATTCTTCTGTTTTTAAATTCTTTTTTTTTTTTTTTCTTTTCAGACTGGGTGCTTTTCATTATACGTTCTTCCAGATTGTTGATTTAGTCTTCTGCATCTGCTAATACACTGTTGGTTCTGTCTAGTGTATTTTTCGCTTCAGTTATTGTGTTCTTCAATACTGATTGTTTCTTTTTTTACATATATTTTTTATCTCCTTGTTGAAGTTCTCATTGAGTGCATCCAGTTTTCTCTAAAATTCAGTGAGCATCTTTATGGCAATTACTTTGAACTCTTTATCAGAGAGATAGCTTATTTCATTTAGTTTTTTCTGAATTTATGTCTCATTCTTTCATTTGCAACATATTCTTCTCCCCCCCTTTTTTTTTTTTTTTACTTTGTATGGCTTTGTTTTTGTTTTTGTTTTTTTATGAGCAAGGCAAAAAAGCTGCCTCTCCCAGTCTTGCAGAGTGGCTTTGGTTAGGAGTGTTCCTTTTGTAAACTCTTTGTACCTGGTGACTTAGGTTGGCTGGTTGGAGCTGTAGCATGTGTGAGCTCAGAGTGTCCTAGGAAACTCTGCACAGGGGCTGCCCTACTGCAACAGCTGGAATTGGGGCAGATACAGGGGGGTGAGAGGATAGGGGGTTGCATCTTGTGGGGCTGGCTGAAGTTGGCATGGGTTAGTGCTGTCAGTGCTTGGCAGTGTAGCAGGCTGGCTAGAGTTCTTGGACCCTGCTTCTATCTGAAGTATTAAGGTAGATGGGGAGTGTAAACAGTGGTTCTCGTCAACACCTCCACCGTGTAGAGAGTTCCAGCAATCCTTCCACTGTTTGATGGATGCAGTAGGGTTAGCAAATGAGTTTCTTTCACTTACAGTGTAGCTGCCTTTCAAATAGCTGTTATTTGTTTTATTTTGTTTTTTGTTTTTGTTTCTGTTTTCTGTTTCTCAGGAGGAGTAATCTGGGTGTGGGATCCTCAGTGTTCTCCCTCCCTCTTGCAGGTTACTGCATGGAGGGGTGGGGTTCCCATTGTTACCATGTCTCTGTTTCCTGATATTTTCTTTGTGGTCTTTGTATCCTTTGTTGGAATTGCTCAATATGTAGGTTTAGATCCATTGTGTCTGTGGAGGAGGTGAGTTCAGTCTTCCTATGTTGCTATCTTGATTCCCCAGACTTGCCATCTATTTTTAAATTAAGGATTAACTAAACTATGTGAAATAGTACACAAAAGGGGAGAAATTGTATCTTGATGTTATGTAATATTTCTACATAAAATAAATACTTCTATAACATATGTATGTATAAAAAAAGTAAAGATTTTGAATTTGTTTAAAGGAAAAAAAAAAAAACCTGAAGTGTGATTTCCATATTTAAAGAAACCATTAGAGTCAGAGGGCATATGCTATATAAAAAAGACCACAGGAATTGCATTTTAAACAGGAAATGGACATTGATAGGAACCTTTGTCATGATCATTTAGTACAAGAGGATCCAATCAGAAAGTGTGTAGGCTATTAGTTTAAGACTTATTAATATGTCCCGAATATCTGCCAGGAATGTTTTAGATTTAGAGAATGATAGGAGGCAAATACCTGAATATGTTAATATTTCTTCTAGTTTAGGAGTTGAAGTTTGCTTAGAAATAATTTTGCATGCCTACTAATCTTTAAAAGAAGTTCTCTGAAAATCTGTATAGGGAAAACACCTGAGTTTCAAAGGCTAAAAGGGAAACCAAAGGATTTTTTTTTTCAGTTTGTAAGTCCTTTTGCCAAAAGCACTAACTACAAAAGCTGCTAGTAAAAGCGGAGGTGATAGTTAGATTTAATCTGGGTTTTGCTGTTGTTGTTTCTGTCTTTTGTGAAATTGTATGGAAATCAGTATTTTACTTTTTGAACTCTTTATTTACTAACAAGCTGGTTTTAGTTAGTATCACTCTATTTTAGATACACAGCTCTCTATTGTTATGACCATTTCTAAAGTTGAGATATTAATTTTCACATGGGCTCAAAATGAAAAAGAAAACTTTTTTTTTTTTTTAACATGAGATGAATGGATGAAAGAGAGAAAGGGTGAGTGCAAGAGTCAGAAGACTGATTTATGATTATCTCTATGAACTAAGATAGATACAATGATAGGAAAACGTTTTTTTTATTTTTTTAAGATTTTATTTATTTATTTGACAGAGATAGAGACAGCCAGCGAGAGAGGGAACACAAGCAGGGGGAGTGGGAGAGGAAGAAGCAGGCTCATAGCGGAGGAGCCTGATGTGGGGCTCGATCCCATAACGCCAGGATCACGCCCTGAGCCGAAGGCAGACGCCCAACCGCTGTGCCACCCAGGCGCCCTAGGAAAACGTTTTTTTTAAAAAACATTAAGGATAGGGGTGCTTGAGTGGATCAGTCAGTTGAGTGTCTGACTCTTGGTTTTGGCTCTGGACATGGTCTCAGGGTGGTGAGATTGAGCCTGCATCTGCCTGCATGCTCATCAAGGAGTCTGATTGAGATTCTCTCTCTCCCTCTCCGTCTGTCCCTCCCCCCCCATTTATGCATTCTCTCTCTCTCTCAAATAAATAAATCTGAAAAAAAAAAAAAAACATCAAAGGTAACACACATGTTTAAAGCTGTGAATTGAACATCTGCCAATAATTATTTGGGTTTGGTGAATGATTTGATGCAGCTGTCTAGATACCTGTATCTGTTCAAAGTTACTAACATTAAAAATGAGTTATTCCTTTAAGAGTATTATAATTAAGGGGTACCTGGCTGGCTCAGTTGGGAGAGTATGTGAATCTTGATCTTGGGGTCTTAAGTTTGAGTCCCACACTGGGGGTAGAGATTTCTTAAATATTTTTAAAAAAGAATATTATAATGAAATAAATATCATTAAGTGATATCTACCGGCAAAAGTTTGTGGGTGCTATTAGCACTAATTTGAATTTTGCTAAGCCTGATTTGAGATGCCATATATACTAAATGACTTAATCTAGGATGAAAGTAGAAATCTAGCTATTTAAATCTAAACATAATCAGAAAAACCTTAGATGCGAGTGAAACTATTAATGAAAACGTGATCATTGGATAATATATTTTTAAGTAACTTTTTAAAATTAATTTATTCTCAGTGTAAAAATACAATCACAAAAAACTATTAATATCTAGTTTTCTCCTGACCTTGAATATATCTTTATTTCTTAATTCAAAGTCACTATCACTACCAAATTAGATTTACTTACCTTAGATATGTTATCTTTTCCCATATTCTCTTTCTATTTAGGATATATTCATTCAAAACACAATCATTAATTCTGTTAAAGATATATGCATTATGTCTTAAAAACCCTTGAACTTTTTATATGCATGGAAATGTTTTGGTTTATAGAAATGGCCTGCCAAACTAAGACTCTTGAAGTAATTATTTGGAGACAGTTGTCTGTTTCTAAATTACCATGGCTTCAGTGGTAGCTAGGCCTCCATTTGAAAGATGCTCAAGACAAGAAGGACTTAGGTTGGAATCCATTCTCAACACCCTCTAGCTGTGCAACCACCAGAAAGACTGAATATTTCTGATACTTTAAGGGTATTATACTTCTTCAGAGGCCACATGCAGAGTAATTATAAATTATAATAAAGCATGTTATTTCTGAGGAATATCCTGTTACATGGCTATAAATTTGTTCTTTATGAATATCCACAAATAGTTCCATTTCATTTATTCAAACAACACAAATTGTCTGTGGATTTTTGACTAAATTAATCAAATATTCACATAAAGTGATTGATTCTGAAATATTTAGACAAATTCATATTGCTGAGAATCTATTTGGCTACTAAGTAAAAAGAATAAGTTTATTAGAAGATTTTTAATTTATGTGCCTTATATTTCAGTTAAAATGTAGTTACATGTGCCCTTGCAGCAGGAATATTATTAATAAATCATTTATTTACATAACCAAATTTGCCAGTAGAGATTATGAAATCTGAAATTTGAATGGAAACACATTGTACAATTCAGAACTATTCCAATGAGGCAAGGATAATCTGCTAGCAAAAAATTAACTTTGAGAGGTTGCCTACTGGCTCAATCAGTGGAACATGAGGCTCTTGATCTTGGGGGTTGTGAGTTTAAGCCCCCTGTTGGGTGTAGAGATTACTTAAATAATAACTTTCTAAAAATAAGTTAACTTTGGATCATTAAACTAATTTGAATAATTATGAAATAGAGTGACTAATTGTGTATAACATTGTTAGTGATGTCTAAGGGAGGGGCGGTAAGTATTATCAAGTTGATAAAGCATTTGTGGAACACCTCTGAAAAGTTTCATTTTTTATTTGGTTAATAGGAGAAAGAAAATGGAAATAATTTTCGGTGATTTCTTGCAAAGAAATTGGGTGATGTGATCAAAGGAAGGGAGAAGAGATGTCAGACCAAGTAACGTCTGATGTCAGATTGTTGGAAATTACAGCACAACTAAAATTAAAAATATCCTTTATTTCTTCATCTCTAAATGTTTACCAGATTTCCTTACACTATTATTAAATATAGTTCTTTTCTTTATCATTTCTAATCATTGTCTTATTGAAGGAAGAATCATTGGCTATAATAATATCCATGTATATGTACATAATGCTATGTTGTCGGATATCTGATAGAACCACAAAGATAGTAAAATGTGAAGTTTCCTCAATTTTTAAATCATGTAATACAGGTTTAAGTTTTTTCCTTTTATGAATTTTTTATACTTTATCAAAATTATCAAATTCTAAGTTACTCCATGTATATAATGATGAACTTTACAGGAACAATATAAATAATGATTGCAAATTGATAACTTTGAGAAGAAAAAATTTTTTTTGTTTTTAGATTAAATTTTTATTAAAAATGTTCCTTTTTTCTTTGTATAGTAAAATAATTATGTATTTGGCCATGTTATATGATTGATTTATTTAATTCCCTGTCCCATTTTAAAAGAGATATTCCAAAGAAATACTTTGCTGCGTAGGAATTGGAAATACCAGATTTTGTATTAAATGATGTTTAAATATTTCTGTTGTGAAAAAGATAGTGTTGTTTATGACCAGCATGAACATTAATTAGGCAGTTGTCAATTTCCTCAAGGTGTAAATTGCTACTTAAGGTTCATAAGTAAAATATGCTTAAAAGTACTGGTTGAATATTGTAACAGCGCCTTTATCATAGTTACATATCACTATAGAAATATGTCAGAAACACAACTGCTACATTTTCTAAACTTGATCTGCAGATCAAGAAAGATTCTCTCTTTTTATAACACTCTGGCAACATTATTCACTTTCAAAGATATAATAATCCAGTCCAACACTTTAGTAAATATTCAGAGTGAATCTACCCTCAGAGAGATTTGAATAGTGCCCAAGCAGCATTGTTAAGTGGGGGGCACGTTGTAGAAAACGGCTCTCCTTTGATTTTAAGCAAATCCTTTTTTTTTTCTTTTACATCAGTAAAGATTTTTAAGTATTAACCTTTTACAGTAGCTTTGATGAAATACTTCTTAGTGATTCTAAGTAGATTAGCAAAGAAAGATAAATAGGTATGTCTGTGCCAACTTCTAACTTGTTTGAGTCAGAAGCAAATCCAAATGTAAACCAGATCCTAAAAAAATCAAAAGAGTTTTTAAATAACTCAATTCATTCTCCATGTTCCCCCAGGGATTTACCCTCTTCACCAAATAACTCCTAATCTGTTTAAAAACCACCCAAGCTTTAGTTTTTGCCTGCTATATTTCTTTGCGGGAGACAGCTGTGGAGTAAATCAAGCATCAAATAGACTGTAATTCACCCACCTTTACACTGGTGTGCTTTTTACTGCAAGGTTATATAGCTGTCATAGAATTACTTGATTAGCATTCTTTTAGGGTGAGCAACACTTCAGTGCAAACCCATGAAGCTGAACTGAATCAATAAAGTTGGGTTGACATAAAAATGAACTTTATCGAACCCCACAGAGTAGTGCCTATGACAAAATTCAGGAAAGAAATGGAAAATATATTTGTTCTTATTTTGTATTTTATTGTGAATTGTGTTATTTTGAAGATGAATTTGTCATACCTTGCTTGTTGTAAACTTCTTACTAGCCCTGGAATAGATTCTAGAAGATGTTGGTGATTATCTGCCTGCAGTGTGTGGAATTAATTGGATCATCAAAACTCTTAAAAATTAAGAAAGTCAGGGAGTGGCAGGATGGTTTAGAACAGACTCCAAATACAGTAATGATTTCTCTATCTCATATGTGTACTTTTTTTTTGTATATTGGCTCCAATCTCTCTCATTTCTAACCACCTTTGTGGAGAGGCTCTTTGTCACGGTTAGCTAAGGCTCACTGCTTTGGATAATCTCCAAATTTGACACATTAGAAATTCCGATAGAAAACAATCGACGATCTCAGCTTCAGTTTACAAGTTTCCAGGAAAAGACTCCTACCCCTTTCTATAATCAACCATGTCTCATAAACAAGGAGTTACATTAACAAATCATGTAGGAAAACTATTTGGGGCAGAGAGAACACACAGTAACCACACCGGAAAGAGTACTAAAAAAAAGAAGGGATACAGGCTGAATAAAAGAAAAAGAAATAAAAGAAAACACTTTAAATAGCCATGTCTACTTGTGCTACCACAAGTTGAATCCACAGCTCAGTTGTCAGTTCTTCCTGGTCACAGGTTTGAGTATTTTTAGTCCATTTCTGCCCCTATTCTCTTGAAAGGATAAAGTTGAAATCTTATACTCCTCCCACCTCTACCATTCTTGTTGGAGTTTATCTGCATCCTGCTTTATAGAAAATGAGGAAATGAGGTAGAACAGTGTTAATCAGAAGTGTGAGTGCCATTTGCCACATGAATCGCTTCTCTCTTTCCAATTCACTTCCCAACATTAACCTGTTCCTTTTTGGTTGTAGAGATTAACGAACACTTAATTTTCTCAAACCAAAGGTCTAGGATGTAGTAAAATGGAATGCACGCCATTGGAGCCACCTTAAAATCATTCTGCAACTGATAAGACCACTCTGCAAATCTTCCTCTCCAGATACAAATAATTGTGATTTTTCTCTCTAACAGCCTTGCTTTTTGTTCTGGTGGGAGAGTCCACAGATCCCTTGCTACTGCTATTCTTTCCTTTACATCCACGTGGGTGTGTAGGTGTGAATTCTACATGCTTTGTCTGAATCTCCCCTGCCATTTTTCAATCACAAACACTTTAGTAATTTAATCCTGTGTTAATCAAAATATGGATCAAGGATGAGTAGCATAAGCATCCCTTGGGAATTTATTAGAAATTCAGACGGTCAGGCCCTGCTCCGGGCCTATGAAATCAGATTTTAATAAAATCCACCCATGAATTGGATGTACAGTAACTTTGGGGTTGAAGGAGGAGAAATGTCTACTGTTCTATAACCCTCTCAGATAAAAAGTTATCATCAATTAACAGAGCCCACTTTTGGAGTATCTTTCTTATGTCATTCCTTATCTATATTTCAATAGTGTATTCTTTCCTCAAATCTTTAAAATTGCTTACCTAGAAAATTATAGTAAGCCTCTAAATTATGAGCTGATCATAGTCTAAACTCTCCAAATCATTTCATCCATCAATTGCAGCATCATGTCCCCAAATACTACAATTAACTGACTACATCATGCAAGCACAAATTATCATAATTAGAAATCATATTTTTCAATAAATAAAAAAAAGATTAAGTGAATTCTTCTAGCACACATATCTCTTCATAATCTGACCCCTTCCTAACTTCTAAAACCCACCCCTTGATATAGCCCATTGACTGCAATTTCCGGAAGTGACTTGCAATTTCAAGTTATTTCATACTTCTGTGAATCTGCTTCTACTAGTCCCATTACATGACAGTCTTCATTTCTCAGAGACACTTTGCACCTCACTAATGCTCCTCAGTCCTCCCAGATTTAATTCCAGTGTCATCTTAGCAATTACCTTAGTAAACATGCTACAATATTTCTTGGTGAACCCACAGCAAGTTGTTATAATTGCTAATGGGAAATATTTAGTTGTTGGCCTTCATCTAGGAAATGCAAATTTATTTAAAAGAGGAGTAATTGCATAGTTGTCTTTCATCCTAACTCATCATAAAGTGAGCATATGACCAAGTCTTTGATTAGAAAATGCATGCACGAATGAAAACATACTTTTTGTAATAGACTATGTTTATTCTATGCTTGGGAATGTGCATAAGCTATGCTAGGTTTATATAAACTAGGCCTCAGTGATCACTGCTCTTGGTAGTCACACCCTTGTGTAATCTCCGGTGGAGGTGAGTTGGGTTGGCTGTCCCTCGTGTCTTTCTTCTAAGCAATAAAATATGGCAAAGGGAATGAGATGTCACTTCTGTGATTAGGTTACATAGAATTGTGACTTCTGGCTTTCTCACAAACTCTATTGCTTATTTGGCTACAACAGTTTGAAACAAGCTGCTATGTGAGGCCCTTGAGACAAGGAACTGAAGACGGTCCTCGGCCAGGAGTCAGCTAAAAACTGAGGCCAACAGGCTCTAGGAACTGAATTCTTCCAGCCACCACGCAAGCTTAGAAATTGACCTTTCCCCAGTCCAAACCTTCAGTTTAGATTCCAGTCCTAGATGACACACTGGTTGTAGACCTGCAGGCAGAAGAGGCAGCCCAGATTCCTGACCCTTAGAAACTTAGATATTAAGTGGTTTTTTTAAGCTTCTAATTTTGTGGTAATTTGTTACACAATCACACGCAACTAATACAGATTCTCTAAAGCATTACCTTACCTAAAATTTGTGAGGCCTTAAATAATTCAGAAGTGCTACTCTAATGATAGACAATATTTCAGATGCAGTTAGAGTTCAGGGAAATGGTTATTTATTTTAATTCCAGACATGGAAGCTTTGGATTCTGACAGAAATTATGTGTTTAAGCATATAGCCTCATGATTGTTAACAGAGTGAGTATAGTCACTGTTTCCCGACCTTCTACATGTCTGAAACTTTAGAATTGTGTTTTATGCATTACTGAGATTTTGTCATTATTCCTACTTTGATATTACTTAATTATAAATTATAAATCTAATTATTTAATTCACTTGTTCTCAAACACTTTATTATTAGGAACCGTTTGTTTCTCATGAACCAGAATATTTAAAAATTATTGAGGATCCAAAAGAGTCTTTGTTTATATAGATTATATCAATAGCTACTAAATTTGGAAGTAAAAGTAAGAATTTAAGGTGTTAATGCATTTATTGACTTAACAATAATGTCTATTTCCCATAAATAATTTTTTCCCTAAAGTTGGCTATATTATTTGAAGTAAAATAATTGAGGATAATGGCATTTTTTAAACATTTTCCAACTCTCTTATGTATTGCTTCATATAAGAAAGCTGGATTCTCAAAAGTTTTTTTTTTTTTTGTATTAAATCACACATTATTATAGCCCCTGAAAAAGTTCACTGACATTAATGAGTTAGAGCAAAAAAGTAAATAATATCCCAGTATTAGGAAGAATATATTTGTGAACTTTTGGCCCCGCTGAAGGATCATAATGGCATGAAAGGCAAGACCACACTTTGAGAACTGTTGATTTACCAGTCCTCTCTTTTCTCTTCTGTTCTGAAAACTAGCTAATAAGCACAATAAAAAAAATGAACAACCACAAAAATGATGGTAATAAAAAGCATTTTAAAAACTTATACTACCAAGTATAGAAACTCCTACCACGTGATGGAAGCCTCCTTTTGATTTATTGTTAATTGGCGTGCTTTATTTAACCAGTCATTATTCTAGTCTGCAGTACTGTCAGCCAGTTTAAGTTTCTGCTCTTGTTCTCCAGGATAGAGAAAGTTTCAGATGTGCTGAAAGACAAATACATAAATACTCTCTGGTCTCTTTATTTTTCAATTTAAAAACTAGATTAGAGAAACAATTCCTACCCATTCGATGTAGTTGGATGTGTTAGGGCACTTCAGAGAAACAGAACCAACCAGTAGGAAGTATATGTAGATACATAAGATATTTATCATATGAATTGGCTTATGGAGGCTGAGGATTCCCACAACTTGCTCTCTGCAAGCTGGAGACCCGGGAAAGCTGGTGGTATAATTCAGTTCGAAAGCCAGAGAACCAGGAGGAGTTGGTGCTATACCTCTCAGTCCAAGACTGATGGCCTGAGAACTGAGAACCTAGGGGAGGAAGAAAACAGATGTCCCAGCTTAATAAGGAAGAGAGTATCCATTCCTCCATATTTTTGTTCTGTTTGGGCACTCAACCAGTTGGGTGATTGCCCACACACGTTGGTGATGGTTGAACTTCTTCTTTAAATGCTAATCTCTTTCTGAAACACTCTCATGGACACACCCAGTCAAGTTGCTGCACAAAATTAACTATCACATTGGATTTTAGCACATTTGTTATATTTAGTTCCAGGTGATTTCCACTTATTTTTCTAAGTCATGTTTTATAAGGCAATGCTGGTAACTTAATGATTATTTAGCCTTGTAATTCATACTTTGATTTTTATTTCTGAAAATGAGACACTGAGCAATTACCCTCTTTTAATAATTGTCTAAGTCTCAGATTTCAGTTATTATAAGCATTAGTTTTATCTTGAATGTCTGGCTAACCTCTCACAGCAAAGATATGAGTGCAATCTGGCTATGATTTTTACCACCGTAGAGTGTCTGAACCAGAATGGAGAACAAAGTAAATATTCTGTCTAATATTTCAGATACTTTGACCTGCTATACTATTACTGTTCTTATTATATGTAATTCAAAGAGAATGTACATTTTTTTGAGGATTATGCAAACTTATTCTACAAGTCTGGTAAACCAAATTACAAAGCTGGGTTATAATACATTAAGTATATTACAACCCACTATAATTATCATTAAGGATTTAATTTTTTCTTGAATATATTTATGTAACTCACATTCAAGCAAACTGGAAGATATTCATGTACATATTTTTTCACCTGTCCAGGAGTTTGATGTATTCTCTGCTAGTTACAACACTCATTTCCTCTTGTACATTAGATTGAAATGTATGTTTTTAAGAGAAATCATGAGATCGATACCTGTTATTTTCACTCAGGAATTATTTAAATTAAGGGATTAATTCTTAATCTTCACTACTGAAAGTTTATAAGGTAGTGTGCTTGATAGCATTCCTTAGATCTTGAAATTATGAAGGAAGAGGGTTCTATTTCAGGTAGTGGGGAATCATCTGATATTTTAAAACAAACAAACAAACAAACAAACAAAAAACTGTTCCTGGACACTACTGTACTTACTATTCTTTGGTTGCATTTCAGAAATCCAATATGTTCTCAGAGTAATTAATGAAGTAAATATCTCAGAACTTTTGGGCAGGTAAAATAAGACAATTATGAAAATATTGAAAAGATAATTACATAAACATTCACTAAGAGAATAGAAATGATTGTTCAAATAACCCACACTTGTCAAATATTTATCATTATTCACTGTGAATTTAAAATATTCAAAATTAAGCATAGACATGTTTATAGGTATTTCTTTTTTTTTTAAATTTATTTATCTATTTTGAGAGAGAGAGTGAAAGGGAGAAGGAAGGAGAATCTGAAGCAGACTCTGTGCTGAGTGGAGAGGCCAACATGGGCCTCGATTTCACAACCTCGAGATCATGACCTGAGTGATACCAGGAGATGGAAGGTCAACCGACCAACCTACCCAGGCACCCCATGAAAATTCTTATAGTTGTAGTCCATAAGCTCAAAGTAAACATATGTAAACAATAAACATTAACTGACCACAAATAAGAAAAAAGTTGTGGAAGAAGTTTTAATAAACTAATTTCTTAAATATTGAAGCTGAAATTGCACAGTGTTTGTGCTATAAAGGGCATTTGCATTTAAAATAGTGCATTTTAAATTTTGAAATGTTTAATTTATAACTACAGCATCATTGGATCATCTCCATGTTTAAAAGGAGGGAAATTTATGCTCAGATTATGATACCAAATGTGAATATTATATTGCCAAAGATTTTGATTACTTCTGACATCATTATCAAATATATTGTAAGCATGTTTGACTTTAGTGCAGATGCTATTTTTTCAAATTATATGAAATAAGAGAGAAAAATAAGTGATTACTGAATTAATCATATACTTAATTAATAAAATACATTTGAAGATAAAATAACCAGGTGACAAATTTTATATATTTTATATAAACCTTCAAGTTACTGAGAGTATATTTTCAATGTTTATGTTGTGAAAATTAAAATCTCCTTTCTATAAATATGTAAACCGTGATATACGTTGTAAATCCATACGTATATGAGGAGAAACGTAATACTTACATATTTATGCTCTTTCTTGCTTTATCTAGGCTTCATCTCAGAATCTGCATAAAATTACATATTTTCTTATTAGAGATCTCAATGAATCTTCTTATAATAGTTACATAATAAGTTATTAAAGAAGGAAAATGCAAGGATAACCAGTTATTACTGTGTATATTTAAGTTCAGATATATGTTAGCCCTTCTGTATTGTTAAGGATTTTCATCATTTGGAAATTTAACATACAAATACTGCACATCGAGACAAAGATATGGAATGAAAATTATATAGATGCTGAGAATTTGGAAATTTTGAGGCATTTGGAAATTGAATCAATATTGCATTTGTTAGATTTCTGAATACTGTCTGCATTTCCCACAAAGAAGGGATGCCTCTTAAGCTCAACACTGAGACTCATGAGACCACACGATGTAATATTTGCCACAATCTACTCAAAAGGATATAGGGCATAAAGCTCAGCATGCCAGGAGGGCCACATCGGGTGGTTCTCCTCAGTGGGAGTCTGGCAGCAGTTCTTGTAGCAGTTCTTGTAGTCCATAAAACCATGATGAGTGCTCTTTTTACCAGGTAACAACTCAGGTAGAGGAGATAAAATATCCCATCTACAGATGTGGAGACCACTCTTGATTAAAAGCCTCACATCCCACAGGAGCCATAATCTTTTGTACCAACATCAACCTTTCAGGGATCCCACAGGGTTCATGCCCAATTATGAAAGTCTCCTTATTCAAGACAATTTCACAACAGGGCTTCCTATCAAGTATTTATTGTCTTCTGATTTAATGCAGCCTACAACGAAGGGGTCCTTTTACCATAAGCAATGTTGCTTAGGAACTTACTTGACAACAGCATCCCTATCTGTTTCTAGGGAAACAAAGCTAGGAAATGGAACTGAAGTTAAAATTCTCATACAGAAGAAGAATGATCTGTTAACCCTTTGCCAACACCATTCCTGTGTGTGTGTGTGTGTGTGTGTGTGTGTGTGAATATGCATTGCTGACTCTTAACTGTCGTCCATCATCTTCATGCACAAAAAAGGCTAACTTGGAAGATCATTAACAAATACAGAGTAATCAGAGTCCGAGGCTTATGTAACATTTATGTAGAGTTTCCTCTTAAAATCAGGCTGTAGGTATGGTCCACATTGCATTTATGGTGACATAAGACATTGTGTGGTCAATACAATTTATATTTAGTCAGACTGGATTTATATACATTACTATGTAGCTCTCACATTCCCTATCAACATGAGTTTTCATTGACAAGGAAATCAAAGGAAGAAACAGTTTGAAAATGGAAAGGTATGCTCACTGTGGACCATCTGCTTAAAATTTTAATCAAGATTGGAAACCTGGCATTTATTAGTGACCTTAGTGAGAATGATTTCAGTGGCATATTGCAGGAGGAGTAGGATTGCAATGGGTTGAGGTATGACTGGGAACTGAAGTAGTGGACATTATTACTACACAGATGTGAAGGTGATAAACAATAAGGCATAGAAATGAAATATTTTTCAAGTATGAAATCTGAGCCTTTTACAAAACTGATGAGAAAAATATGTTAAAATAAGTCAATATTAAAAAAATGATTAACACTATTAAAAATGGAATAGATTAGGGGGCGCCTGGGTGGCACAGCGGTTAATCGTCTGCCTTTGGCTCAGGGCGTGATCCCGGTGTTACGGGATCGAGTCCCACATCAGGCTCTTCCGCTATGAGCCTGCTTCTTCCTCTCCCACTCCCCCTGCTTGTGTTCCCTCTCTCGCTGGCTGTCTCTCTCTGTCAAATAAATAAATAAAATCTTTAAAAAAAATGGAATAGATTATAAAATTTGCAGATCATTATAAATCCCCATTTTCAAAATTAGCTATAGGACATTGTCTAGGTGTTGAGCAAAGAGCACAAATTTGATAGAAAGTGAATGCTTTGTGGTTAGAAAGTTCATTGCCATTTAACTCACTCATGAATGAAAGCCTCTGGAAAATCAATTCTGTGTATTTGGTTTTCAACAATATTAAACATACTTCAGATGATAGATATTTGAATTTCTTAAATACATAAATAATGAACGAAAAAGCATATACAGTAAAAAGAATGGAAAAAACAAATTCAGGATATGTTCATATATATCTATAGTCTTAGTGAAAATGATAATGGCATACACATTTTAATATTTTATCTAAGTAAAGCTGTTGACATGAATTTTAAGTACATTCACCTTGGCTGTAAATCATCACCCAACTTTGCAAATCTTACTCATATATATAATAGGCATTGATCAGTGTTTGAATTCTTATTATGCACACATTTCTCTCAAATCATTGGGTGAAATCTAGCTTTCAAAAAATTAATCTTAAAGGCATTGAATATTTTATTAAAAAGTGAACGGAGGTGCCTGGGTGGCTCAGTAGGTTAAGTGTCTGCCTTCCTCTCAGGTCATGAGCTCGGAGCCCAGTCAGCCTCCCTGCTTAGGGGGTAGTCTGCTTCTCTCTCTGCCCCTCTCTGCTCATGCTCTCTCTCTTGCTCTCTCTCTCTCTCTCAAATAAATAAATAAAATCTCTTTTAAAAAGTGAAAAAAAACGATAGATAGTAGGGGATGTTGTACATGTGTGGGCACAGGTTTACGAGAATTCTGAAAATTCTCCATTATGTTGTTAATCTAAAACTGCTCTAAAAAACATTTATTAAAAAAATCAATAGAATAAAGCAATGTCAACATGCTCTCACCGTCAGTTAAAAATGGAAATGTTATATGCTGTTAAAGGTCTTAAAAAACTAAGTTGAATAGTTTTCCAAGTTAATCAACATAGTGCTGAGTATCATGTAAGCCAGTAAGTACTTCAGAAGGAAAACTTTAAACACGTATCATGAAGTGTAAAATTGAAAAACCAGCTCACATATATTAAGAATGCTTCTATGTGTATCATATGTTTAATACTTCTACACAATCTCATATATTCAAATTTCACACAAAATGTTTGGTTACATCAAGTGTATTTTAAGAAATACATTAAAACTGATTATATATGTTCAGCTCTTTCTATTGATGACATATGAAGTTTTTGCACAAAAGCCAGAGTTTAGTATTATTCTGTACAGTTCTGAACAGATCAAACACTTAGTCTAAATTATAAAATGAAACCATCGATGAATAAAAAACCATAGTGAAAACTTACATAACACCGCATCTGGTCTGAATTGTCCAGGCAAACTTAAATACGTCCTATGGATCCATTTTGCTTGACCCTATAGACCCTTCCCTTTATATTTCTGTTGGGGAGTCTGCGTTCCTGAAATGGTCATTGTCTGCGTTCTCATGATTATCATACACCCACCCCATTCTGTAGTACATGAAATATATTAGGATAATTAATATTTTCAAAGACTGAATGCAAGACCGATGGCAACAAATTTGATTTAAAAATGGTTCTTTTGTTGGTGCCAGGTTGATATCATTAGACCTGGTTATTTTAGGTTCCAAGGGAATGAGAATACTAAGGCTGTAGTCATTATGTTGGTTTTAAATGGATTCATTCAATAGAAAGTGAACATAAAATTAACAACAAAGAAAAAAATTACCTAATTCTGCTGGCTGATGCTCCTAGGGAAATTGAGCTAAAGTATATATTGTTATAAAGATGGAAATTAATATATGCTAATAATTCTAACTTTTAAAATGCTTATACTATTTTCTCATTGTTCACTTGAATTCTTTCAATATGTTCATATTGAACATATTGGTTTTGTTCTATTACATGTTTTTGTTATTTCATTCAAATCCACCTCCGTCCGTTTGCACATACACAGGATGATATTATAATAGGATGACATTTTTCCTCAATAATCACTTTTACTTGAACTAAATCCATAAAATAAATGAGACATTGGTATCTTTTTGAAGGAGGAACATCTTTTAAAAATTTTATTTTGTTATAATAACTTTCATGGCAATCTTCCTATATCCACCTCATTGAGCTTGTTTCAGGTGACCCCACATTCTAGGGTGTGTGGATCCACAGATCTTTAAAATGTGCTTATTTTTAAAATACTTATATTCTTTGTGTAGAAAATATTCTTTGAATATATAATTCATGTTACAAAAAAGAAACAATTACCCCAGCCAACTTTGGTTTAAGAACAAAAGGACGGGAATAGGATTAAAGTTCCCATGAATTTATTTCACTTTACTAGAAATACAATTAGGAAAATTTGGCAAACTGTCTGAAGGATGGAAAAATAATTGATGTGATTTATTTTGAAATTATTAAATGTTATGCTCCATATATTAGTTGTATCATTAGGCTGGTTTCTGCTTCAGAATCCATGGTATTTTGAACAGAAATGATTAAAGAGGTTATTAGCAAATCTACAAAGAACAGGGCACACAGTGTTTAAACATTACCCTATCATCTGGGCTACAAATGTTCAGCATCATTATGTTTCCACAATAGCAATTTACTATAATACTGGAGAATAAGTAATCAATATAGGCAGGTAGTGCGTGTTACAGCTACAGAAAAGGGTGCAGCCTCTTCTGTTCCAACCTTTGCAAATCAATAAGCAGTCCTCTTCATAAGATGGCCTGTTAGTCTTCGTTTCAGATGGCAGTGAAAGGCATGAGTTGTAATTATCAAGCTAAAAACTGTGCCAGGGTTTACCTTACTGTTTGCAAAATGTGATTTGATTCGTAACTCAATGAAAAATAAAAAGATGCATCGCTATAAGAGAAACACCACTTGAAATCATGAGGACTGTATGAATATTAAAATGCTAACTGCGTGTAGTTGCTTGAACCAATACTGGGAATGTTGTAGATGCATATAATAGGTATTAAACCAAGAAATTAGCAAGCCTAAAAGAAATATTTATCCTTCTACGCAAATTATTTGTTTACTTTCTGCCCTATCCCCCCATCAGGAGTTACTGGTTTTCAATTTGGAAAATTTCAACTGGATCGCTGGTATTACTAACATTGATAAACACCCCTGTGTGCAAAATAAATAATGTGTAAAAGTCACTGCCCTAAAGCATAGGATGTGTGATTTTTATTTGAAAAGATCTCAGAGATAATCAAGAACATAATTTCATTATGCAGATGGAAAATCGGAAGCCCTAAACACCCCAGCATTGCA